>NC_141878.1:547633297-547936327 GCF_056163025.1 Triticum urartu | reverse complement strand
GCCCGATAATCAACAACCATTCTCAAAGATCCATCCTTCTTCTCAACTAAGAGCACCGGGGCTCCCCATGGTGATGAACTTGGTCAGATATAACCCTTCTCCAATAACTCCTTAATCTGCTTCTTAATTTCCTCCAGATCATTTGCGGGCATCCGATACGGTCTCTTCGATATTGGTCCGGTGCCCGGCAAGAGCTCTATCAAAAAATTCCATGTCTCGATCTGGCGGCATGCCTGGTAGCTCCTCTGGAAATACATCCGGGTAATCCTTCACAACAGGCACTTCTTCCTGAACAACTCCCAAGAGATAATTCACTTGGGTCCTCCTTGGCGCATGCCTAGACACGTACTTGATCCTCTTTCCCTTCGGGTTGGTGAGTAAAATTGACTTACTAGCACAATCGATGTTTCCTCCATACTTCGATAACCAATCCATACCTAATATTATATCCAATCCTTGGGACTCCAAAATTATTAGGTCTGAGGGGAAAACGTGGCTACCAATGGTTAGGGGTAGCCGATCACACCATCGGCTGGCCATATACTCTACTCATGGCGAGCTTACTAACATGGGTGACCTAAGGGCTAAGGTTGGCAACTTCAACTTGTCCACAAATACCCTTGATATGTATGAATGCGATGCACCAGTGTCAAAAAGAATGAGAGCGGTAAATGACTTAATCAAAAACTTACCGATCACTTCATCAGGCTGTTCTTCAACCTCCTCTATGTTGATGTGGTTCACCTGACCTCTCGTGAAAGGGTTTGGCTTCTCCCCTGAGCTTCCATTTCCATTTCCATTCTTTGCTTCAGGACATTTAGTGGCATAGTGTCCAGTCTTCCCGCACTTGAAACAAGTAATGTGACTTAGATCCTTCCTGGCGGGTGTTGCTGGGTTGGAACGGTTCTGTCCGTTGCTCCCTCCATTCCCATTCCCATTCTTAGGGACACAATGGTTATGCGAACTCCCTCCATTATGTGTATGGCCTCCATGGTTATGAGTGTGTCCTCCCGAGTTCGGGGTAAAACGGGGCTTCTGCTGAGCTCCAGAATTATACTTCCCTTGTCCATACTTCCTTTTGCGGCTCTCTATCTGTTGCTGCTTGCCTTCAATCAAAAGGGCCATATCTACCAAATCCTGCTAGTTATTGAATGTTGCCACCATCAACTACATGCTCAGCTCATCATTCATCCCTTCCATAAACTTGTCCTGCTTCGCGGCATCTGTGGCCACATCGTCCGGGGCATAATGAGCTAACTTAATAAACTCATCCACGTACTGCCCCACAGTACGATTTCCCTGGCGTAAGTTGCGAAACTCACACTTCTTCATACTCATTGCTCTAGTTGAGGCATGGGCAGTATGGAAAGCTTGTTGAAACTGATCCCATGTGACATTGGCTATGGGAAAAGTGGTTGTGTAATTCTCCCACTATGAGGTTGCTAGTCCATCCAATTGATGTGCGGCAAAGTGCACCTTCTTAGCATTTGTGCAACCTGCGGTGGTCAGCTCCCTTTGAATCCTGCGGAGCCAGTCATCAGCAACTATCAGCTCGGGGCTACTGGGAAACACCAGCTGATTCAACCTTAGAAAATGGGCTAAGTTTTCTACTGGAGGTGGTGGCGGTGGGTTGTTATTGTTGTTGTTGTTGCCTTGGTTCTGGACTAGTAGCTGCATCAAGGCATTCTGCTGCTGGATCAACTGGGTGAGCTCCGGTGGGAAGACAAATCCGGGGTCACGTCTCGGAGGCTTCTGATAGGTTTTAGAGGGGAGAGATTAGAATAGAGTATGGTCTGAGGATAAAACCACTACCCATATGCACATGATACAAACACAATCATATCACACCACTCAATTCAAACAAGGGCATACAATCGATCTTGCTACCGTTACAAAATATTCGGACTACTACTATGGGGGAATACTACTGATAATATGGTGGTCGACTAAAAATTTTGATCGGAGGAAGACTCCATGATATCTGCTCCAGCTTCGTCTTCATAGTCGTCATCACTGTCGAGGTCGGAGTCGGTGTCGTTCAGAACAAGATTTGTACACGAAGATCATGTACGGGCATATGTGCTAGTTTGAAATAATGGAAGATGGGCTGTATGCTATTTTCCACAGATTTGAGGCTTTCCACTGATGGCCTGTATACTGTTGGATGTCCATCCAACGTCCGTCGTGCTTCTTCAATCTCTGCTCTTCCTGCTCCAGCCGCTCAAACAAGCGCCGGCGGGACTGCCTGCTCCCTCCTCCCTGCGGCCGGCTGTGCTGCCGCGCAGGCCTCACCGCCCCACCGTACTCCCATCGCTGGCCTAGCCATCCCTCTACTCACCTACACCTGCTGTTATTCTCTGGTGACGGCAGACGAACCAGTAAACCCTCGTACAGTAGTACTCCCCTCCGCGTGGGAAACAAAAACAACTTCCGAGTCTTCCCTACCTCCGTGTCGTTCCCTTCCTTGGCCTCGCCGTCGTCCACCGCCCTGGTGCTCTTGGCGTGGCGTGGTCAACATGGTCAACAACCGACATGCATCTTAAGTGGACTGTATGTGGAGAGACTGACAGTTGGGACCCACCGAAAGGGCCTCTGTATTTCGCAAAAAAAAAACGTTACCGCCGCTGACAGCTCGGACCCACCAGCTATATCTTTGCACGCAAGGAAGTGCCTCCTTATTACGCACAAAAAATGAATACTCCCCCTGCTAGCTGGGACCCAGTATAGTGGGCCTACTAAGTTGACGGGGACGAAGGGCTTTGTCAACTTAGTCAATATGCACGATTCTAGCTCGACTGACCGTACGATGTCCATCCAACGGCCGTAGTGCTTCTTCAACCTCTGGTCTTCTTGCTCCAGCCGCCCAAAGCAGCGCCGGTCGTGCTGCCTGCTCCTGCTTCTCGTGGCCGGATGTGCTGTCACGGAGGCCTCACCGCCTCCATACTACTCCCACCGCAGGCCAGGCCATCCCTCCACTCCACCCACCCACACCCCGTGTTATTCTGCGGCGACGGTAGCGCAGCCGAACCAGTGAACCCTCGTACTCCTCTCCGCGTGGGCATCCACTGCCGCGTCTTCCCCGGCTCCGCGTCGTCCCCTTCCTAGGCCTCACCGTTGTCCACCGCCATGGTGCTTTTGGCGCGGCGTGGTCAACGACTGAATTCCATCGGATGAATACTGTACGTGGAGAGGCTGACAAATGGGTCCATGGCAACCGTAAGGAAGTGCCTCCTTATTATGCGGAAAATAATTATTCCTCCACCTGACAGCAGGGACCCACCGGACGCCCACCAGTATTTCGCAAAAAAAACATTTGCCCCTGACTGCTGGGACCCACCCGAGGGCCATCGTATTTCACGAAAAAAAATGTTCCCCTGCTGTCAGTTCGAACCCACCGGAAGTGCCTTCTTATTACGCACAAAAAATGAATACCCCCTGCTAGCTGGGACCCACATTGGTGGGAGGCTGACTTGTGGGCCTACTAAGTTGACGGGGACGGAGGGCTTTGTCAACTTAGTCAATATAAACGATTCTAGCTCCAGTGACCGTACGATGTCCATCCAACGGCCGTAGTGCTTCTTCAACCTCTGGTCTTCTTGCTCTAGCCGCCCAAAGCAGCACCGGTCGTGCCGCATGCTCCTGCCTTCCGTGGCCGGCTGTGCTGCCGCGGAGGCCTCACCGCTCCCTACTATTCCCACCGCTGGCCAGGCCCTGCGGCGACGGCAGCCTCACATCGCAGCCGAACCAGTGAACCTTTGTACTCCTCTTCGCGCGGGCTTCCACTGCCGCGTCTTCCCCGGCTCCTCGTCGTCCCCTTCCTAGGCCTCGCCGTCGTCCACCGCCCTGGTGCTCTTGGCACGGCGTGGTCAACATGGTCAAGGAACGACTTCCATCGGACGTGGACTGTACGTGGAGAGGCTGACAGCTGGGTCCACGGCCGCAGCAAGGAAGTGCCTCCTTATTATGCGAAAAATAATGATTCCTCCACCTGACAGCTGGGACCCACCGGATGGGCCACTGTATTTCGTGAAAAAATGTTTCCCAGCTAACAGGGGGAGTATTCTTTTTTTGTGCGTAATAAGGAGGCACTTCCTTGCGTGCGAAGATATAGCTGGTGGGTCCGATCTGTCAGCGGCGGTAACGTTTTTTCGCGAAATACAGAGGCCGTTTCGGTGGGTCCCAAATGTCAGGTGGAGGAAATTATTATTTTGCGCGTAATAAGGAGGCATTTCCTTGCGTGTGGCCGTCGACCCAGCTGTCAGCCTCTCCACGTAAAGTCCACTTCAGATGCATGTCGGTCGCTGACCACGCTGACCACGCCACACCGAGAGCACCAGGGCGGTGGACGACGGCGAGGCCTAGGAAGGGAACGGCACAAAGGCAGGGAAGACTCGGCCGTTGTTTTTGTTTCCCATGCGGAGGGGAGTACGACTGTATGAGGGTTTACTGGTTCGTCTGCCGTCACCGGAGAATAACAGCAGGTGTGGGTGAGTAGAGGGATGGCTAGGCCAGCGATGGGAGTACGGTGGGGCGGTGAGGCCTACGCGGCAGCACAGCCGGCCGCGAGGAGGAGGGAGCAGGCAGTCCCGCCGGCGCTTGTTTGAGCGGCTGGAGCAGGAAGAGCAGAGATTGAAGAAGCACGACGGCCGTTGGATGGACATCCAACAGTATACAGGCCATCTGTGGAAAGCCTCAAATCTATGGAAAACAGCATACAGCCCATCTTCCATCATTTCAAACTAGCACATATTCAGAACAAGATTTGTACACGAAAAAAAGAACGTTTAGCTTCTCGGTTTCGCCACGTATGAAAGAATCAATCCTCTATTTTTCCATTCATAATCGAGGGCATTTAAGAGTTTTGTTACGTAATCGCATGTCAGATAAGGCCCATGAGATATTCAATCTACTTTTCCTTTCAATCCTTTCGATCGATGGGATTTTAAAGTATGAAATTTCTAAATATTCTAGGAAACATGAACAATTTTTTAAATACGGAACAATTTTTTTCAATTATGTACACTTCAAAAAAACACGAAAAATAATATGAAAGGGAACATATTTTTAAATTCACAAACATTTTCTGAAAATACCAACGTTTTTTATAAAAATATTAACATTATTTGACTTTGTGAATTTTTTTTAAAAACGGAAACATGTGATGAAAATTCATAAGATTTTTAGAAAATGTGTATCTTTCATACAAATCATTATTTTTAATTGTGCAAATTTCACTAAAAGGAATATTTTTCTAATTTGGGGAATTTTTTAAATGCCATTTTCATTTAAGACATCTCGAACAATTTTTTTTAAAATAATTGTTTTTTAAAACGAATTTATTTTGCTGGTTCCGCATATTTTTCAAAATAGCAAAAAAATCAGAATTCTTAACATTTTCAAAAAATTGTTTTTCTTAAGTTTAAATTTTTT
Organism: Triticum urartu; assembly: GCF_056163025.1. Classification (NCBI taxonomy): domain Eukaryota; kingdom Viridiplantae; phylum Streptophyta; class Magnoliopsida; order Poales; family Poaceae; genus Triticum; species Triticum urartu. The sequence goes on along the minus strand of NC_141878.1, from coordinate 547,930,897 downwards.
GAGAGATTTTAATTTAAGAAATAAATTCTAATAGAAAAATAAACTTGGAAGGGAAGAAAGAGATAGGGAAAGGAGAATAAAATAGAAGTAAAAGACAGAAACAAAGCAAATGGGCCACCCCACTATTGGTTGTCCTGTGCGAAACTACGACAAAAAAACATGAACATTATTTGAATTTTTGATCATTTTTAAAATTGGAACTTGTGTTTCATAAGATTTTTAGAAAATGTGTATCTTTTATCCACGAAGATCATTTTTAGTTGTGGCAATTTAACTAAAACAATAAATATTTTTCTTAATTTGATGCATTTTGTGAAATGCCAGTTTCTTTTTATACATCTCGAACAATTTTGAAAAATATGTTTTTTTGCAAAAATAGGAAAAAATTTGCTTGTTCTGAATATTTTACAAAATAGCAAGAAAATTTTGGAATTCTGAACATTTTAAAAAATCTGTTTTTTAATTCGGAACGTTTTTTTGAGAATTTTTAATTTACGAAATAAATGATAAATCAAAAGTAAAATTGGAAGGGAAAAACGAGTTAGAAAAAAAATAAAAGAAGTAAAACACAGAAACAAAGAAAAATGGGTTAGCCCAATATTGGCTGTCCTATGTGAAACTCAACTATTTGTCGCCTTGTGCGGGAAATACTATTTTGCCAGCTGCGTGGGCAGACAAATAAGTGGGCTGGCTTCGCAGGGCCAGAGCGCGCGGCCCACGTACGGAAATTCTTTTTTAGCAAACAAAGGCATTAAAAATTAGTACCACCTTGGATAGCAAAAAAAGTTTTTTTCGGTGGTGAACGGATGAAAAAATTAACGAAACGCACCTTGCTTTATTAGTAGGTATAGATAATTTACAGCCCATTTGCTAATTCTTACGGGTTTTTTGGAGCCCATATTCTTTTTATTAGCATTACAGCCCATATTATGATCACAGTTAAAAAATTATACGAAATTTTGCATATGTCGGTGCGGTCTGAACTATTTTTAATCCCAAAATTTCGAGTCACATTCAGACTGATTTTAAAATAAATGTATATCAATATAAAATCCAATAAATTGTCCACGCATTAAAATCAATGCAATTTAAAATATCAAAATGAAAAAAAAGATATTTGAAACTAATTATCGGTTTGATGTGTTTTAAAAATGTACAACCCATTTCTCATTACTGATAGGCCATTTTCTCGGCCAGCCGAATAAAGCTCTCCTCGTCTTGAAAGATTTGCAGCCGAACAGGCCTGATAAAGCGACTTACTTGACAAATCACAAAAAAAACTGGGCTAGCCATTTTCAGAAAGAAAAAAAACTACTGGGCTGGTCTGTGGTAAACATAAAAGAAAAGGCTGTCTAGACCGGCCAGAGTGTCCCGCACAGCCCAATTGACACCCTGCTTCCGTCTAAAAAACAAATTAGATAAATGTCACTCCAATTATGTCGATTCATAAAAATGCCACTGCAATTTCGAAACTTTGAAAAAATGCCATTGCAATTTTTGCAAACTTTGAAAAATGCCACTGCAGTTTGCAAACTTTGAAAAACGCCACTCCAGACTTCGAAAAATGTCACTACAAATGGCATGAAATGGCATTTTTCAAAGTTTGGAAATTGCAGTGGCATTTCTGGGATACACCAGATTTGGAGTGGCATTTATCAAATTAACCCAAAACAAAAATAACTGGGCGAGCTGCTGGGTCCCTGATGTCAGACGCTCGTTGTGAAATTCTCTCGTTTATTGAGTACGTTGACAATGGCATGGGACCCAGATGTCAGAAATCCACTAGGAGGTTCCATTTTTTTATTGGCTTGAAATAAGGAGGCACTTGTTTGCGTACTGCCATGACCTTGGTGGGTCCCTGCTACCATCCTCTCCACGTACAATCATCTCCTGATTGTGTATGCGTCAACTTGCTAGGCCCACAAGTCAGCCTCTAAACCCGTGGAGGACAAATACAACCCATTTAAAAAAAATAACAGCCCATTCCATACGTTCAAACGAAAAGTTCAACATTCAGAGCAAAGTAACAGGTCTGATCCACATATAGAGTACTGAACTTCCACGTTGACAACCATCATAGCCAAGTTAACTATCTACTCCCACTAATACTCTAGTAGCGTACAAGTACTAACTTACTCTTGGCTAACTAGACGATGCCGGCCGCCATCTATGGTACACGCTAAATGCCGGCACCGGCGTCGTGCGCCTCGCCTCGGACTTGCAAGAGGTGTGATAGGGCGCATTGCTCGCGCGTGTTGGCCCTTTCCATGCTGGTGTGGTCCACCGAAGCTTCGGCTTCCAAGCGAGAAACCCACTTGACGAGCTGGTAGTAAAAATCGGCGTCACGAACGTGTGCGTGCTCGACAGCCTCCAGGGCTATTTGCCGGGCACCGGCCTCCACGTAGTCGGCCCAGTTGCGGGCGCTCTGCTCGCGACTCAGAGCATCGGTGCGCTGCTGCTCCATGTCCCGCTGGCGGCGCAAATCGGCGATACGCTGCTCCTTCGCCAGGCGGTCATGCTCCAGCCACTCCTGCTCCTCCGCCATGCGGTCATGCTCCAACAACTCCTCGATCTCCGCATTGCCATCTAAACACAGATATAATGCCGCCTCCCCCCGTCTGCCTTCCGGTGAAAACCTGAACACTAGTTCCGGCGGTGACCGCCTCCGGCGTCGCCCACCGCGGACGGGCGGGGGCATGGCAGACATGGCGAGCGACGTTGGGCCGCTGGGGGCTTATGAGGATATGGCGAGTTGGTTCACGGTGGCACCGGAGAAGGCCGGGAAGCAGTACTTATAGGCGGAAGGTAGCGCGATGGTCATCGGAATTCAATGCATAATGGCTTAGCGCACTAGCTTGCCGTGGAAAACTAGAGAAACTGAAATTATGACTGTGTCGTCCCGTCCCGTCTCGTCTGGGTCGGACATCGGCATGGCGGTCAAACGAGTGCACTCGAACCATCTCCCTCCTTGTCAATAATGATTCCATGGATTTAAAAAGCCCGCAACAATTAAAGCGTATCTTTTTTCGCATCAGTTAGCTGCCTTAATTACGGCTAGTTGCATGCAGGCACTCAGAATCGCTCGCAGGTAGTACGCGAAGCAGCATGCAACGAGTCGCAACCGAGGGCACGCATGCACCCACTTAAATCGCTGGAATTAATTAGGCTTAAACTTCTGCATGCCGTTAATTATTGCCATGCCTTGGTCTTGCTGCTTTGCTCACGGAATTAATTAGGCTTAAACTTCTTCAGAGGTAGGCATTTTTATCCGTGTAGGATCGATAGTGTAGCTTGTCAGTTTCTTCAGAGGTAGGCATTTTTTTTCAAAAAACTGCCACTTCACATCTTGTGTCGCAAATAAAACTGCCAGGAACGCATTTGTAGGCTAGCTAGTGATCGATCAGTAACTTGTAAACACTGAGCGAATAGAAATAAGTGACTGTTAATGCATCTCAATGATTCACAGATCATATACAAATATGTAGCTCCAAAAGCAAAGATCAGCCACTTCGGATCTTGCGTCGCAACTAAAACTAACTAGTACGATTCCCATACATAAGATCAACATGTTAATGCATCTCAATGATTCACAGATCATATACAAATATGTAGCTCCAAAAGCAAAGATCTAGAAAAAACATATGTTCTTCCTACTAACATGGATGCTTCTCTTGGCCAACATTCAGTACAGACTGAAAGACAAATTTGTTTGTGAAGTCTACAATTCCTCTTGCAAACGTAAGTGGTTTCACCAACAACTGGAACCATGAGAATGAACCACACATGATGGAGGAACATCCACTACAATATGATTTGGTCTTCTCTCGATCACACCGCGAGACTATTTTCGGAATACAAACTTTAACTTAGGCAAAATGATGGCCATTGTATAATCAGACCAAAACAATGAAGCACCTAGTGTTGGCCAATAAATAGTACAGTACTACTTTTCTGCAGTCCATGAAGTGACTATCCAATCTTTCTGTGTCTATTTTCAAATGGCACTGCATGTAGTGACTATACTATTCTCTTGTGTAGTTCAACCAAAATTGCGGACACTTGGTTTGTTCGCCAAATAGCAACGGGTAGACATCTCTATCTGCACAAATATCAAGCAGCTATTAAACATATACCACACCTGTATTTTCGGTTTAAACATGTCTCTTCCTCTTAGAATCTGTCATGTTCTACAATGCACAATCTAATACAGTTATGTTTTGCCCTGGACAATTTCATACTGAATTGATTTGCTGTTTCAGAGCAGAAATATAGCGCCTATTCTTCATCAGACCAAGGATAACCATGTTCGCAGTGATGGAAGAGGTGAAATCGATACAACCGAAATTAATCATCCAATCATTGAATCCTGTCCTGCACCTCCAATGTAGGTCCACCCTGCCAATAAATTCACATGCAAACCACTAGTATTACTATCTAATGACAGTACAAAAAGAGTAGCAAGATAGTAGCAAACCATGTACCTTCATAATGAACAGCTCATAGTGCCACCAATTGGATATAAAGGTTTGGAAAAACATGCTCCTAATGTTGAACCAGTTGGACTTTTTGTGCAGTTCCACTAAAATCGAGCATCCCTGTTTGCATAGATATTGAAAGTGTGATTACTCTAAAAGTGGCACTAGTTGAAGCATAGACTCACAAATATAAGCATTCCAATTTCTTAATGGGAAAAGGTAGCAAGACTGTTTCGAACCACCTGTTTGAAGGAATAAATAAAGCAACAACGGCTGATGTCAGGAAGGCATACATAGTTTTTTTTTCTGAAAACTGAGCCATTCCTGACCTTTCCTCTTCTTTTAAGAAAATTTTGTGCAGTTCTACTAAAATAAAATGCCATCACCACCTTGACAATTCAGTGACACTGTACAAAAGGAAATGACTTAACATTACATCATGATGTTAGGTATGTAGTCGACAGGCATTAGAGAAAAACATACAGACCTCCTCCGATAACATAATGAACATTAATTTTAACAAAGGTGTGACATGCTTTACCGGGATAATTTGAGTGAACTCTACACTCTTTGTTCCTTAATATAAGACGTTTTTGCGGTTCAATTTAATGTACCCAAACGTCTAGTATTTAGAAAAACAGGCAGTAGTTTTCTTGAGCACATATCTGGGAAAGCTTGCCACACTTTATTTATGTCCATACGCTAATGCAAAACCATTCGAATACTACAAATATACACTAATCCAGTGGCTAGTGCAACAGTAGAGTAGTTAGTTTATTACAGGGTACAATACAATGGTTTTACTGAACAGATTTCAATAAACTCTAGCACTGGAAGGTTTCTATAAGAATTAACAATACAAAATTTCAAGGTAACAAGTTTCAGCATTGGTATACTAGTTGTGCATGAGCATTAAACCAAATACAAAATTCTGAAGGTAACTAGCATTATTAACTAATGACAGTATAAAAAAATTGCCAACCATGTACCTCCAAGGTAAATATCATTTCGAACTCGGGGGGACCTTAAAAATTGCTATCCCAATCTTGATAATCGATCAAACATAAAAACTTGATCGAACGAATCAAGAGAACAGCCGGAGGAGAACGTGTTGGAAATATGCCCTAGAGGCAATAATAAAATGGTTATTATTGTATTTCCTTGTTCATGATAATTGTCTATTGTTCATGCTATAATTCTATTAACTGAAAACCGTAATACATGTGTGAATACATAGAGCACAACATGTCCCTAGTAAGCCTCTAGTTGACTAGCTCGTTGATCAATAGATGGTCATTGTTTCCTGACCGTGGACATTGGATGTCATTGATAACAGGATCACATCATTAGGAGAATGATGTGATGGACAAAACCCAATCCTAAGCGTAGCACAAGATCGTGTAGTTCGTTTGCTAAAGCTTTTCTAATGTCAAGTATCATTTCCTTAAACCATGAGATTGTGCAACTCCCGGATACCGTAGGAATGCTTTGGGTGTACCAAACATCACAATGTAACTAGGTGGCTATAAAGGTGCACTACAGGTATCTCCGAAAGTGTCTAGTGAGTTGGCACGAATCGAGACTGGGATTTGTCACTCCGTATGATGGAGAGGTACCTCTGGGCCCACTCGGTAATGCATCATCATAATGAGCTCAACGTGACTAAGGAGTTAGCCACGGGATCATGCGTTATGGAACGAGTAAAGAGACTTGCCGGTAACGAGATTGAACGAGGTATGGGGATATCGATGATCAAATCTCGGGCAAGTAACATACGAATAGACAAAGGGAATTGTATACGGGATTGATTGAATCCCCGACATCGTGGTTCATCAGATGAGATCATCGTGGAACATGTGGGAGCCAATATGGGTATCTAGATCCCGCTATTGGTTATTGGCCGGAGAGATGTCTCGGTCATGTCTGCATGGTTCCCGAACCCGTAGGGTCTACACACTTAAGGTTCGGTGACGCTAGAGTTGGTATGTGAAATAGTATGGGGTTACCAAAGGTTGTTCAGAGTCCCGGATGAGATCCCGGACGTGATGAGGAGTTCCGGAATGGTCCGGAGGTGAAGATCGATATATTGGACGAAGGGTATTGGAGTCCAGAATTGTTCGGGGGTACTGGGTGACGACCAGCGTGTCCGAAAGGGGTTTCGGAGGCCCCGACAAGTGTTGGGGGCCTTATGGGCCAAGGGGAGGGGCACATCAGCCCACTAAGGGGCTGAGCGCCCCTCCCACCCCATCTCACATAACTTGGAGAGGTGGGGGCGCCTCCCCTAGGGCAGGTACCCTCCCGGCTTGGGGGGAAATTTTCCTAGGGGTGGGGGCACCCAAACCCATCTAGGGTTTCCCCTGTGGCCGCCGCCCCTCCCTTAGGGAACCCTCGGGCGCCTCCTCCACCCCCTTCCCCCTATATATAGTGAGGGAAAGAGAGGGCAGCCGGACCCTTCCCCTGGCGCAGCCCCTTCCCCTCTCCTACACCTCCTCCTCCTCCATAGCGCTTGGCGAAGCCCTGCCGGAGAACCACCACGCCGTCGTGCTGTCGGAGTTCTCCCTAAACTTCTCCTCTCCCCTTGCTGGATCAAGAAGGAGGAGAAGTCCCCGGGTTGTACGTGTGTTGAATGCGGAGGCGCCGTTGTTCAGCGCTTAGATCGGAATCGACCGTGATCTGAATCGCTCCGTGTACGACTCCACCAACCGCGTTCTTGTAACGCTTCCGCTTAGCGATCTTCAAGGGTATGAAGATGCACTCCCTCTCTCTCGTTGCTAGTATCTCCTAGATTGATCTTGGTGACACGTAGGAAAATTTTGAATTATTGCTACGTTCCCCAACAATGGTATCAGAGCTAGGTCTATGCGTAGATTCTATGCATGAGTAGAACACAAAGCAGTTGTGGGCGATGATTTGTTCAATTTTCTTACCGTTACTAGTCGTATCTTGATCCGGCGGCATTGTGGGATGAAGCGGCCCGGACTGACCTTACATGTACGCTTACGTGAGACCGGTTCCACTGACTGGCATGCACTTGATGCATAAGGTGGCTGGCGGGTGTTTGTCTCTCCCACTTTAGTCGGATCGGATTCGATGAAAAGGGTCCTTATGAAGGGTAAATAGCAATTGGCATATCACCATTGTGGTTTTGCGTAGGTAAGAAACGTTCTTGCTAGAAACCATAGCAGCCACATAAAACATGCAACAACAATTAGAGGACGTCTAACTTGTTTTTGCAGGGTATGCTATGTGATGTGATATGGCCAAAAGATGTGATGAATGATATATGTGGTGTATGAGGTTGATCATGTTCTTGTAATAGGAATCATGACTTGCATGTCGATGAGTATGACAACCGGCAGGAGCCATAGGAGTTGTCTTAATTTATTTATGACATGCGTGTCAATGAAAACACCATGTAATTACTTTACTTTATTGCTAACTGTTAGCCATAGTAGTAGAAGTAATAGTTGGCAAGGCAACTTCATGAAGACATGATGATGGAGATCATGGTGTCATGTCGGTGACGATGGTGTTCATGCCGCGCCTCGAAGATGGAGATCAAAAGGCGCAAGATGATATTGGCCATATCATGTCACTTTATGATTTTCATGTGATGTTTGTCATGTTTACATCTTATTTGCTTAGAATGACGGTAGCATAAATAAGATGATCCCTCGCTAAAATTTCTTGAAAGTGTTCCCCCTAATTGTGCACCTTTGCGAAGGTTCGTTGTTTCGAAGCACCACGTGATGTTCGGGTGTGATAGATTATAACGTTCGCATACAACGGGTGTAAGCCAGATTTACACATGCGAAACACTTAGGTTGACTTGACGAGCCTAGCATGTATAGACATGGCCTCAGAACACAAGAGACCGAAAGGTCGAACATGAGTCGTATAGTAGATACGATCAACATGAAGATGTTCACCGATGATGACTAGTCCGTCTCACGTGATGATCGGACACGGCCTAGTTGACTCAGATCATGTATCACTTAGATGACTAGAGGGATGTCAATCTAAGTGGGAGTTCATTAAATAATCAGATGAACTTAATTATCATGAACATAGTCAAAAGGTCTTTGCAAATTACGTCGTAGCTTACACTTTAGTTCTATTGTTTAAGATATGTTCCTAGAGAAAAATTAGTTGAAAGTAGATAGTAGAAATTATGCGGACTGGGTCCGTCAACTGGGGATTATCCTCATTGCTGCGCAAAAGGCTTATGTCCATAATGCACCGCTCGGTGTGCTGAACCTCGAGCGTCGTTTGTAGATGTTGGGAAACATCTGACATACACGTTTTGATGACTATGTGATAGTTCAGTGCGTAATGCTAACGGTTTAGAATTGTGGCACCAAAGGCATTTTTTGAAACGTCGCAGAACATATGAGATGTTCCAAAGATTGAAATTGGGATTTCAGACTAGTGCCCATGTCAAGAGGTATGAGACCTCTGACAAGTTTCTTAAGCCTGCAAACTAAGGGAGAAAAGCTCAATCGTTGAGCATGTGCTCAGATTGTCTGAGTACTACAATCGCTTGAATCGTGTGGGAGTTAATCTTCCAGATGAGATATTGATGGTTCTCCATAGTCACTACCACCAAGCTATTAGAGCTTCGTGATGAACTATAACATATCAGGGATAGATATGATGATCCTTGAGCTATTCACGACACCGCGAAAGTAGAAATCAAATAGGAGCATCAAATTGTTGACGGTTAGTAAAACCACTAGTTTCAAGAAGGGCAAGGGCAAGAAATGGATACTTCATGAAACGGCAAATCAGTTGCTCCTCTAGTGAAGAAACCCAAGGTTGAACCCAAACCCGAGACTAAGTGCTTCTGAAATAAGGGGAACGGTCACTGAATCAGAACTACCCTAGATACTCGATAGATGAGAAGGCTAGCAAGGTCAACAGAAGTATATTGGATATACATTATAATGTGTACTTTACTAGTACTCCTAGTAGCACCAGGGTATTAAAATACCGGTTCAGTTGCTAAGTGTTAGTAACTCGAAATAAAAGGCTATGGAATAAACGGAGACTAGCTGAAGGTGAGATGACGATATGTGTTGGAAGTGTTTCCAAGGTTGATGTGATCAAGCATCGCATGCACCCTCTACCATCGAGATTGGTGTTAAACCTAAATAATTGTTATTTGGTGTTTGCGTTGAGCATAGACATGATTGGATAATGTTTATCGCAATACGGTTATTCATTTAAGGAGAATAATGGTTACTCTGTTTATTTGAATAATACCTTCAATGGTCCTGCACCTAAAATGAATGGTTTATTGAATCTCGATCGTAGTGATACACATGTTCATGCCAAAAGATATAATATAGTAATGATAGTACCACATACTTGTGGCATTGCCATTTGAGTTATGTTGCTATAAAACGCATGAAGAAGCTCCATGTTGATGGATCTTTGAACTAACTCGTTTTTGAAAAGATTGAGACATGCGAACCATGTCCATTGGTGTATATGCATGAAGAAACTCCATACAGATGGATCATTTGGACTCACTTGATTTTGAATCACTTGAGACATGCAAATCATACCACATGGGCAAGATCACTGAAAATCCTCGTACTCAGTGAGATGGAACAAGAAAGCAACTTGTTGGAAGTAATACATTTTGATGTGTGCAGTCCAATGAGTGCTAAGGCACGCAGTGGATATCGTTATGTTCTTACTTCATAGATGATTTGAGTAGATGTTGAGTATATTTACTTGATGAAACACAAGTCTGAATTATTGAAAGGTTTAAGTAATTTCAGAGTGAAGTTGAAGATCGTCGTGACAAGAGGATAAAATGTCTATGATATGATCACAGAGATGAATATCTGAGTTACGAGTTTGGCACACAATTAAGACATTGTGGAAACTGTTTCATAACTAATACCGCCTAGAACACCATAGTGTGATGGTGTGTCTGAACATCATAACTGCATCCTATTGGATATGGTGCATACCATGATATCTCTTATCGAATTACCACTATCGTTTATGGGTTAGGCATTAGAGACAGCCGCATTCACTTTAAATAGGGCACCACACAATTCCATTGAGATGACACCATATGAACTATGGTTTAGAAAAACCTAAGTTGTCATTTCTTAAAAGTTTGGGGCTGCGACGCTTATGTGAAAAAGTTTCAGGCTGATAAGCTCGAACCCAAAGCGGATAAATGCATCTTCATAGAATACCCAAAACAGTTGGGTATACCTCCTATTTCAGATCCGAAAGCAAAAGTGATTGTTTCTAGAAACGGGTCCTTTCTCGAGGAAAAGTTTCTCTCGAAAGAATTGAGTGGGAGGATGATGGAGACTTGATGAGGTTATTGAACCATCACTTCAACTAGTGTGTAGCAGGGCACATGAAGTTGTTCCTGTGGCACCTACACCAATTGAAGTGGAAGCTTATGATAGTGATCATGAAACTTCATATCAAGTCACTACCAAACCTCATAGGTCGACAAGGATGCGTACTACTTCAGAGTGGTACGTAATCCTGTCTTGGAAGTCATGTTGCTAGACAACAATGAACCTACGAGCTATGGAGAAGCGGTGGTGGACTCGGATTCTGACGAATGGCTCGAGGCCATAAAATCCGAGAGAGGCTCCATGTATAAAAACAAAGTATAGACTTTGGAAGAACTACTTGATGGTCGTAAGGCTGTTGGGTGCAGATGGATTTTAAAAGGAAGACGGACAATGATGGTAAGTGTCACCATTAAGAAAGCTCAACTTGTCGTTAAGATGTTTTCCAACAAGTTCAAGGAGTTGACTACGATGAGACTTTCTCACTCGTAGCGATGCTAAGAGTCTGTTGGACTTATGTTAGCAGTTACTACATTATTTATGAAATCTTGTAGATAGGATGTCAAAACATTGTTTCCTCGACGATTTTCGTGAGGAAAGGTTGTATGTGATACAACCAGAAGGTTTTGTCAATCCTGAAAGATGCTAACAAGTATGCAAAGCTCCAGCAATCCTTCTAAGGACTGGAGTAAGCATCTCGGAGATGGAATGTACGCTTCGATGAGATGATCAAAGATTTTGGGTTTATACAAAGTTTATGAGAAACTTGTATTTCCAAAGAAGTGAGTGGGAGCACTATAGAATTTTTGATGAGTATATGTTGTTAACATATTGTTGATCAGAAATGATGTAGAATTTCTGGAAAGCATACAGGGTTATTTGAAAAGTGTTTTTCAATGGAAAACCTGGATTAAGCTACTTGAACATTGAGCATCAAGATCTATAAGGATAGATCAAAAAAGCTTAATAGTACTTTCAAATGAATACATACCGTGACAAGATTTTCAAGCAGTTCAAAATAGATCAGCAAAGAAGGAGTTCTTGGTTGTGTTACAAGGTGTGAGTATTGAGTAAGACTCAAGACCTAACCACGGCAGAAGAGAGAAAAAGGACAAAGGCCGTCCCCTATGCTTTAAATGTAAGCTCTACAGTATGCTATGTGTACCGCACCTGAAGTGTGCCTTGCCATGAGGCAGTCAAGGGGTACAAGAGTGATCCAGGAATGGATCACATGACAGCGGTCGAACTTATCCTTAGTAACTAGTGGACTAAGGAATTTTCACGATTATGGAGGTGGTAAAAGAGTTTGTCGTAAAGGGTTACGTCGATGCAAACTTTGACACTAATCCGGATGACTCTGAGTGGTAAACCGGATTCATATAGTAGAGCAGTTGTTTGGAATAGCTCCAAGTAGCGCGTGGTAGCTGCATCTACAAGATGCATAGAGATTTGTAAAGCACGCATGGATCTAAAAGGTTCAGACCCATTGACTAATAAACCTCTCTCACAAGCGAGATATGAAAAAACCCATGGGTGTTGGATTCATTACAATCACATAGTGAAGTGAACTAGATTATTGACTCTAGTGCAAGTGGGAGACTGCTGGAAACATGCCCTAGAGGCAATAATAAAATGGTTATTATTGTATTTCCTTGTTCATGATAATTGTCTATTGTTCATGCTATAATTGTATTAACTGGAAACCGTAATACATGTGTGAATACATAGAGCACAACATGTCCCTAGTAAGCCTCTAGTTGACTAGCTCGTTGATTAATAGATGGTCATGGTTTCCTGACATCGACATTGGATGTCATTGATAACAGGATCGCATCATTAGGAGAATGATGTGATGGACAAGACCCAATCCTAAGCGTAGCACAAGATCGTGTAGTTCGTTTGCTAAAGCTTTTCTAATGTCAAGTATCATTTCCTTAGACCAAGAGATTGTGCAACTCCCGGATACCGTAGGAATGCTTTGGGTGTACCAAACGTCACAACGTAACTGGGTGGCTACAAAGGTGCACTACAGGTATCTCTGAAAGTGTCTGTTGGGTTGGCACGAATCGAGACTGGAATTTGTCACTCCGTATGACGGAGAGGTATCTCTGGGCCTACTCGGTAATGCATCATCATAATGAGCTCAATGTGACTAAGGAGTTAGCCATGGGATCATGTGTTACGGAACGAGTAAAGAGACTTGCCGGTAACGAGATTGAACGAGGTATGGGGATACCGACGATCGAATATCGGGCAAGTAACATACCGATAGACAAAGGGAATTGTATACGGGATTGATTGAATCCCCGACATCGTGGTTCATTTGATGAGATCATCGTGGAACATGTGTGAGCCAATATGGGTATCCAGATCCCGCTATTGGTTATTGGCCAGAGAGATGTCTCGGTCATGTCTGCATGGTTCCCGAACTCGTAGGGTCTACACACTTAAGGTTCGGTGATGCTAGAGTTGTTATGGCAAATAGTATGGGGTTACCTAAGGTTGTTCGGAGTCCTGGATGAGATCCCAGACGTGACGAGGAGTTCCGGAATGGTTCGGAGGTGAAGATCGATATATCGGACGAAGGGTATTGGAGTCCGGAATTGTTCCGGGGGTACCGGGTGACGACCAACGTGTCCGAAAGGGGTTTCGGAGGCCCCGACAAGCATTGGGGGGCTTATGGGCCAAGGGGAGGGGGCACATCAGCCCACTAAGGGACTGAGCGCCCTTCCCACCCCATCTCACGTAACTTGGAGAGGTGGGGGCGCCTCCCCTAGGGCAGCCACCCCTCCCGGCTTGGGGGGCAAGTTTCCTAGGGGTGGGGGCGCCCAAACCCATCTAGGGTTTCCCCTGTGGCCGCCGCCCCTCCCCTAGGGAACCCTAGGGCGCCTCCTCCACCCCCTTTCCCCCTATATATAGTGAGGGGAAGAGAGGGCAGCCGGACCCTTCCCCTCTCCTCCTCCTCTGTAGCGCTTGGCGAAGCCTTGCCGGAGAACCACGAGCTCCATCACCACCACGCCGTCGTGCTGTCCGAGTTCTCCCTCAACTTCTCCTCTCCCCTTTCTGGATCAAGAAGGAGGAGACGTCCCCGGGCTATATGTGTGTTGAAGGCGGAGGCGCCGTTATTCGGCGCTTAGATCGGAATCGACCGCGATCTGAATCGCTGCATGTACGACTCCACCAACCGAGTTCTTGTAACGCTTCCGCTTAGCGATCTTCAAGGGTAGGAAGATGCACTCCCTCTCTCTTGTTGCTAGTATCTCCTAGATTGATCTTGGTGACACGTAGGAAAATTTTGAATTATTGCTACGTTCCCCAACAGGAGGTGCCCACTCTTGACCTTTCCTCTTGTCTTCATAATTGTCTGTGCAGTTTAACCAAAATAAAATGACATCAGCGCCTTGGCATTTTGGTGACACTGTACAAAAAAATTAACTTATCTCATGAAAGTGAGGTATGTAATCTATAAGCATTAACAGTGCAAAAATCTGAAGGTAGTAACAAGTTTCATCGTTGGTATACTGGCTGTGCAACAACATTAGAATGCCTTAGCTGAAAAATCTTTAATACATCCACAATCAACAGCTAACCCTAAAATAATCCAATGACATTAAATGGCATTGCTTAAATTTATCGGTGGCATTAGACTGAGAGCGGCATTAGTTAAATGTGGCATCACTTTAGCAGTAGCATTGCTTGACTTGACTGCTGGCGTTATACTAACAGCAAAAAAAGTGGAGATAAGAGCATGGGAGGCCCATTCGGACAGTGGGCGCACCAGTACGATGTACCTCCACGGACGCAGAGTGGTGAGGGAGGTATGGTTGCCCAGAGCAACAAATATCCAGGCAGCATATGTGGATTACGTCCCATTTTTGTTCTCTTTAGCCACCTTTTTCCTATGCGAGGACAACAAACCGATCGACCTGGTCATTCTCTATTGCGTTGTCATGCCTTTCTACCCTTCTTCAACCAAGAGACATGAGACTCGTTCCTTAGCTACTGATTTTCCCCTTTTCAACCTGGATGCGGGTTCGATGCCTACTCTCTTGGACACTACAGTCTCCCTTCCTTTCCTTATTCAACCCAGACATGGATTAGTCTGCATGAAGTAGGGTTTCCTTTAATAGTGCAAATTATGGTTTTCCTCTGTGTGGCCAGCAGAGCAGAGGATAGCAAATTGGGAAGATGGTGGAGTGGAAAAAGATCCACATGCAACGACGTGGCAGATGGGGCAATAGAACAAGGTTATTGTTCGAAAAGAGGTAGCATACCCGAGGGTCGGCGAGAAGTGGCTTCGCTCGTGGTCGTCGTCCTCCGCACACACTACGGCAGCGAGCTTGGGGACGGAGGCCATCCCGCGCGGGCGCTAGGTCTGAGAGGACGGCTTTGTCGTCAGTGCGTGACCTCGCTCGCCGACGACGAGTGCGTCAACGCTGCACGTCCTTTTCTTCCCCGGCGGATCTGTGACCACCGGTGAGGAGGGAGAGAGGGGCCGTCTTTTTTAGATCTGGAGAGAGGGTGGTAGTGTGAGAAGCAGGTGGGCAGCCCTTAGCAATAAAGCGCACAAGCTCCTGCCTATGTATCTTTTTTATACTAGTACTGGAGGTGGAGTAGTGGTAGAGTAGTTTATATTTTCTCTGCATACAGTACCAGTTAGTCGTGCTTCAAAACTAATCGGCACGCCATTAAAAAAATAAAGGTCGATAACTAATGCGGCACCTCGGGCCAACGCGGCCAGATCGCATTTTGCACGAGAAATTACACACCATGTTTCGTTGACATGTGGTCCCGTTCCAACATATCAGTGAGACGACGACGAGTAGTAGGAGTATTTCCGAACGGACGTGTAGGCCGAGGCGCCTCTTCGTGAACCGTGGCAAACTCGCAACCGTCCACCGACTCTTCGCCTTTCCCTCTCGATTTGGAACTGCTGTCGCACGCTTTTCCTCTCCCTCCTCCATTTTCTTTCAGCCCTTCACCCTTTCTTCTGCCATTGTTCGATCGTCTTCTCCATGGAGGGAAGATGACTAGCGCCGGCACGACGGAGGCCTCGCCCTGTGCCAGTTGATGCCGCTTGATAATGATACGTATGATGTTAAGATGCCATCGCTTGAGGGCAAGGCTTGGGCGGGCGCAAATGGAGATTGGGTTGTTTACATTGGGTCCAACTGCGAGTGGGAACTTGTGAATGTGTACACTCGTGACCGGGTTCCACTTCCAAAAATCTCAGCAGACTGCCCAGAGGTTGAGCACACCGGTATTGTACGCACGTTCGAATACGATCATGGTGACTGTCTTCTATGGAAGATAGCAATTTGTCGAGTTCCCAACCGCTCTTGGAATTACAACAACTATCAAGTTGTTGCTATCTTCGACAAGCTTGTTGCTGTCCTTCGTGGTTTGACTCGATGGATATTGCTAAAAAATCAGTTTCTGTACACGGATGAGTACTGTGATGCAATTCAATACGAGGGCCTTGTGTTTGCTGCCACCACTCATGGCACTGTTTTTGCATGGGATCCTCATAGTTTCGGTACGTTTGTCTTCCACCGTAATTATAATTGTTTCATCCACATGCATGCGGGTTAGCAAGTTTCCCTTTACTAATTAACCTTCTTCTTGTGTTTCCAAGGTCCTGTGAACATCCCACCACCTATACTTGAAAAATTTTATAACCAAGGGAGAGATGACGATGGTGATGATCACGAGCATGAGGACGAGCAGCGCCCATATACTCTGTGGCGCCTGGCAACTAATTCTGATGGATCACCTCTTCTTGTGTGTATACAGCCCACTGATGATGTTACTGCTGAGGAAGCAGGTGTAGTCTCCCATGGTCGCACTCTCCGGACCTATTCCAACACCCGTTGCCTGGTATTCGGGATGGATACTAGTGTGCTAGCGCCAACTCCTTCTCCCTGGTACAGAATTGATAGTCTTGGAGAAAACTCGCTCTTCCTTGGACAAAACTATCCGATGATGGTGAAAGGCGATCCAACTGCTGTTGACACAACGTTAGCAGTACCATTTATGAGAAGCAACTGTGTCTATACCTCAGACATTTGGGTGGTTCCTTACCCTGGTACTGATATAGTAGGCCGTTTCAGCCTGGATGATCAGTCCTGCGTTGGTTTCCAGATCGACAATCGATGGCCCGTCCCAGAGAATCACTTGTGGTTCAAAGCAAGCATTTCCAACACCGAGGAATGGTTGAGTTGAAGTTTATTTCATTGCTTGTTATTTGTTGTGTGGTGAAAACTTTAGTATTTATAATGTATTCTCGTTGTCGATGTGGGTTGATGACCTGTTGTATGTAATAAAATGATATGCCTGTGATAAACTTACTAAATTTATGAATGGCTTTCGACTCGCTTCTCTGAGTGAGTGGTGCGATGAGGGAAAAAATATTTTCCGAATACATAATTGTACGTGCATTGCAACAGGTTATCGGATGAGGCCAATGAACAATAGTAGTACACTATTTGTACTAGCTTCACATGCTTCACGCGTCGGGCGGGTGTTTTTACTGTAGCCATATGTTAATGTGTTCGCTGTACGTAACCAGCACCTCGAATCCTCGATACTAGTACTATATAGTAGGAGTAAGTAGTAGGAGTAGTAGGGTGGAATGGGGCAGAACAAGCATTCACGTCCAGTTGCATGACACACGCCACCACCACGACATCCATCTGACACCATATTATTTCTTGGAGTCCGTGCTAGAGCAATCTCTTCAACCTCGTCGTTTCTCTAACTTCAGCCATCGCGCGATGGGCGAGGTGGGGGTTTGCCGATAGTCGGTTTACTTAACTGGGGTCCCACTTGTAAGGCCAACTCCAACGCACGACCCCAAATGGACCTCCGTTTTGCACGAACTCCAATGATAATTTTGACTAGAAAAGCAAGACCAAAGAAAACAAGAACCACAAGAATACATTTTACTACTCATGTAAGTTGGATTAGTGCCTTCTTGATGCATTCATTGTTGATCTGGAGAGGCTCGATCTTGCGTGCTTCTTTCTTCTTCGAGTGTAAAGAAGTAGACGTTGCTTCCTCGCATCTAGTCTCATGTCTAGCCTCTATTCTAGTAGGAGTATCAACAAGTGCACTAATCTCATCTCTAGCCTCTGTGCTAGCTAAAAGTGATAGAACATCTACTAAATTGCGCTCTATCAATATATGGATGTACTCTTCTTCCCAATACAAAAACTTGCATCCATTCTACTCCCCCCGTTGCACAATACATGCCTTCTATTTGTCAAAATATATATGTATCTAGACATGTTTTAGTACATAGGTACATCCATTTTTGGACAAATGGAAGTCAAGTATTTTGGAACAGAGGGAGTACACAATAAAATTTTTAAGTTAGCACAACTAGTCTAATCTGAGAGCACAACCGACACGTGGGACATCCAGCATCCAGGTCATGTCATGAAAGAAAATAGAGTGGTAGTTGAAGCCACGAGATGTGCATCTTGGGTTAAACTGTAAATAGAATCTTACTACTCTTGAGTAACTCCAAGAGCGGCCACCAAAGATCTTTATTGGATTTGTTTTTCATCACCAGCACATCGAGGTGAAAGATGTGCAGGTTCAGTGGGTCCTCTTGCGTTTCCACTGACATGTGGGGCCGCATGTGCGCAAACAGACGATGGGCTCCACGCGTCCGCTGGCTGGCTGAGAAGAGAGATAGAGGAGGGCTGAGCATGGACTGCAGGAAATTTGTTCTACGTACCTCGATATAGGCTCGATATAGTGGGGTGGCATGGGCAGCATTCACATCTAGCAGTACGGCACACGCCACCCACACGAGTCCCATCCGACACCAATTTTCTTGGAGTCCATGCTACAACCATCTCTTCTCCCTCCTGTTTTCTCAGCCATCGCGCAGTGGGTGGGGTGGGGGTTTGCCGATAGTCAGTTTGCTCAACTGCGGTCCCACTTTTAAGTGAAAATGCAACACCGCACGCATTCCCGCTTGAGCGGCGTGCCAGACCAACTGTGTGGGGGTGCGACGCGAACACGACAGGCTTTTCCTTTTCAACGCGTAACTTGTCAAATTTGGTTCTGCTCCATGGCGCGACCGATAGATAGAAAATAACGATTTTGCCTAGAGTAATGAGAAGTTTGGTTCTGGCGCCGTTCATGCATGGAGTACGTACGAAAATTATGAAGTTGATGCGAAAGGTAAGATAATTACTGTAGTATCATATACTACTACATGGATTTGATGGGAAGATAAAAATACATACGGATCCATCAACGACATCCTCACGCTCTAGTGCGCCGGGCCACCAACTGACGTGTGAGGAGCAGCGGCGTTGGCGGCGAGCTCAATGTGCTTCTGAATAGTGCCGTCCAAGGTTTCCCTGCGGTCCAAGAAGGCCAGCGTCCTATCGTCCTCCTCTTGCATGTAGTAGTCCTTGTGGATGATTTGCGCGTAGACGTGGGTGATTATGTCGATGGTGTCTTGCTGCGCCAGGCGCTGCGCGGCGAGCGCGACCTCGAGGTGGACATTCTCCGACGCGACGGCGGGCAGTCGCAGGGCCACCAGTGCATCGAAGAGGTTGTCACCATAGTGGCCGTTCAGGGTGGCGGGCATCGTAGAGCCTAGGCGCGTCGACTGGAGGCTTACGTCAAAGTCGTCCGCAAGCTTCTTGACGACGGTGAACTTGTCGAGGAAACCGACGAGGACCTCGTTGAACAAGGAGACGAAGCTGTTGTCCAAGCGGCCCCTCGCACTGGCGGCCTCAAGCAATACTACCTGGAGACGTTCCTTGGTGTCGGGCCGCAGGCCGGCGTCGTGGACCATTTGGCACAGCCGGCTGATGCTCGCGCTCATCGCCTACATGGGTCTACCTTAGCTTCTAGTCAACTGATCTTGCGATTCGAGTGATCACTCTTGCCCTTGGTTAGCGTGCGTAGGTGCGTAGGATTTCGTACTACTCCTCGGCCCTCTACTGCACCTGCCTTTGGCTGTATGATAGGTGGGCTAGCCACCCCTTGGGCCCACGTGTCATTCACCCAAAGGCAGTTGTCGTAAGTCAATGAAGTTGCGTCCCCCTCCGTGCCGGTGCAGTATAGTCATCTCACCGGACCTCTAGTTGGGGCCAAACGAGAGAAGTTTGATGTTTACTGGTTTATTGGTCCCCTTTGCATTTTGCGCCAAGTTTTGACCTTTGATTTAACTAATAAAATGTTAATGCATGTAAACAAAAATGTTGTGTAAGTCACCTTATGAAAACCAAATAATCCCAAAATACTTAGGCATGGTGCATTAACTCCCTCCTTGTTTCTTATTTCGTGACATATCAACCAATGAGAGATGTGGGCCGTGCATGCTTTCAATGACTTGAGACTACCAAACATGACATGCAGTGTTTAGTTCATTGCATGTAATCCTATTAGTACTCTAGTTAGAAAAAACATTAAGTTCTCTCGCCAATAGGAATAAAACACCATGTATTTATTTACAGAGGGAGTAGTACATTTTTTGTGACATGCATTACTAGATATTGCTAGTCAAATACTAAAATCCAGATGGACATGGTAGTACTCCTAAATCCAGAAGGTGGTGCTACTAGTACTAGTAGTAGTACTACCAATGTAGTATTAGGAGTACTAGCATTGTACTACCCGTTGGTCAAATTATTACGTGTTGCTCCTCATAGTGAAGTGACAAGACCCTGCGCCGGAGATGACACCTGAGTATAGGCGCCATGTTCGGCATACCATAGTCAGCCTCACCGTCTGCAGTCACTATCATCATGGCTGTAGAGCTAGCCTGCTTACAACTAGCCCTGTTCGACATAATTTCCCGTGCGTAGATGCCCGTGCATTGCACTGAACACCAAGATTGGGGGTGGATGGCTCCGGCGGAGGCCATCGCGCCAGATTTTTCCACGGCCTTCTAAATGTGGTGGGGAGGAGATAAGGCTGATTGTGAGAGAGAAGGAGTTGTTTGTAAATAGGGAACAAGTGCGGGCATCTTTTTGCAAAAATGGAGAAGCTTGGTTTGTACGCGTTAGACCTAGATCCGACGGCTATTGGTGAAAGATGGGAGGCACAACATCATCACCAACTTAGGACCTGTTTGATTCGCAGGATTTTGAAAACGTAGGAATAGGACACGGCAATATTACAAGTTTCAAACTGATATTACAAATGTTAGGAGTAATGTTGCACCTACGAAGAGGGAATTACTAGGAAGTTTATGTAAGAACTTTTGTTACTTTAGGTGGATGCGGCATTATCGTACAAACTAAAATCCACCGCCCTGACAAGTCACTAATGGGCAAATAAGTTTTCGAGTCTCTGGCCACTTGATGTTTCAAAAACAAATTCAGCTTCTGCGGAGACTTTGTCATTTACGCTTAGACGCTTGCGGTGATCAGCACGCCATTCATTGTTGTGCCAGAGAACGCCAAACCTCATTACCTTGAGCACACTTGCCTCCAGAACAAAGAACCTGGCCAATTTAATCTCAGATGTGCTGCCTCAGTAGTCGATCAAATCAATTTATGTAAGATGGAGATCAAGGCATTCGATGAGATTGTTATAGTGCAAAAGAAGAGAACATATTAGAGCAGCTGGCTGCATAAGATTGCCGTGTCATCAAGAGGTACCAATATCATTCTCTCATACGATAGGGTTGGCTGGCTAGTGATATTTCTCTCTCTCTCTCTCTCTTTCTGTTTCCTCTCATTTAACTAGGAGCACGTGAAGAGCTTGGAAATTTGTTGCCTTCCACTATGTGGCCGATGCCATATTTCGCAAAAGTATGCCACATAATACATATCGATGTCAAATCAAAAATTTTTGGCACCGCTCTTGCGATGTGAGAGAGTTGGCACCGCTGTGCACACAGACCCACATGTATAAACAAATCAATCAAACCAACTACACCAGCCTCTCACTCTCCCAAACAAGTGTTTTTTATTGCCTCGATCCCCTCTCTCTCCCACGCAGTGTTTTTTCATTGCGTGAGTTAATTTGGCACCGGAGCAAAGTAGGTGATCCAGATTGGGGCTCCAGGTGAGCAATGGAGGGGCATCGATGCCAAATGCATCACAAGTGAATTTGGCACATGTTTTGGCCTACATAGCCCACTTTTGTACTCCCTCCGTCCCAAAACTCTTGTCTTAAATTTTTCTAAATACGGATGCATCTAGTTAAATTTTAGTGTTAGATACATCTGTATCCAAACAAATGTAAGACAAGAATTTTGGGACGAAGGGAATACTACCTCGTATTTAGTATAAAATTTTGACCATAGATTTACCTAATAAAATGCCAATGCATGTCACTAAAAATTACACCATTTGAAATTCTGTTCAAATACGAATCCAATGATATAGTTCTTAGTGACATGCATTAACATTTTGTCAGTTAAATCTATGGTGAAATTTTGATACTACAAAATTGGAAGAGTAAACCAGGAGGAGGTAGTACTTGCTCTTAGGGTAACCCTAGAGTTACTGGAGTAGTCTAAGTTACTTTCCACTATGACTAGCCTAGGCTACTATAGTAGTACAGCATAAAAATGATGCAGGTGATCACGTGAGAAAAAATACTAAAAACATTTCTTTCAGTGCAGTGTGTCGATGCAGTTTTGAACACTACACTTGTCATTGTAATTTGGGAAAATTACGAAAAAATTGAGCTACGTTGTGATTACCATTTACTTATAGGAAAGAAGTTTCACCTCGATGAGTAGCTTCTCCGTGCGCAGAAAGCATGTAAGGAATCCAACAACTTGATCCAGATTGGGGCCGATAGATTTTAGTGCTAAGATGTTCACTGTGCGCATGGACTGGGTCAAGCTTGTGGGAATCATTTTCTGGAAGACGGTCGTAAATACATCAAGAAGAAATTAAAAAAATGTGAATTTCAACAAGACGGAGAAGAAGATGAGTGCTATACCTGAACGATTATGGATCCAATAAAGAGTTTGGTGAATTTGGCAGACGAGTACACCAACGCTGTCAATTTCGGCGCGTTAATGACCCTGATTTTTGTTGGACCTTCTAGATCCGATACAAGCAATCTCTCAAGGAAAGGCGCATTCTCAATAACCATAACATGGAACAACTGGAGTGATCTCTTCCCAATTGATGTCTTGTTGCGGGGCCAGCAAGACACATAAATCCATCGGAGATTCATCGAGGCGATGTGGAGGCTAATGAACCCGTGGATCTGCTCAAGACGAAGGTACTCGAGCGCAGTATAGCTGCGGAGCAGGTGCTCCATAGCCTTCTTCGAGATGACAACGTCGAAGAGGTCGAGCTGCTTGAGTTGAGGGAGAAGAAGGGAGAGCGCGGCAATAATCCAGGGAAGCTAGCAGGAGCTGAAGCTGGCACGGCGCAGCGTTGGCGTGAGGCGGAGCGCGGACAGCGGCAGAGAGCAACATCGTCCAGCTTCAAAGCTGAGCTCCTCGTGCTGATCTAGGGCGGGGGATAAGAACCACTCGTCGAACTTGGGTTGGACCTTGCTGTTGGTACTGAACATACGGATGTCAAGGCGTTTGGCTAGCCCAGGGTGCAATGAAAGGATCTTGGAGACTGCGGCCATGCGTTTGCAATCCCCGTCGCAGAGGCAGCTATTGACGGTGAGGTTGAGGGGGATGCAGCGCCAGAGGGGGCGCCACCGCCGGGAGAGCAGGGCGGTCCACACGGCAGATTTTGTGGGGAGGAGGCCAATGATGACGAGCAGCATGTCGTCGGGGAGGCTGCTGATGAAGTCCAGGCTCGCTGGATGCAGTTTTGGCTCAAGCCGCCTCCGCTTGTTGGCTGCCTCGCCGTCCATCTCAACCGGCGGTGATGTCGGTGTACACGTGTGCTGGTGTGTGTTGTGTGCTGGGTGTGCGCGAGTGCGTCCTTCTGTGCATGCCGTCACGCAGTGGTGAATTGTGCACGAGTGCGTCCTTCGCGTGCCAGAAGTTTGTCCTCAATGCGCCCTCAATTTACTAGCGTGCGGGGTGCTACCCCGAGTGGTTTCAACTTTGTTTACTTCACCGCGTGTCAGATGGGCCTCTAGTTTACTTATTTTCACCCACTGCCACATGGGCCAGCACACGAAGATACAAAACACGAGCTGACAAGGCAGCGTGTGGATTGGTTGACCGGTCAACTAAACAATATATGGAGCTATACGCTGACACAGTGAGCGTATAATCCATTGGTATAGAGAGTTCGAGTGAGAGGGGAGGCCCGTGAGAGATAGCGGAGAGAGAGAGAGAAAGAGCTACTCCCTCCGTTCGATAATGTAGTTCCAACATTTTTTTAAGTCAAACTTTTGAAACTTTGACCAAGTTTATAAAGAAATTACTTATATCTACAATACCAAAGATAAATGATAGTATGAAGTAAGTACATGTTGTGATGAATCTAATGATCGTTCCAGATGTAAATGTTTTTCTCCACATATACCTAGTCAAACTTTTCTGAGGTTTGACTTTTCAAAACATCCATATGCTTATGGACGTGACAGAGTCCCTAACTAGAGAGAGAGAGAGAGAGAGTGAAAAAAGTGTGTGTGCGTGTGTGAAAGAGACATGGACAACACACGATAAAAGTAGAGAAAAAGCGTACGTGTCTTATGCAAACATATCAGACATGCATCTTCGACAACGGAGGCAAGGTGAGGATATAGTGTGTGGTTGCTTGGAACCGAGAGAGAAAGACCCCTAGCATGTGGCCAAGAGGGGTCTGACAAACAAGGGAGAGAGGTCGAGAGAGACGTACGGAGAAAATGCATACATGGGGAGGAGAGAGTGTATGTTTTTCATAGAGAGATCCCCTGGAGATCGTGATGGGACTACATGAGTGGGAGATCGAGTGACAAGGTGTGTGCGCGGTAGAAGATGCCCCGAGAGATATCGAGATAGACGTATGGATGGAAGGAGACAATACGTGTGTTCCTAATGGCTAGTAAGAGATAATCATACTTAGGAGGGGGAGTGCTTGCGCCTATGATGGAGTGAGGGATTATGGTACTTAGGGGGGTGCGTGTCACATGGAGAGAGAACAAGGGCGGAGAGTGTTGGATGGGTCTATATGTATAGCGCAAGCGAGACATGTGTATGTGTGAACCAGGGAGATATAAGGTCAGTTTGGCTTGCGTCCTGAGCATCTTTTTCCTAGCCTGGGGTTGTGGCTGGATTTCATGCACGCTTGTTTTGTTGCTACCCTGTGAAAAAGAAACCCGCCTGGCCTGGGTTCCCTTGCAATTTAATTAGCCTGGCTGAACTCCAGACACTGCAAGTAGCATGGCCCAGGCGACCGATTTCGAACGCCTAGCCGTGCCTGGTCGTGTGGCCACGAGGCTAACAGCAACGTGGATGGATATTAGCATTAAATAATTGATGCATGGATTGATTGATGGGACGTTGATGCTTTGCCTGGCCCAGGCATGAACCAAACGCTTCAGCACCACACAAGCCTGGCCAGGCAGAAATATTTTACATCTCACTTCCACATCAGGCAGTACCGGCCATCAAGGCATGAGGGTCAGGTCACGAACCAAACTGACCAATAAAGTTTGAGGGGGATTGAGGAGCCCCGATAAGGCTGAGTGGTGCGTCAGATAGTTGAGAGGGGAAAGAGATATTCCATCCGCTCGATAATGCAGTGCATGTAAAAAATTTAGAAGTCGAACTTTGGTAACTTTGATCAGGTTTACACAAATGTTATTTATATCTACAATACCAAAGATACATCATACAAAACTACATCTCATGGTGAATCTAATGGTATATGTTTGCCGTACTAGATGTAATTCTTTTTCTCCACGTACATGGTCAAACTTTGTGATGTTTGACTTTTCAATAAATCTATATGCTATGGACCGAGGAGAGTGCCTCAGTCAAGACAGATCAAGTGCGTGTGAAGGAGAATGAGTAAGTGTGCAAAAAGAGTATGTGTGTGAAAGAGAAAGTGACAACAAACGATAAATTAGAGAGTGTGTGTGTTTTTTCGTTTCTTATGTGAACATATCACGCATGCATCTCCGAGATGGAAAAGCGAGGCGAGGAGATTCACGAAGATAGCTAGTGTGTGATTGTTTGTAACTGAGAGAGACTGTCGGCGTTCTGGGAACAGGGGTCCCCAGACTTGCCTTCCTGCGGCCTGCGGCGTGGCTCAGGTGGGGGCCCAGCGCGGCCCATCTTCATCAGCCCAAGCTCAAGACCCTCGCGAGGGGCCAAGCCTCGCGGGGCGGATGACAGGAAGCTACCTCCAGAGCGGCCTCATCAAGGCAGGCTCGCGAGGAGGCGGAGAGATCAATGCAAGGGTACCTCACGAGGATCCCATGACGCAAGCCATGACGATCAAGGTCAGGCGGGCGCCGACCTGTGCAGGGTCCTTGTTTCCCCTTTGGTGCAAAGGGGGCAAGCACAGGCCAGGGTATCAGGCAAAGGTTACCATTCTAGTGCAACGAGACCAAGACCAGCCGGACGGCCGGATGGAGGTCACCGTGGAGCCCAAGACGGCGTCATCACTAGTGCTTTTGGTAGCCAAAGACCACCTTTCGTCAGGATAACTTGTACTAGATGTTCCCCTTCAAAATGGCCAATTGTTGGCGCCCTTCCCGCTCAATTATTCAGGGAGAGGCCCAGGGCCTCTATAAATAGAGCTAGCCTCCACAAAGGAGAGGAGGGGGAAAAAGAGAGAAGAAGAGGAACAGAGGGGAAAAACCTAGGAGAGACTAAGTAGAACACACCGCATCAGCTCAAGAACACCCCTCGCGAGGCTGTTCTTCCCTTGTACTGTCCATCATCAGCCCCAGAGGCAATCCACCACACCACACACTAGAGTTGGGTATTACGCCACAACAGTGGCCCGAACCAGTATAAACCTCGTGTCTCTTGTGTTGTTCATCATTTTCATCTTAGTTCGCACGAGAGGATCGGACGTAGATCGGTAGGGGAGAGATCTCCGCGTGCACCCCAGTGTTCAAACCTCAAGGGTCTGCCAGAACCCGAAATCTGACATTTGGCGCGCGCGCCGGGTAGGGGTGCGCCAGAATCTTTCTTCCGCTATTCGCGTGTGATCTTCCATCGTGTCCATGGCTGACGCTCGCCGGGCTCGCGCCGAGAGCCGGGCTGCTCGCGCCACTCGCGTCGCCCAGATGGCGCCCGTCGGCGGCCCCCCTCGTCGTTCCCCGTCGCCCGCCACCAACGCCACCATCGGCCCAGTGGGGAACGAGCCGCAGGCGTCGTCCCAGCATCCTTCGGTGCGGCGGGATGGCCGCACCGCCACCCCGTCGCTGACCCCAGTTGGCTCGTCGTCCCACGCCTGTCGCGCACCCATGAATGTGCACGCCTCATTGCTCTTGGCGCGGGAGCTCCTGCACTATCGCCCTGTCGACGACCTCTACGAGGACTGGCTCGCTCGCATCACCGAGCTCGTCAGTGCCACAGGGGGCTCCCCCTTGCGGTCCCTCTCGCTGCTTCGCCCTCCGTCCCGTGCAGGGGGCGAGGATCAGGAGGCGCCTCCACCGCCTCCTCCCCAAGAAGGTGCCTTGGCTCCAAGGCGCGTAGCCCCAGGGAGGGACCCTCCATGTCCGGCGCCTGCGCATCAAGAAGGGAGCTGCCAAGAGATGCCACGTCCCCGGGAAGGTGCTCGCGCGCTCCTAGCGCCGGCACGCTATCGCGCCCCAGCGCCTCCACGACGAGACCCCGCGCTGCTCCCAGTGGTGGTGCGTGGTGACCCGCAAGAACAAGTCCAGCACCAGCAAAGGGCGCCGGTGGCCACGGAGGGCTGCCTCGCCTTCACCCTGAGCTGCGTGGTGTCACATGGCCAGGCAAGTTCAAGCCTGACCTCCCTCCCCGCTATGATGGCACAGCGGACCCCGCAAAGTTCCTGTAGCTCTACGAGCTGGGCATCGTAGTCGCCAACGGAGACGAAAAGGTCATGGCGAATTGGTTCCCCATGGTGCTCAAGGACGGCGCCCGCACCTGGCTCCTGAACCTGGCTCCCGGCATGATCTCCTCCTAGAGCGAGATGCGCACCCGCTTCATCGCCAACTTCCAGGGCACTCGCGACCAGCCCCCGGCCGTGAGCGACCTGCGCTGCATCAAGCAACAGCCGGGAGAAACCCTGCAGAAGTACATCCAGCGCTTCAACTACGCTCGCCTCAAGATCCCCTAGATAACTGAAGAAGCTATCATCTCATCCTTCTCCGACGGTGTGCGCGACGTCAAGATGAAGGAAGAGCTAGCAATCCATGAAGACCTGTGCACATCCCTGGAGCTGTTCAACTTGGCGACCAAGTGCGCCAGGGCTGAGGAAGGGCGCCTCTCCCTCCTCGAGCTCCCGGCATCCGACCCGGAAGAAAAGAAGCTCAAGGCCAAAGACGTGAAGCGCAAGGGGGCTGCCGTGCTAGCAGCGGAACCGGATACTAAGCGAGGCAGGGATCAGCCTGAGTCATCCAAGGGCAGACGGTACTGTGTGTACCACGACCTCCACACCCACAACACCAACGAATGTCAAGAGCTCAGAGCCGTGTGAGATGGGCGAATCGGCCGATGCCTAGAGCGCAACGACAGGGGCTATGGCCGAGGAGGAGGAAGAGGTGGCGGACGATGGGAAGACCGTGGCCTTCGCCAGCGATGGCGTGACCGCCCTCGCGAGGACTGCTGGCAAGACCAGCCTCGCGAGGGAGGCTGGAGGGACCAACCTCGTGAGGGCCACCCGCACAGCAACGCAGGCCTCCCTCCTCTACCGCCACCACCAAGGAGGAACGAAGACCAACACCAAGACGATGGGGCTAGGGGCTTCCAAGAGCCGCGTGCAATTTCTTGCATCTTGGGTGGCGCCCAGGACCCAGCCTCACAATGCATCTTCAAGCAGTTTGCTCGCGAGGTGAACGCAGTCCTTCCCAAGCTTGAGGCCACGCGCCCTCTCAGGCCGTGCGCGATCACATTCAGTTCCGCAGACCAGCTCAAGTGTGCGGCAACGGCCGGAATCCTCCCGATGCTTTGCTCCCCAGTCATCAACAACGTGCGGGTCACCAGGACCCTCATCGATGGCGGGGCAGGACTCAACGTCCTGTCCGTCGAGATGTTCGACAATCTCCAAGTGCCGTACGACCAGCTTCAGCCGACCAAGCCTTTCTCAGGAGTCACCGATGGTTCCACTGTTCCAATTGGGCAGGTTCGCCTTCCGGTCACCTTTGGGCAACACAACAACTACCGCACCGAGCTCATCGACTTCGACATCGCTCACATCCGCCTGCCGTACAACGCCATCCTCGGGTACCCAGCGCTAGCCAAGTTTATGGCAGTGACTCACCATGGTTACATTGTCCTCAAGATGCCCGGAAGCGGTGGAGTCATCACCGTACCCTGTGAAGAAAGGGACGCAGTGTGCTCGCTTGAGCGTGCGTTCCAAGCCGCAGCAATCGAAGACCCAGATCACGGGAGCGGGAGGCCTCCCATGGCGACCCTCATGAAGAAGAAGACCTCACCTGGCCCGAGCCACAAGGAGGCAGGCACCTCCGGAGGTATCGCGTCAGGATTCGCGCCCGATCAGGGAGCGCCACCCTCTCACGCATAGGAAGGCACGCCCGTCGCCCTCCTCAGGCAGGGCTCGGGGGCTCTCTCTTGCAGAGCCGCCGACCTTGCCAAGGTCGTGGGGGAGGCGCTCGGGCACCACTTGGAGGGGTGCTTTCAAGCACGCTTCCCTCAGGAAGGTACAAGTCAAAGGAGACCAAACTCTTAGGAGTTCATCGCAAGGAACACACATGAGCTACAAGAGTCCAGAGTCATGCGCAACAGCCGCCGCTTACCTGCCGTGGCCCCACAACCAGGCAAGGATGGAGGACTGCGCGTCTGCATCGACATACCAGGGCTCAACTGAGCTGCGTCCCAGGAATGCCTATGGCCTTCGGCCATAGGGCGCTGCAAGGGACCACCTCAAAGCTACGTTCGCATGCCCTTCGGCCTGCTGAGCGCGGTCGCCGCACATCAGCGCATGTTGAGGATCATTCTGGAGGCTGAGGAGGTCAGGCATCGCGCGGTCCTGGCGGAGGTGGCGATGGCCCCTGAAGACCTGCACGTGCCACCGGAGCCTCCCGAGGCCCCTGGGCCTGGGGGCTCATGAGGGCCAACGTCTTCACCGCGCATCGCTCACTTCCTCAGCATCACTTCATCTTCAACAGCACCAGGTGACATCTTTCAGAGTTCTACTTTCAGCTGGGAGCGCCCACAGGGCTGCACCATTCCCAGGCCGCGTGGGTCCGTCCCCGCGGCATGTATCCGTTTTGGTTATGCTCTTTACTTACCTTATTGGGGGCGCCCCTCGGGCTGCATCATCCCCACGTCGCTCGGGCCCGACCCAGCGGCGGTTGCTTTTACCTACGCTTGCTTGAAATTGGATTTCCTCCTATATGCTTAACATACCTGACCTAATCACCTGCTCGATCGACGCCTATTTGAAGAGCCGCTCGCTCTGGCACGGCGTGTGCGCACGGGTCCGTCCCTGCAGCATTGATAAACCTGAGTGGTCGAGGTCTGGCTGCGGCAGCCCTGCACGGCGCCACCTCACCAGGCCCTCAGTGCCCTGACCGCTCCCTCGGAGTGACCATAGGTTGGCCAGCGACCGTAACGACAGGCCTTGTTTCTCCTCCTGATTGGTGTGCAGGACCTACTCCAGGAGCAATGTTGGGGGCATCATGAGCTCTCTCTCCCCCTCTTCGGCACGGACCACTTGCACGTTAAAGGGGGGGGGGTACCTGAGCATCGCGACTCATGGGCTCCTGCTGGCTCTCTAGCCCTCACCCCCTGGCCTTGACCCACGGCATCGCGACCTGTCATACCAGCGGCGGCTGAGCTCGCTCGAGGGACGGGACCCGAGGACGTAGAGCGTTAAGGAAAGTGCGGGGGAGTGGGAAGAAGCTCGCGAGGGCCTAACCCAGCAGTACCTCGGCCACCGTCTCCCGGGCCAGGCGCCTCTCCGAGGAACTACGTCAGACGCACAAGATAAGTCGCGCCCTCGCAAGAGCTAGACCAACGCAGCGCAAAATCCCCGCCCAATGTAACTCTGTGTCACATCCCTAGTTCTGGTTTGCTCTGGGGTAGCTAGTCATGTGTTGCATCATGTTTAAATTGCTTTTAAACTTGAAATGGGGATGATCAAACCCTAGCAGCAAATGGAATTCAAATAGGTTCAACTAAAATAAATTCCAAGAACCCAAAATGGTCTTAGAAAAATGTTCATGATTTTTCTAGATACTGGAAACAGCAACCAGAGGTGATGCACATTTTTCCTAGCCATCTTGGATTTTACCTCAACACATATTGTATTTGATTGGGGCTCCAAAACATTGCTATAAATATTTTGACAGCTCCAAATATTCTGAGAAATATTGAGGGACACTGGATTAATTCAGGGAGTTCCCAAAAAAGTATTTTCAGAATTATATAAAATGATTTGGTGTTAAACTAAATCAAAACAGAGGCAAACAAATAGAAAAACAGAAACAAATAAAGGGAGAGCAAACTTACCTGGCGCTTACCTACAGCCCAGAGGCTCAGCACTATGCAGCCCAGGAGCTGGCCCAGCCCACCACCAGTGCCAGTCGTCTTCAACCCAGCGCCAGAAGGACGCTGGGCGCGTGCTCGTCGCGCGCTGGCCACGCGCTGGGCCACCTCCTGCTACCCGCCGCTGCCTCGATGATGCCACATTTTCCCATAGACCGCCTCGTCCTCTCCCGTGCCTCTCTTCTCCTCTGCTCTCCTCCTCCCGCTGCTGCCGAGCGCCTCGCAGTGCACCGACGACCTCCACTCAGGCCACCGGCCACCCCACGCCTCGCCGACACGCCAAGAAGCTCCGCCTCGTTCCCCTTTTCCTCCTCACCGAGCCACATGGTGCCTGAAGCCCCTGGACGCCGCCAACACCGCCGTTCCCCTCGTCGGTCGCCGTGGATCCTCGCCGTCGATTCGGGAGCTACCAGGCGTCCCCGACCTCGCCCTCGCGCTCGTTGGACTCGCTGTGAGCCTCCGCACCGAACCCCCCTCTCCCCGATGCCGATTTCTTCCTCTAACCGCGGGCTCCGTCGAGCCCGAGAGCTCATCGCCACCGGCCATGTCGCCGCCGTGGCTAGAGCTCGCAAACGCCGCGTATGAGCATGTTTTCGTCCTCAGCGTGTTCCCAGGAACCCAAAACACCTACCCACTCGTCCTCCCATGCACCGTAGCACGCTGTCCATCTTCACCGAACTCCGGCCACCGCGGAAGCGGACACTTCCGTCAATCTAGGTCGTCTCCGGCGACCCCACTAGCACCAGCTGACGCGGACGAGGCTTAGGGTTCCAATGGTGCCATCCGCGCCTCGAACCGTGGCCTGTGCTGCGATTCTGCGCATCGCCGCCGTCTCGGACCTCGTCGGCGGTTAGTCGCCGGCAGGTTTAACCGAGTGGACCAGGGTTTGACCCCCCTAGGTCATTAACATGAGGGCCCGAGGCCCTGCTAATTAGTTTATATGCTAATTAAAATTTAGCTAACCCACTGACTGTGGGCCCTAGCCCTTCTAATTACTTTAGTTAGGATTTAACTAAACCCCGGTTAGCACTGAGTGAATGACAGGTGGGCCACACCTGTCAGGTTTGACTTGGACGGTCCTGTTGACCAGCTAACCTCAGCATGACCTAATGCTGACGCAATATTTCCTTTCTGGAATTTAAATAAATCTTAAATGATTTATTATTTTCAGAAAATGCCCAAAACTTCTAAAAATCATAGAAATTCAACCGTAACTCCAAATGAAATAAATTATATATGAAAAATTATTAGAAAAATTCAAGGAATCCATATGTACCATTTTCATGAATGTTTGAACAAGTTAACCGCACTGAATAGGACAATTCATGATTATGGCATAAATGGTAAATGGTTTTGGAGTTGGAATTTGCTATAGGTTTGAATTCCACTCCAATGAATAAGGCTAACTGTTGCACTAGGTCAATTCAGTACCTTAATATGACATATCATTCATATGTATGTGCATTGCATTGATTGCGGTTCCTTTTGTGTTTGCCGGTGGTTGTTCCCTCTCGGTAGACGTTCGTTCTGACGATGAGTTCGATGACACTGATGAAGAGTTATATCATCTTCAGAAGTGCAATGCAAGAAAAAACCCCTTGGTCATTCCGATACAATCCCACTCTCTCGCTTCTGCTCTCTTTTACTACATTAGGACAACAACGTTTCAACTGTTACATGCTGCGGTAGCTGAACCCCTTTCCTCTGCATGACCTGTCATTGCCACAGTAAATAGATGAAACCCACTAGCATGAGTAGGAATTGTTTGATCCCTGATGTGCCTACTCTTTCATGCTTGTTGTCATGCCTACTACTGCTTAGAGTTGAGTCAGGTCTGATTCATCGGGAATGAATTGGAACGTGGTGAACATGTCCTACCATTGAGAGCTAAGTGTGTGAACACGATTTGGTAAAGGTAGCGGTGAGAGGCCATGTAGGAGTACATGGTGGGTTGTCTCATTGCAGCCGTTCTCAGGAACAGAGTTCTGTGTTTGTGATCCATGAACAGTTACTACCACACATTGGGTTCCGGTAACTCGGCCCCTCTCGGCTTATTAATCAACTCAATCTCTGTCCAGGAGTTGCAACTAGTTTCTGGTGTTTGTAGGTAGTGTTAGTAGTCTACCAAGTGGCACCCGGTACAGGTGGGCTTGGGACAGACTAGGCACAGTGGCACGGAGTACCAAGTGGCACCCGGATGGTGGGCTTGGGAACCCTGCTCACATTGTTTGGGGCCGTGAGCGACACACCAGCCGGATCTCCTTGCGGATGGAACCCGAATAGGCGATAAACCTGGTGAGGGAGTCCTGGATTAGGGGGTGTTCGGATAGCCAGACTATACCTTCATCCGGACTCCTGGACTATGAAGATACAAGATTGAAGACTTCGTCCCGTGTCCGGAAGGGACTTTCCTTGGCGTGGAAGGCAAGCTTGGCGATACTGATATGCAGATCTCCTACCATTGTAACCGACTGTGTGTAACCTTAACCCTCTTTGATGTCTATATAAACTGGAGAGTTTTAGTCCGTAGGACAACATACAGAACAACAATCATACCATAGGCTAGCTTCTAGGGTTTAGCCTCTCTGATCTTGTGGTAGATCTACTCTTGTACTACCCATATCATCAATATTAATCAAGCAGGACGTAGGGTTTTACCTCCATCGAGAGGGCCCAAACCTGGGTAAAACTCCGTGTCCCCTGCCTCCTGTTACCATCCGGCCTAGACGCACAGTTCGGGACCCCCTACCCGAGATCCGCCGGTTTTGACACCGACATTGGTGCTTTCATTGAGAGTTCCTCTGTGTCGTCACCGTCAGGCTCGATGGCTCCTACGATCATCAATAGCGATGCAGTCCAGGGTGAGACCTTCCTCCCCGGACAGATCTTCGTCTTCGGCGGCTTCGCACTGCGGGCCAATTCACTTGGCCATCTGGAGCAGATCGAAAGCTACGCCCCTAGCTGTCAGGTCAAATTTGGAAGTTTAAACTACACGGCTGACATCCGCGGGGACTTGATCTTTGACGGATTCGAGCCACTGCCGAGCGCGCCGCACTGTCCCGACGAGCATGATCTAGCTCTGCCGCCGAACAGTGCCCTGGAGGCCGCACCCGCATCAGCTTCGACCCTTAATTCGGAGCCAACTGCGCCGATCGAGGATGGGCGGTTGGACGCCACCTCGGGGGCTGCGATCCTAACGGCGATTGAGCCGAACACCAGCCCCGCACTCCACGAGACTCGTGACTCCAAGGAGCCGGACTCCTCTCCGGACTCCGAACCCTCCGCGCCCCTGCCGATCGAATCCGATTGGGCGCCGATCATGGAGTTTACTGCCACAGACATCTTTCAGCACTCGCCTTTCGGCGACATTCTGAAGACACTAAAGTCTCTCTCTTTATCAGGAGAGCCCTGGCCGGACTACGGTCAGTTGGGGTACGGACGATGAAGAAATTCAAAGCCCACCCACCACCCACTTTGTAGCCACTGTCGACGACTTAACTGACATGCTCGACTTCGACTCCGAAGACATCGACGGTATGGACGCCGATGAAGGAGATGATGAAGAACCAGTGCCTACTAGGCCCTGGAAAGCCACCTCGTCATATGACATATACATGGTGGACACCCCAAAAGAAGGAGATGGCGATGGAACAGCGGAGGATGACCCCTCCAAGAAAAAGCCTAAGCGCCGGCGTCAGCGGCGCCGCTCAAAATCCTGCCAAAACAAATACGGTGATTCCAGCACGGGAGATAATAATACTCCGGAAAGTGCCGAAGAAAACCCCCTCCAGCAAGATTTAGCACAGGAGGATGGAGAAACCAGCCCTCATGAGAGAGCGGCAGACAGAGAGGTCAAGGACGATAATTATATGCCTCCCTCCGAAGACGAGGCAAGCCTCGACGATGACGAATTTGTCGTGCCAGAGGATCCCGTCGAGCAAGAGCGTTTTCAACGCAGGCTTATGGCCACGGCAAGAAGCCTCAAGAAAACACAGCAACAACTTAGAGCTGATCAAGATTTGCTAGTCGACAGATGGACTGAAGTCCTTGCGGCCGAAGAGCATAAACTCGAACGCCCCTCCAAGAGCTACCCAAAGCACAGGTTGCTACCCCGATTAGAGGAGGAAGCACTTGATGCGGCCGACCGGCCACCTCGTGGCCGTGACAGAGAGGCCTCTCGGCCCTCCACTCAAGCCGCACCCCGTACCAAGGCATGGCAAGGCAAGGCAAGGCAAACAAGATCAATCTACGGATCGCGTGGGCGCCCCACGGCTCGAGACGGTAACCGTCACGCCGGCCACAAATTCGGCAGGGCCGAACACAGTAGACAAAGCTCATCGGAGCTACGTCGTGATATAGCCCAGTATAGAGGCGCCGCACACCCACTATGCTTCACAGACGAAATAATGAATCATCAAATCCTCGAGGGTTTCAAACCCGTCAATATCGAATCATATGATGGCACAACAGATCCTGTGGTATGGATCGATGATTATCTCCTTCATATCCACATGGCCCGCGGCGATGATTTCCACGCCATCAAATACCTCCCACTCAAGCTTAAAGGACCAGCTCGGCATTGTCTTAACAGCTTGCCAACAGGATCAATCAGTTGTTGGGAGGACCTGGAGGCCGCATTCCTCGACAATTTCTAGGGCACTTATGTGCGACCCCCAGACGCCGATGACCTAAGTCACGTAATTTAGCAGCCAGAGGAATCGGCCAGGTAATTCTGGAGACGGTTCCTAACAAAGAAAAATCAAATAGTCGACTATCCGGACGCTGAGGCCCTAGAAGCCTTCAAGCACAATATCCGTGATGAATGGCTGGCCTGGCACCTTGGACTGGAAAAGCTGAAGTCTATGGCAGCACTCACGACACTCATGACCTGCTTTTGCGTGGGAGAAGACAGCTGGCTTGCTCGTAGCAACAATATGAGCAAGAACCCTGGTAATTCGGATACCAGGGACAGTAGTGGCAGGTCGCGTCGCAACAAGCAGAAGCGCCGCATTAACGGCGACAATGCTGAGGATATGGCAATTAATGCTGGATTCAGAGGCTCTAAATCCGGTCAGCGGAAAAAGCCATTCAAAAGGAATCCTAGGGGCCCCTCCAGTTTGGACCGAATACTCGACCGCTTGTGCCAGATACATGGCACCCCCGAAAAGCCGGCCAATCACACCAACAGGGATTGTTGGGTGTTCAAGCAAGCAGGCAAGTTAAACGCCGAAAATGAAGACAAGGGGCTGCATAGCAATGACGACGAGGAGCCCCGGCCGCCGAACAACATTGGACAAAAGGGTTTTCCCCCACAAGTGCGGACGGTGAACATGATATACGCAACCCACGTCCCCAAAAGGGAGCGGAAGCGCGCATTAAGGGACGTATATGCGGTAGAGCCAGTCGCCCCAAAGTTCAACCCATGGTCCTCCTGCCCGATCACCTTTGATCGAAGGGACCATCCCACTAGCATCCGTCATGGCGGGTTTGCCGCATTGGTTCTAGATCCAATTATTGACGGATTTCATCTCACTACAGTCCTTATGGACGGCGGCAGCAGCCTGAACCTGCTTTACCAGGATACAGTGCGGAAAATGGGCATAGATCCCTCGAGGATTAAGCCCACCAAAACAACCTCTAAAGGCGTAATACCAGGTGTAGAGGCCAACTGTATAGGCTCAGTCACACTTGAAGTGGTCTTCGGATCTCCGGATAATTTCTGAAGCGAGGAGTTAATCTTCGACATAGTCCCGTTCCGCAGTGGTTATCACGCACTACTCGGGCGAACCGCATTCACCAAGTTCAATGCGGTACTGCACTATGCATACCTTAAGCTCAAGATGCCAGGCCCTCGAGGAGTAATTACGGTCAATGGAAACACCGAACGCTCCCTCCGAATGGAGGAGCACACGGTGGCCCTTGCAGCGGAAGTACAAAGTAGCCTCTCCAGGCAGTTCTCCAGTCCGGCCACTAAACGACCGGACACCTTCAAGCGCACCCGGAGTAACCTACAACAAGACCTCCTGGCACGATCCGAGCTAGCGTAGCAATGCGGCCCCAACCCCAACCCTCACAAAAAGGCGACGCCAGTACTTCGCGTACATAACTACGCTCTAGAGATACCATGGGTACAGGGGGAGGGGCACCATCACGGCACGCCCGAAACACGGCTTAAACCGTACCAGGGGCTGCCGATTTTTTTTAATTTTCTCTTACTTTCAGGACTGCATTCTTCGGAAAGCCTGTTCGGCAGTTCAATTGCCGCACAAACGATGCAAGAACCAGGGAAGAAGACAAGCCGCGCCGCATTACGGAACTCCCAGGTGGTCTCTATCACGAGCAGTATACTTGTTTCGCATATCATTCCGCAGCCTGCCCCTGGAGAGGACATGTTAAATAGTCCAACCTTTTGCTTATCGCATTATTTGTATCGTTCTGCTTTGATAACAGCCCTTTTTAATAAACAATGATAGCTTTTGTATATTTGTGCATTACTCTTTTTTCTTTTATATATATATATATATGTTCCTTAACGACATGTTGCACCCGTACACGTTGGTACGGCCAAAATATGCCAGGGGCTTAGGACCCCTCAATATGGTGTGAGAAGTCCGAACACTTTAACAAGTGCGGCACCCCGAACTTATAGCATTATATGCATCGGCTCCGAATCATGTCTTGGGTCAATAGTTGGGTTTGCCCGGCTCCTATGTTTTGGTGCCTTACGTTCCGCTATATTGGCTAACGTAGCACTAGGAGAACCACTGCGATTGTGCCCCAGTTGAGCTGGGTCGAGCACCTTAGTGGACAAAGCTAAAACTGACTGTCATGATGAAGCAAGAGCTGGTCGCTGTTCGAGAGGTTTTTCGAGTCCCTAAAGACTTATGCCGCTTAGAGAGAGGAGTCGGCTCTGTCTGGCCAAGGCATGGATAGCGCCCCGAACTCGGTCTTCGGAATACCAGGGGCTTCGCTGAAATTTAAAATTACAGAATTCTATGGCTAAGTGAGAGTGTTCATGCATTATAGTCTGATTGCCTTGTTCGTTGGGCTGAGCGTCTCCCTCGAAGGACCCAAACATGGGAAAAAGAGCGCTCAGGTTTATCCCCGAACACCCCAGCACTAGCGGCACGAGGGCAGAAGCTGACGACTAGCCATCTCTCAGAATTGATAAACAGCCGCACAGAAGGTAATATTTTAAATTCCAACAACATTGCTTAGCGCATATGAACAAGTTTTCAGCGCACAGGACAAAACGAGCAAGTTTCACTAAAAATTACATCCCTAGAACATTCATCCGCCACAAGACAGGCACCCTTCAGAACATCCTTATAATAATTCTCGGGCTTGCGATGCTCTTTCCCCGGCGGTAGCCCGTCCTTCACAAGCTTCTTAGCATCCAGCTTGCCCCAGTGCACCTTAGCACGGGCAAGGGCCATACGGGCACCTTCAATGCAGACGGAGCGCTTGATGACTTCGAGCCTTGGACAAGCCTCCACCAGCAGCCGCACCAGCCCGAAATAGCTCCCAGGCAGAGCCCCTCCAGGCCACAGCCGAACTATGATGCCCTTCATGGCCTATTCGGCCGCCTTGTGGAGCTCGACCAGTTGCTTCAGCTGGTCGCTCAGGGGCACGGGGTGTCCGGCCTTAGCATACTGAGACCAGAACACCTTCTCTGTCGAGCTGCCCTCCTCGGCTCGATAGAATGCGGCGGCATCGGACACACTCCGGGGAAGATCTGCGAACGCTCCTGGAGAGCTACGGATTCGGGTAAGTAACAAGTAACTCACGTTTATGTGTTTGCTTTGCATAAAGAATGCCTTACCCGCCGCTATCTTCTTCACCTCATCCAACTCCTGGAGGGTCTTCTAGGATTCGGCCTTGGCAGACTTGGCATTTTCAATAGCCACCGCGAGCTCGGACGCTCGCGTCTTTGAGTCAAGCTCCAAACTCTCATGTTTTTCCATGAGAGCCTGGAGCTCTTCCCGTACCTTGCCAACCTCGGCCTCATACTTCTCCCGCTCGGTGCGCTCCGTGGTCGCCCTCTTCTCGACCTCGACCAGCGCTTGCTTAAGGGTCGCCACCTCAGACGTGGCCCCTACAATAGCCACGATAATCCTATCATTTTTTGCAATTGCACCTCTTTATATATATATATTTCAACAAGGTATTTCTTACCTTCATTGTCCTCAAGCTGCTTCTTGGCACGCCCGAGCTCTTGCTCGGACCGCTCGAGGTTCTGCTTTAGCGTGTCCACTTCCGCAGTCAGTGCGGCGAACGCAAGCAGAGAAGCCTGCATACGCATATTGACTCCTTTTTGTTAGACTCCTGCAAATTTTATTTGATCCTCTATTCGGCTTTTCTTCCCAAACGCCAAACAGAGCATCAGGGGCTACTGTCTATGCGGTAATATTATTTACACATTCTTTACTTACCTCAAAGCCTGTTAAAAGGCTAGTACAAGCTTCAGTCAGTCCGCTCTTGGCGGACTGAACCTTCTGGACCACCGCACTCATAATGGTGCGGTGCTCCTCATCGATGGAGGCGCCTTGGAGCGCCTCCAACAGATTGTCCGGCGCCTTCGGTTGGACGGGGGCCACCGGCACGATGGGCTTCCTCCTCTTGGAAGGAGGCCCCCCGCCGGACTCTGGAACCTTTGAAGGTTCCGGAGCGGTGTCCGGCCTAGAGCCGGACTTGGAGCCCTGGGGGTTTCATCCCCTTAATCCTGGAGTCCGGGAGGTCGCCTTGCGGCGCCTCCAGGACCACCTCTTCCCGGCTTGGAACCTGTTGGGACAACACTTCGGTGTCGTCCGTAGGGCGGGGGGAGGAAGCCGTCGGAAGCGAGTTCACATCCGACAAGTCCAGTGAGCTGCATAAACATATTCGACATAAGGGAAAGCTGTGCAATAAACGAATACTATGAATTACTCTGGTATCCGGATACTTATGATTTTGCCAGGGGCTTGGCCCTGGGTGGCCACTCCTCTCCGCCGTCGTCGGTGTCGGTGGAGTAGTCCGGAGGAAGGGTTTTCCCCTTCTTGGACCCTCCGGCCTCCCTAGAGAGGGCGGCCTTCCTTTTCTTCTCTCCTCCCGCTGGAGGGGGAGAGGTCTCTTCTTCTTCCTCCTCATCTTCACGGGAGGAATGCGCCTCGGAACCATCAGATGATGGATCCGACACCTCTTGGCGCCGGGCACTCTTTCGAGTCCCCGTGGCCTTTTTCGCGGCCTTCTTCTCTGGCACCACATAGGGTGCCGGAACCAGTAGCTTTGCCAAGCGAGCGTCCGCTGGGCCTTCGGGCAAAGGAGCCGGATAGTTGATCTGTCCGGACGTCACCTGCCAATCCTGTCAAAGGTAAGGGAGCTTAGATCCCGCATGGAGTCAAACTATGAAAAACTGATACCCTGTAAAAGGAAAAAATAGCTTACCGCATGAGCGTGACGCTGCGTACTGAATCCGCGATCCTCGGTAGCGGATGCGGGGGCCTCGGCGCCCTTGAAGAGCACCTTCCAGGCATCTTCGTATGTCATGTTGAAGAGCCTGCTCAGAGTTTGGTGCCGCACCGGGTCGAACTCCCACAGGTTGAAAGCCCGTTGTTGACACAGGAGGATCAGGTGGATGAGCATAACCTGGACTACGTTGACAAGTTTGAGCTTCTTGTCCACCAGGGTTTGGATGCATGTTTGGAGTCCGGTCAGCTCTCCTTTTTTACCCCACGACAGGCCCGTCTCCTTCCAGGAGGTGAGCCGCGTAGGGGGTCCGGATCGAAACTCGGGGGCTGCGACCCATTCGGGGTCGCACGGCTCGGTGATATAAAACCACCCCGATTGCCACCCCTTCAGGGTCTCCACAAAGGATCCCTCGAGCCATAAGATGTTGGCTATCTTGCCCACCATGGCGCCTCCGCACTCCGCCTGGTTGCCGCGCACCACCTTCGGCTTGACATTGAAAGTCTTGAGCCGTAGGCCGAAATGGGGGCGGATGCGGAGGAAAGCCTCACACACGACGATAAACGCCGAGATGTTGAGGACAAAGTTCGGGGCCAGATCGTGGAAATCTAGGCCATAGTAGAACATGAGCCCCTGGACAAATGGGTGGAGAGGGAAGCCCAGTCCACGGAGGAAATGGGGGAGGAACACACCCTCTCATGGGGCCTAGGGGTGGGGATGAGCTGCCCCTTTTTGGGAAGCCGGTACGCGATGTTGTTAGACAGGTATCCGGCCTTCCTCAACTTTTTGATGTGTCCCTCCGTGACGGAGGAGACCATCCACTTGCCTCCCACTCCGGACATGGCTGGAGAAGGTTGAGGTGGGAGTGCGGACTTGGGCGCTGGAGCTCGAGTGCGCGAGAATGGATAGGCAAAGGAGGAAGAAGGCGTAGGTGAAAAGGTGGATCCTTATCCCCTTATATGGATGGACGCAACTACGTGTCCCCACCAGCCTGGTAAAACTCGCTTATCTCCAAGCGCCGTAATCAATGGCGCGGTTGGGTTACCCACGCCCGTATTGATGAGAATCCCGGAATAAGGGGACAGGATCTCTGCTTTAACAAGACGTGCCAAGGAAACCGCCTCGCATGACGCCCTGAGGTGGGATAATGAAACGACTCAGATAAAGGCTTGGCCATGGTGTGTCATACTACGGAATACATCAGCAGATTAGATTTGTGTAAATATTATTCTCA
Source organism: Triticum urartu (assembly GCF_056163025.1). Lineage (NCBI taxonomy): Eukaryota > Viridiplantae > Streptophyta > Magnoliopsida > Poales > Poaceae > Triticum > Triticum urartu. The sequence continues at coordinate 547,888,870 of NC_141878.1, read as the reverse complement.
CTATGGCAATATGTGGAAACTTATTTTGCAGAGCCGGACACTATCTTTGTGTTCAAAATCTTATATGAAGTACTTGGAGGAGGAACCCGCCTTGCAATGCCGAAGACAATCTGCGCGCCGGACTCGTCATCATTGAAGCCTGGTTCAGGGGCTACTGAGGGAGTCCTGGATTAGGGGGTGTTCGGATAGCCAGACTATACCTTCAGCCGGACTCCTGGACTATGAAGATACAAGATTGAAGACTTCGTCCCGTGTCCGGAAGGGACTTTCCTTGGCGTCGAAGGCAAGCTTGGCGATACGGATATGCAGATCTCCTACCATTGTAACCGACTTTGTGTAACCCTAACCCTCTCCGGTGTCTATATAAACCGGAGAGTTTTAGTCCATAGGACAACATACAGAACAACAATCATACCATAGGCTAGCTTCTAGGGTTTAGCCTCTCTGATCTCGTGGTAGATCTACTCTTGTACTACCCATATCATCAATATTAATCAAGCAGGACGTAGGGTTTTACCTCCATCGAGAGGGCCCGAACATTGGTAAAACTTCGTGTCCCCTGCCTCCTGTTACCATCCGGCCTAGACGCACAGTTCGGGACCCCCTACCCGAGATCCGCTGGTTTTGACACCGACACCTGGACTAGAGACTTGTTGGTTAGTCAGGTCGTGGCCGACTCCCTCGCCCGGCTTCCGCTTGAAGGTTGCCGAGGTACATGACGTGTATAGGGTGATAAGTGGAGAGAGCGTGTGTGAAGAAGTACACCCCTGCAGGGTTATCATTATGTATTTGAATAGCCGGATTCCTCGGATATGGAAACTTGGACCCCTTGCATAGTTCATAGACAAGTGAAAGTGGATACTCTAAAATGCGCAAGATAAGTTTGAGTGTTATGGATGGCGTTCTCGCAGGGAGACGGGAGCGGATCCATAGTGGTGTACTGGTATGGTGAATTTGTGGACTCGTGTGCGCCACCTCAAAAGAGTTACTTGCAGTCGTAGTTCAGGTTAGCCACTGAGTCAAAGCTGGCTTGCTACAGTCAAACTCCACCACCCCTTTGTTGATACCGATGCATATGTAGCTAGTTCTGATGTAAGTCTTGCTGGGTACATTTGTACTCACGTTTGCTTAATTTATGTTTTTGTAGAGAGACTTTAGTCTCGCTAGTAGTTCCGCCTGGACTTCGACGTTTAGCTTGTTATCTCAGCTACGATCTTGTGCCCTCGGCAGGATCTGGTAGATAGTCAGGCTTCTCAGCCTTTTTCATTTATAGATGTCTGTACTCAGACATGTTAAGCTTCCGCATGTGCTTTGTTCGTATGCTATGATTGTTGGGTCATGAGACCCATGTTTGTAATATCTCGCTCCTCGGAGCCTAATGAATAAATTCTCTGAGTCATAGAGTCTTGTTGTGATGCCATGTTGTATTGCACATATTGAGCATATTGTGTGTATGATTGAAATGCTTGGTATGTGTGGGATCCGACAACCTAGTTGTTTATCCTTGGTAGCCTCTCTTATGGGGAAATGTAGTCTTGTGCTTCCATGAGCCATAGTAGTCCGCTACAGCCCGGTTCACCGAAGTCCTGCTAGCCCAGCACTACTGCTCCGAAACACTTGACTGGCGGGCATGTGATTCACTTCGTTCCTGTGTCTGTCCCTTCGGGGAAATGTCATGCGGTGACATCCGGAGTCCTGCCTAGCCTGCTATAGCCCGGTTCACCGGAGTCCTGTTAGCCCAGTGCTACAGCCCGGAATCACACACTGCTGACCGACATGCTCGATGTTGATTCATGTATGCCTGTCCCCGTAAGTTAGTGCCACTTTGGGTTCACGACTAGTCATGTCGGCCCGGGTTCTATGTCATATGGATGCTAGCGACACTATCATATACGTGAGCCAAAAGGTGCAAACGGTCCCAGGCCATGGTAAGGCGACACCCGTGGGGATACCATGCGTGAGGCCACAAAGTGATATGAGGTGTTACAGGCTAGATCGGTGTGACTTAGAATCGGGGTCCTGATAGCTTTGGTATCAGAGCCTGACTACCTATAGGATTACCAAGCCAACCTGGTCAAAGTCGTGTCTAGAAATGCTTTCGTTATATAAGGCATTGATTGTGGAAGGGGACGTAAGGCTCTTTTTACTCCTTATCCTCATGACCGTCTGATCTGAGTCATCTTATCTTTTCTACGGGGTTAAGAACTAGGCTTCTCTTCTACCTCTCAGGATGACGTGTTACTAAACCGTAGTTGCCTAGGATTGTTGAGTTCAAGCCTCAGTTCAGTTCCTACTACTTCCATATGTTCATAGCTGGCCTCAGAACCTTGATATGGTGATGTTGAGTGGTTATGCCACCATTTTTGCAAGATGTCTCAAATCTTTTGAGCATTTACAGCCGTTATGTTGTCCGAGTCGTCCCAGGTTTCTAAATAGACTGATGCATTTGCGAATCTCTTCATCCCGTTTCTGATGTCCTTTTGGGCCAGATTAAGCACACTAATCGGTCTGTTGAGGTACTCCATTGCCTTGACATATATGTTGGAGCTAGTATTATGACCCTAGGTGTCTTCGAGAACCACTCAGTAATCTAGCAATGTTTCGTGTTCCCAGTGTGATGATTATGGCCACCATTCTCGAAAGCATCTCGTGATGTTATTTAGTTAGTAGGTATTCTACTCCTGGGTTTTGAACCCGAGATTCACCCTACTTCATGTTGATTAGTATTTGCTAGTTCCCTTAAGATATTAGCAACCTTGTGATAGTCCTCGAGGTCTGTGGTATATCGTTCTTCCAATACCATCAGCCAATATGGCAGAAGCTATTTGAACCAAAAGATCACAATCAGAGTACTCTTGAGGAGTTCTCCATTCATAATTGTGACTCTACCAGTCCTACCTCTCTGCATGGGTTATCCGAAAGAAACATGTTGAACTTGGTTCGACATACTAATCTATGCATCCACAACTCAGAAAGATATATGTTCTTTGAGTTGTCCCCCTTCAGTTATATTCTGACCTTCTTCTATCAGTTGATAGCCAAGAGTATGTGTGCATTTGTGTTCATCGATGCCTATTATTCTTGTGGTCCGTCAAGCCATTCTATTCCAGAATGACTAGGAGAAATAAACTCCAGTACCTCATCCATTTCTAGGATTGAGTCAAAGCAATTGTATTTCGCAGATCAAATGCAATCAAGCTATTGGTCTGTTCTACCCTAAAGTATTATCCACTTTATGTCACGAATGTCATGGGAATTGCACCTTCCGTTATGAATTCTTGACGTAGTGATACTTCTCGCCATCATTATTCATTCCTCGGTGTCGTGTTGTCGCAACCAGAATACCGACAAGTGAATCGTGATGTGTGAAATCAATACTCCTAGCAACCCTTTGCTTGGTAGTTAATGGACATTAATATCATTCTTAGTGTGCTGATTATTGAATCATCACCCTAAGGTTGATCGTGCTACCTAGTCCTTATTTCCTGGTGCACCCTTCGATCAACGGGTTAGGGTTTTGCCAAACCCTTGCTCTTTTGATCATATCGTCTTGCCCTGAAGAGCAAGATTGTTCTCGAGCTTAGAGTCATATCGGTGGTTTGTGATTTTTTGGATATCTTCACGAAAGTATTACCAGGTTGTCACCTGACCGCTATGTGGAGTTCGTGATCAAGTTGGTTTCTTGCAAACCAGCCATTCTCCAAGAATCCGTGTTGGATACCCCTGAGCTAGTTGGTTAAGCTAAACAACAACTTGGAGAGTTGGAAGATAAAAGCTTTGCTGAATTTAGTTCATTCTGAAGGGATATCTTTGCGTTTGTGTGTGTGTTGAAGAAAGGTGATTTCTTCATCGATTGGTCCTCTGATCAGTTGTTGAATCTATTGTCTTGCCAAAACTTTGATTTGGGCGTGGGCTATCCTCAAATCAAATCAGAACCAACGATGATCGTAATGTTGTCTTGCTCATGGTTTTTCCTCGAGCATACACTGTTATATCTTTTGTTCTGACCAATGCTATCACTTCGTTCACATAATTGTGGAATTCCATCTATATGGAAATCCCGATGACTTGTTGTTGAGCCCATCAGCAACATTTTATATCCTCCATGATTCATGTTGAACATCCAGCTAGTGTTGGAAACTTATATAAGCATTATCTTCATGTTCCGTTCATGAAGCATATGTTGGATGAAAGTAGCGACTTCCTCTAAGTTCACGTGCAATTGATGCAAGTTTTCGTCATGAATTCGAGAAAGTTTGCTTTGCTTCCTCTGGAATCATCCCAAGTCAGTCATGCATATATGCGAAGTATTCTGTGGTTTGGAGACTTGCAACCTTCATTCTATATGTATCCCTAGCACACCAAGACACTGATTGAATTGTTCAAGGATAATAAGTTCTAAGTGCTAGTCCTGAAGGTACCAAATGGATTTGTACAAGATTCCATTATCCTCAATGATGGTTCCCAACCAGAACTCAGTAGTGTTTTATTGTAAGACTACTCTATGGTCATGCTTGTCTTGGACAACATGTTCACATGTGTGTAGCAGAACCAGCTCATGTTTTGGAGCTTACTACCATAGTCCATTTCCCGAGAAACTCGCAACGCCATCTTGTCGATTTGTGTTGCAAACTTTCATTCTCCTTTCTAGACTTGATGAGTCTGGATTATCCTGACACCAACCAGATCTGAATCTCAGGCAGATATGATGGTTGGCACATTTCTCAAGAACTATAATATTGGTCTCTCTGTAACCCGGTAAAGTGGATGTTCTGGCCAACACACCCACCCAGAAGACTTATTATTCTAGTATCTTGATTGAGAAAGTTGGCCACCTCCCCATAAGGATCTCATAGGATTTATCCCAGTAGTTGTTCCTTATGGATTCTTGTGTTCCCGAAGTCCGACCCTTTACTTGATGTTCTAGATACCAACCATATCAATAAATGGGTTATCCTAGCACATCAAGGAAAACATTTGAAGCGGAGTGCTAAATGTCTCTGGGTCGATCATCCAGATTTGCTTCTTGGCATTGCTATGGAAAAATCTGAGAAAGTGATGTCCTCCTTTGCATCTGCATCCTTCATCACCGTTCATCATGGTAGTATGATGTGTTTCCAGGATCCTCGGCACAGATGTTGGTAAAACATTGATGAATACGGAAATGCTCAAGTTCTTGAGAGCATGCTCAGTCACTGGGTTATATCCTCGGTATCAATTGGAATGTGCCTTCCATTGCCGAGTTGTCCTATAACTCTAGTTTCCTCTCCAAAGTGAGTATGCCATTCTTTCGAACTCATTCAAACGATCAATTGTGATTTTCCTTAGGCTGGTATAGAGAGTTTCAATGATCTCTGAATCAAAAGTAATTCTTTTGCCACTTAAGGGATAATTCTGCGAGTCATCCTTCTCTAGGGTGTCTCGTTATGGTATCATGGCAATTATCTCCTCACTACCTTGAATACCATGCACCATCCTACTCCAGCATGGAATTATCGCCTACCAATTTGATCCTTTGTCAAATGTTTCTCTTCCAACATCTCTGATGTGTGTTTTGCGTCTTAGCTCAAGGGATGTTTCTACGTCTCATTCCGTGAGTTGATCTTGTGTTCATTAAGATCGATGATCCATTCTTGTGAGGTTGTCTTGCTCTCTTGTCGCCATGTTGGATGAAGTTCTCAAAGGAAAGGATGTCAAGATCAAAGATGTTGAACGAATCAACATTCTTATGAAGTGCAACCTGGATCGTGAAGTTTGTGTTAGCTTTGTGCCTCCCTGTCTTCTTACCTCACATCTTGAATCTCGGGGCGAGATTCTTGTTTAGTGGGGGCGAGTTGTCACATCCCTAGTTCTGGTTTGCTCTGGGGTAGCTAGTCATGTGTTGCATCATGTTTAAATTGCTTTTAAACTTGAAATGGGGATGATCAAACCGTAGCAGCAAATGGAATTCAAATAGGTTCAACTAAAATAAATTCCAAGAACACAAAATGCTCTTAGAAAAATGTTCATGATTTTTGTAGATACTGGAAACAGCAACCAGAGGTGATGCACATTTTTCCTAGCCATCTTGGATTTTACCTCAACACATATTGTATTTGATTGGGGCTCCAAAACATTGCTATAAATATTTTGACAGCTCCAAATATTCTGAGAAATATTGAGGGACACTGGATTAATTCAGAGAGTTCCCAAAAAAAGTATCTTCAGAATTATATAAAATGATTTGGTGTTAAACTAAATCAAAACAGAGGCAAACAAATAGAAAAACAGAAACAAATAAAGGGAGAGCAAACTTACCTGGTGCTTACCTACAGCCCAGAGGCTCAGCACTATGCAGCCCAGGAGCTGGCCCAGCCCACCACCAGTGCCAGTCGTCTTCAACCCAGTGCCAGAAGGACGCTGGGCGCGTGCTCGTCGCGTGCTGGCCACGCGCCGGGCCACCTCCTGCTACCCGTCGCTGCCTCGACGCCCTGTACGATGCCACGTTTTCCCATGGACCGCCTCGTCCTCTCCCGTGCCTCTCTTCTCCTCTGCTCTCCTCCTCCCGCTGCTGCCGAGCGCCTCGTAGCGCGCCGACGACCTCCACTGCGGCCACCGGCCACCCCACGCCTCGCCGACACGCCAAGAATCTCCGCCTCGTTCCCCTTTTCCTCCTCACCGAGCCACATGGTGCATGAAGCCCCTGGATGCTGCCAACACCGCCGTTCCCCTCGTCGGTCACCGTGGATCCTCGCTGTCGATTCGGGAGCTACCAGGCGTCCCCGACCTCGCCCTCGCGCTCGTTGGACTCGCTGTGAGCCTCCGCACTGAACCCCCCTCCCCCCCGATGCCGATTTCTTCCTCTAACCACGAGTTCCGTCGAGCCCGAGAGCTCATCGCTGCCGGCCATGTCGCCGCCGTGGCTAGAGCCTGCAAACGTCGTGTCTGAGCATGTTTTTGTCCTCAGCGCGTTCCTAGGAACCCAGAACACCTACCCACTCGTCCACCCGTGCACCGTAGCACGCTGTCCATCTTCACTGAACTTCGGCCACCGCGGAAGCGGACACCGCCGTTGATCTAGGTCGTCTCCGGCGACCCCACTAGCACCAGCCGACGCGAACGAGGCTCATGGTTCCAACGGTGCCATCCGCGCCTCGAACCGTGGCCTGTGTTGCGATTCCGTGCATCGCCGCCGTCTCAGACCTCGCCGGCAGTTAGTCGCCGGCAGGTTTGACCGAGTGGACCAGGGTTTGACCCCCCCTAGGTCATTAACATGAGGGCCCAAGGCCCTGCTAATTAGTTTAGATGCTAATTAAAATTTAGCTAACCCAGTGACTCACTGACTGTGGGCCCCAGCCCTTCTAATTACTTTAGTTAGGATTTAACTAAACCCTGGTTAGCACTGAGTCAATGACAGGTGGGCCACACCTGTCAGGTTTGACCTGGACAGTCCTGTTGACCATCTGACGTCAGCATGACCTAATGCTGACGCAATATTTCCTTTCTGGAATTTAAATAAATCTTAAATGATTTATTATTTTCAGAAAATGCCCAAAACTTCTAAAAATCATAGAAATTCAACCGTAACTCCAAATGAAATAAATTATATATGAAAAATTATCAGAAAAATTCAAGGAATCCATATGTACCATTTTCATGAATGTTTGAACAAGTTAACCTCACTGAATAGGACAATTGATGATTATGGAATAAATGGTAAATGGTTTTGGAGTTGGAATTTGCTATAGGTTTGAATTCCACTCCAATGAATATGGCTAACTGTTGCACTAGGTCAATTCAGTACCTTAATATGACATATCATTCATATGTATGTGCATTGCATTGATTGCAGTTCCTTTTGTGTTTGCCGGTGGTTGTTCCCTCTCGGTAGACGTTCGTTCCGACGACTAGTTTGATGACACTTATGAAGAGTTATAGCATCTTCAGAAGTGCAATGCAAGCAAAAACCCCTTGGTCATTCCGATACAATCCCACTCTCTCGGTTCTGCTCTCTTTTACTGCATTAGGACAACAACGTTTCAACTGTTACATGCTGCGGTAGCTGAACCCCTTTCCTCTGCATGACCTGTCATTGCCACAGTAAATAGATGAAACCCACTAGCATGAGTAGGAATTGTTTGAGCCCCGATGTGCCTACTCTTTCATGCTTGTTGTCATGCCTACTACTGCTTACAGTTGAGTCAGGTCTGATTCATCAGGAATGAATTGGAACGTGGTGACATGTCCTACCGTTGAGAGCTAAGTGTGTGAACACGATTTGGTAAAGGTAGCGGTGAGAGGCCATGTAGGAGTACATGGTGGGTTGTCTCATTGCAGCCGTTCTCAGGAACTGAGTTCTGTGTTTGTGATCCATGAATAGTTACTACCACACATTGGGTTCCGGTAACTCGGCCCCTCTTGGCTTATTAATCAACTCGATCTCTGTCTAGGAGTTGTAACTAGTTTCAGGTGTTTGTAGGTAGTGTTAGTAGTCTACCAAGTGGCACCCGGTACAGGTGGGCTTGGGACAAACTAGGCACAGTGGCACGGTGTACCAAGTGCAACCCAGATGGTGGGCTTGGGAACCTTGCTCACATCGTTTGGGGCCGTGAGCGACACCCCGGCCGGATCTCCTTGCGGATGGAACCCGAATAGGCGATAAACCTGGACTAGAGACTTGTTGGTTAGTCAGGTCGTGGCTGACTCCCTCGCCCGGCTTCTGCTTGAAGGTTGCCGAGGTACATGACGTGTACAGGGCGATAAGTGGCAAGAGCGTGTGTGAAGAAGTACAGCCCTGCAGGGTTATCATTATCTATTCGAATAGCCGGATTCCTCGGATATGGAAACTTGGACGCCTTGCATAGTTCATAGACAAGTGAAAGTGGATACTCTAAAATGCGCAAGATAAGTGTGAGTGCTATGGATGGCGTTCTCGCAGGGAGACGGGAGCGGATCCATAGTGGTGTATTGGTATGGTAAATTTGTGGACTCGTGTGCGCCACCTCAAAAGAGTTACTTGCAGTCGTAGTTCAGGTTAGCCACTGAGTCAAAGCTGGCTTGCTACAGTCAAACTCCACCACCCCTTTGTTGATATCGATGCATATGTAGCTAGTTCTGATGTAAGTCTTGCTGGGTACATTTGTACTCATGTTTGATTAATTTATGTTTTTGTAGAGAGACTTCAGTCTCGCTAGTAGTTCCGCTTGGACTTCGACGTTTAGCTTGTTACCTCAGCTACGATCTTGTGCCCTCGGCAGGATCTGGTAGATAGTCAGGCTTCTCAGCCTTTTTCATTTATAGATGTCTGTACTCAGACATGTTAAGCTTCCGCATGTGCTTTGTTCGTATGCTATGATTGTTGGGTCATGAGACCCATGTTTGTAATATCTCGCTCCTCGGAGCCTAATGAATAAATTCTCTGAGTCATAGAGTCTTGTTGTGATGCCATGTTGTATTGCACATATTGAGCATATTGTGTGTATGATTGAAATGCTTGGTATGTGTGGGATCCGACAACCTAGTTGTTTATCCTTGGTAGCCTCTCTTATGGGGAAATATAGTCTTGTTCTTCCATGAGCCATAGTAGTCCGCTACAGCCCGGTTCACCGGAGTCCTGCTAGCCCAGCACTACTGCTCCGAAAGACTTGACTGGCCGGCATGTGATTCACTTCGTTCCTGTGTCTGTCCCTTCGGGGAAATGTCACGCGGTGACATCCGGAGTCCTGCCTAGCCTGCTACAGCCCGGTTCACCAGAGTCCTGTTAGCCCAGTGCTACAGCCCGGAATCACACGCTGCTGACCGACATGCTCGATGTTGATTCATGTATGCATGTCCCCGTAAGTTAGTGCCACTTTGGGTTCACGACTAGTCATGTTGGCCCGGGTTCTCTGTCATATGGATGCTAGCGACACTATCATATATGTGAGCCAAAAGGCGCAAACGGTCCCAGGCCATGGTAAGGCGACACCCGTGGGGATACCGTGCGTGAGGCCGCAAAGTGATATGAGGTGTTACAGGCTAGACCGGTGTGACTTAGAATCGGGGTCCTGACACTCTGTCACGGCGACGCTACCTTCCTTTCTCGCCAAGCAAGGATTGCTTGAGCGCTAAAGGGGACCTCCCAAGCATCGTGACTCAGGGGCTCTTACCGGACCTCGGGCCGCTCACCTCCTGGCCTTGACCACAGCATCGCGACCTGGCATACCAGTGACGGCTGAAGCTTGCCTGGGGACTGGGACCTGTCAGCATAGAGCGCCAAGTCCTCGTGAGGATAGAAAGGGGGAGCTTAGCCGGATCAGAACGGACACCTCACGCCAATTCATATTAAGGATATAGTATTTACAAAAGGCACGGCAAACGCCTTACATACCTCCATGGGGTGTTGCTTTAATTCCTCGCAGGGAACAAAAGGTGATAACCCTAAGGGACGCTACTTGCTAGCACCTCCCCAAGCGACGCCATCATCAATAGTGGGCTGCCTAGTGACGGCGCCAATCCTGTCCAGATCAGTGGCATCGGCGGCCCGATTCAGCTGCCCCACTCCGAGCGCGGTGCGAGCTCGGAGGCTCGTAGCTGTCGTCGCTCTTCTCCGGGGTCGCGAGGAGTTCGGGGGAGCTGCTGAAGCCCTCAGTCCCTCCGTTGCTGCCTGAGGAGCTGTAGGAGGACCAACAGGCGGGGTTGGTCCTCGCCAGTTCGTCACCACTGCCGCTTCCCTTAGGGCAGCATTCCAGTCAGTGTCCTTCTGCATCAAAGACCTTGAAGAACATCAAGGAGGCGCCGTCGTATTCAAGATGGATCACCAAGGAGCCGTCCGCGCGACAGACCCGGGCAATCTCACCCCAGCCCCGGGTCATGAAGACCTTGCCCGGAGTGATGACCGCGACCTCCGCTCCAGTTGCAGGGGTGCCATAGGCGGCGTGCTGCAGCCAGAGCTCCAGGGCCCCGCTCGGCGGCATCTCGGAGGCGAAGGAGGGAGGAAGGTGGATCCACATAGTTGGAGGCATGGCAGCGTGGAGCACAAGCTCGCGAGAGGAGTGCTCCATGTGGACTCCAGGGGGGACGACGCGCACCACTATGACTCGCCGGCGTCGACGGCGACGCTGTCGGTGTTGCTCGGCACCCTCCCCCTGGGGCCTACGACGCGGGCATACATGGGCAGCGGAACCCCAGGCGGTGGCCGCTCGTACCACGGCCTCGACACCTCCTGCCAGGCGCCTTCGTCCCGGTGAAAGAGGATTGGCCGCTTCTTCGGCGGGAGGGGGTCAGGACCCTCTCTGGGGGCCTTTCCCTTCTCCTCAGCTGAAAACCGGCGGATCGGTGCCATTCGTGCAAGAGGAAGCAAGGATGAGGAAGAAGAAGAAGAGGAGTAACGGAAAGGGGTGAACTGGCGGAGCTCACGCAGCCCCGTACTTATAGCCGGGGAAGGCCAACCACCGAGCAGCATGACCTCAGGTAATCATGACCCGTATCTCTGCATGCAGGAACTTGTCAAGTCGTCCGGTTGCCGAGGCGTCGTGGGAAGTGCAGACGCCGACGTCCGATCAACCGCCATGCGGCGCCTAAGGCCGCAGGCTGTTAGGGCCCGCGGCGCCTCGTGCTTACCCCTTTGCTTCTCTGCTAAGCCAAGCCCGCGTGCGCCTTGGGCCCGGGGGCTACTGTCGGTGTTCTGGGAATGGGGGTCCCCAAACTTGCCTGCCTGCGGCCTGCGGCATGGCTCAGGTGGGGGCCCAGCACGGCCCATCTTCATCAGCCCAAGCTCAAGAACCTCGCGAGGGGCCAAGCCTCGCGGGGCGGACGACAGGAAGCTTCCTCCAGAGCGGCCTCATCAGGCAGGCTCGCGAGGAGGCGGAGAGATCAATGCAAGGGTACCTCGCGAGGATCCCATGATGCAAGCCATGACGATCAAGGCCAGGCGGGCGCCAGGCGGGCGCCGGCCTGCGCAGGGTCCTTGTTTCCCCTTTGGTGCAAAGGGGGCAAGCACAGGCCAGGGTATCAGGCAAAGGTTACCATTCCGGTGCAACGATACCAAGACCAGCCGGACGGCCGGACGGAGGTCACCGTGGAGCCCAAGACGGCGTCATCACCAGTGCTTTTGGCAACCGAAGACCACCTTTGGTCAGGATAACATGTACTAGATGTTCCCCTTCAAAATGGCCAATTGTTGGCACCCTTCCCGCTCAATTATTCGGGGAGAGGCCCAGGGCCTCTATAAATAGAGCTAGCCTCCACAAAGGAGAGGTGGGGGAAAAAGAGAGAAGAAGAGGAAGAGAGGGGAAAAACCCAGGAGAGACTAAGTAGAACACACCGCATAAGCTCAAGAACACCCCTCACGAGGCTGTTCTTCCCTTGTACTGTCCATCATCAGCCCCAGAGGCAATCCACCACACCACACACTGGAGTAGGGTGTTACACCACAACGGTGGCCCGAACCAGTATAAACCTCGTGTCTCCTGTGTTGTTCATCATTTTCAGCTTAGTTCGCGCGAGAGGATCGGACGTAGATCGCTAGGGGAGAGATCTTCGTGCGCACCCCAGTGTTCGAACCTCAAGGGTCTGCCGGAACCCAAAATCCGACAGAGACACCCCTGTAGCACATGTCCAATAGAGGTCTGGCCAACAAGGAACAAAGGTCGAGAGGGACACATGGATGGCATGGACGCATGGGGAGGGAGAGAGGGTGTGTTTGTGATAGAGAGACCCCGTCGAGATCGTGAGGGGACTATATGGGTGGGAGATCGAGGGGGTGCGTGCGCGATAGAAAGATGCCCCGAGAGAAATCGAGATAGACCATGCACATGTTTGTGATGGAGACTAAGATTAGCTAGTCATATACATATAGGGGGGACTGTGTGTGCCTACAATTGAGTGAGAGACCATCATACTTGGCTAGTTGGGCATGAGATTGTGTGTGTGCGCGTGTGAGATGGAGAGAGAACAAGGGGGAGAGATAGAGTTTTAGATGGGCCTATCGAGTGTGAGTGAGATATGCATGTGTATGTGTGACACAGGTGGATGGAGAGTTTGAGAGAGGGGGGAAGAGCTTCGAGATGACATAGTGGTGCGTGAGAGAGTTACGGGCAAAGAGCCAAGGAATTTGTGTGCGTACGATGAGTACACCCAAGATATCTAGCTTGGACTAGCTAGAGTATCATACATAGTGTGCGAGAGAGACCTATAGATGGTGTATATATGCATGCGAACTAGAAAGACCCCCCCACACACACACGCAAAGAGAGAGAGAGAGACAGAGAGAGACAGAGAGAGAGAGAGAGAGAGAGAGAGACAGAGAGAGAGAGATGGAGAGAAAGGGAGAGGGACTAACAAGGTTTTTGTGTCGGATGCGTGCGACAGAATTGAAGATTGTCGGCGAGAGAGAGAGACAGAGAACAAGAGTCCGGGAGAGGGGGAGGTCGCGTTTTATGCATCAAAGACTGATATAAACCATGTTTCGATATAAACTTGCATTCAAATATTTAAATTGGAGAACATGTTGTCTGCAATCCACACATGAATTGTCTGCAATCCACACATGAATGGATATATGTGTATATCAAACAAGTTCATTAATTTGACTTTCAACATGTTCATGGAGTACTATAATACTGTACAACATGCTACTCGATTGAGGTGTTCAATTTTGGATTTAGTTCACTATTTTGACCTACTGAACGAGCTATTTCATTGAATCGAGATATTTCATATTGGGTTTGATTCGCATTTTTGAGTGGGTCAACTATTTGTCATATAGTAAATCGCTAGCAACGAGCATGTAAAAACACATTACTCCCGAGCATCATCTCTCCATCTAAAAAAGAAGTGGCAAGCTAATATTTCAAAATTTGATCCGAATCGACTTGGTAAGGTAGACGTGGAAGCTCGTTCTCCCAAAATTTGAACGAACCGTTCAACATCCTCTCTGCTCGGTGGAATTCGCCCGAGCAAATAAATGGGAGATGCGAAATTACCGTCCTATGTGGGACACGTATCAATTGGCCCATTGTACATCGAGGGTAGGTTCGTAACTTCATCCAAGCGCGCCTTCTCCTCGGCTGAAATGACATGTGCCGAATAATTCATAAACCATGGTCGGCAAAACACACTCTCCTCGCCCGAAATAGCTCGCGCCCACTATTTCAAAACACGCTCTCCACGCCCGAAATCGCTCGCGCCCACTATAGTTCAAAACACGCCCTGCTCGCTCGAAATCGCCCCCGCCCACTATTTGGGGAGAAGCAAATTTACTCTACTATCCCCGACCCTCAGTACATAGACCCAAGCCGAGAAGCCTATAGGCAAGGGTAGAATTGTAACTCCCCCTCACATTTCAGACAAATGCGTCCGTAAGACATGGTTCCACTCCACTCCCAATCCCCCCCCCCATTCATAGCTCGTGGGCGCCAAATCACCTTCTCCCCGGGAAGCTCCCTTGTCCCGAGCCGTGAAACCTCAGCCCCACCTCCATTGCGCCCCCCACCGCACCAATTTCACAGCCGCCCTCCTCCCTAATGCTGGAGACGCTGTCCATTTGCCGTCATGCACTGGGCCATGTGCCTCTTACTCCGTGCTGCTGGTGCTACCTCGACGGCGGCCGCGTGAACTATACCGGAGCTGATTCACCCCTGTCGTTGTTCGCGGTGCCAGAGCGGCTCCAACTTCGGATCCGTCCAGAGTCCTGGTGCTGCTTCCGCGTAGCCATCGACCGTCGCGACATCGCTCTTTCACTGCCGCCGGTCGCCACCGCAACCGTGCCGGCCTCACCGACTCGACAGCTGGACCTGCCTACTTCACCATGCCACCAGATAGGCCGCACCCTCATCTCAAATCACTTTATTTAGGCGTCAGTTGTCTGAATTTTTATTCTGGGCCAATCGATTCCCAATGGGAAGCAGCACCCCTCGAGGCGGCGGAGCTCCTAGGCTGCCGGTTGGCTGGTGTCTAACGTAAGGGTGCGGGGCCGCAAGTTCGCCGCGGAAGTAGCGCTTAGATGGCTATCTTTTAGAGTTGCGTGGGTTGAAGGTACTGCCGCCGCCGGATCTGGATGACGGGGAGTCTTTGTGGATTGTCCCGGGGGCGGCACAACAACGGCAGTGCGGTGGGGCGGGGAGCGGGGTTTTGGCCGGGGCCACGGACGGCGGAGGCAGGCTGCTCTGCCGTTGGTAGCTGGCTCTTCGGGGAAGATTCCGAACAGTGTCAGCTGGGAGGCACAAGACGGCCAGCCATCCGGCGTAGATCGGACAGTACCAAAATAAAATAAAATCGTGTGACCCCAATTTAGTCTTCAGTCAACAGACGCGTGACCACTCTCGTACCTTGCTGTTGATCTCTTAGTGTATTTCTTCAGATCAAAGAGATATGTCGTTCTTAACATTATGCGTTATCTGCATCTTTAGACACACCGTCTTCCGACTCACCGTAGCTGCTCCAACAAGGGAAGCATACACCAGAAGGGAGCTATAGTCCCCACTCAACAGTTCCTTGCATCGAATGCGCATGCCCGACATGGACAACCACAACAACTGCAGGGCCATCGACAAGTCAGCAGATGATGCTCACTCCTATGGATGGCAGCCAGATAGGTTGTACCCTCATCTTACTTGTGTGCAACATTTATGGCTTTGTTATTCATCTAAGCATGGAAAATAGATCATCACATTTCACTGTATATTCATGCTGATCTCTTACGGGTCTTGTTCAGGAGTTAACGTTGTTCCATAGTTTAGCTAAGATACTTGTTCTTTAGGTAACGCTGTTCCATAGTTATCATCCATCAGCCAATGCTATCCCACAGGCTGGTGATTATAATATTATACCACTTCTAGTATTACCTATGTTGTTCTTTAATACTTTTGTGTGCCATCTAGTTAATCTTGAGTACAAATGATACATATTCTATAGCTTTCATCTGTGTTCTTCCTTTAGTTTATGATACATGTTGCTGCTAGTTAACCCCAGTCCTACTATTTATGTCGTCTCCTACATGCACTCATTACATAAATCTAACTATTAGTTGTCTTCCATGCATGTCGGATATAATTGCACACACTGATATATCCACAAGAACCTCACGGAGCAATGTAAAGGCCAATAAACTTGATGTCAATGATACCCAATATGATGGAACATGTAAAGGCAGTTCTTCAGAAGACTTGCAGAAAGATGATGAATCCTCTTCACCCCAAAAGGTCCTTGATCTAACTTGGCCTGTGATATGGGTACAACATGCATATAATGTCCTGGAGTGTATCTACTCTGTTGCAATGCCATGTGCTTAGCATGCTGATCATGCATGTAAATATGTCATGCCTTCCTGTTTTTCAGTACCTATTCCATTCATGATAACATATTTCAAATTCAAGTACTGTCATTCTACTCTATCGCAATGCCATCTGCTTAATTTGGACATCATGCTTCTGAATATCTTATGCATTGTTATTCATCAGTATGTACTTCATCTGTCTACCATACCATTTTTTTACATTTAAGTGATGTTCTAGTGCTCTGTTGCAATGCCATCTTATTTTCCCAATCATACACGTGTATGTTGCCTTAGTTATTTCTGTACGTATTCCGCTAGCATACAGTTTTATATTCAACTAGTGTTTTTTGCTGTGTTGTCCTGTCGTATCCCTAGCTCTTACACCATACTCCCTCTGTCCAGATTACATGTTGCCGAAATGGATAAAAAAGGATGTATCTAGAACTGAAATACGCCTAGACCCATCCATTTTTTCCAGATGGAGGGAATACATATCAATATGTCATGCCTTTCTATTCTTCAGTACCTATTCCATCTCTCTGTTGTCGCATGTTTTATAATTAAAGCACCATTCTTCTATACAAGGCATGCAAGGGGAAGACAACTATGTTAGAATCTAAAGGGTTACAAACAAGGCCTTTGCAAAAGATCCAAACGCCAGGAGATAATAAACCAACTCCAGTTTTTATAGATACTGCTCCAACACAGAGAAACCCAACTCCTACTGATAATAAGCAGATTCCAGTGGCCAAAGAACTAGTCCGCTCCAGTCCAGCAAAAATATGTCAACTCAATTCTAAGAAGCATGTGAGTATCCTTGCATCATGAAATTTTATAGCATGCTGATCATATTTTCTACATGTTTCTTGCCCATCTCTCTTTTAGAAAATAAGCTTAACAGATAGAAGAATTTCTGCAATGGTATCGTTTATGAGGAAAGATTCTTGCAGGAATTCTCTGTGCTCCAATGTATATCACTATATTTTTACATCAGCATGTATTTTGTTAATCGGCGTGAATCCAACCTTTATCTGATCTAAATTTCGTTGTAGCAAAATGTATGATTAAAGGCCACAATGTTGATTTTTGCAACGAAAACTGCCTGGTAGTTTTGCATCCTGAGCTGCATGAGTGTACTATCTCATATCAGTGGTTTTGAATACTTTGGTTCCGCAGTGGGGTTTTTAGTGTTTTTTTACCGTGTTGTCCTGTCGTATCCCTAGCTCTTACATCATACTCCCTCCGTCCGGATTAAATGTCACAGAAATGGATAAAACTGGATGTATCTAGAACTGAAATACGCCTAGACCCATCCATTTATTTCTGGATGGAGGGAATACATGTCAATATGTCATGCCTTTCTATTCTTCAGTACCTATTCCATCTCTGCTATAGCATGTTTTATAACTGAATCACCATTCTTCTATATAAGGCATGCAAGGGGAAGACAGCTATGTTAGAATCTGAAGGGTTACAAACCAGGTCTTTGCAAAAGATCCAAACGCCAGGAGATAATAAACCTACTCCATTTTTCATAGATACTGCTCCAGCACAGAGAAACCCAACTCCCACTGATAATAAGCAGATTCCAGTGGCCAAAGAACTAGTCCGCTCCAGTCCAGCAAAAGAATGTCAACTCCATTCTAAGAAGCGTGTGCGTATCCTCGCATCATGAAATTTTATAGCACTCTGATCATATTTTTTACATGTTTCTTACACATCTCTCTTTTAGAAAATAAGGTTAAACAATACAAGACTTCCTCCATTGGGATCGTATTCAAGGAAAATATCTTGCGGGGATTCTCTATGCTCCAATGCTGATGTAAGTACCTGTCGTGGAATTGTCACGGCAGATGTCCTTAGTGTCAGGACTTAGTCGCGAGGCCAATGCATCTATGTGGTAGCTTGAGAGGGGTTGAGAGGGACGAGAGACGCGATGTTTTACCCAGGTTCGGCCCCTCACGGTGGAGGTAAAAGCCTACATCCTGCCTCATTGATATTGATGATGATGATCACAGTTACAAGAGTGCTCTAACTCGAGAGCTATTGTCTAAACCTAACTTGTCCAACTTGTGGAACTAGTCCCTCTTCTCCCTTTTGGGGAGCCCTGCCCCTCCTTATATATGTTGGAGGGGCGGGTTACATGTAGAGTCCTATTAGGATTAGGACTAGTCTATCTCTAATACAAACTGGATACAAGTCCAGGTCTTAACTCCTTGTAAGATAAATGTTCCTCATGCCTTTCCTCTTAAACCGGCCCACCATTAACCTAAACCGGCCTGCTGGTCCTTGGGCCTTGTCATGCATCTCGAATACGCACCGGTGAAGGAAATATGCCCTAGAGGCAATAATAAAGTTATTATTTATTTCCTTATGTCATGATAAATGTTTATTATTCATGCTAGAATTGTATTAACCGGAAACATAATACATGTGTGAATACATAGACAAACAGAGTGTCACTAGTATGCCTCTACTTGACTAGCTCGTTAATCAAAGATGGTTATGTTTCCTAACCATGAACAACGAGTTGTTATTTGATTAACGGGATCACTTCATTAGGTGAATGATCTGATTGACATGACCCATTCCTTTAGCTTAGCACCCGATCGTTTAGTATGTTGCTATTGCTTTCTTCATGACTTATACATGTTCCTATGACTATGAGATTATGCAACTCCCGTTTGTCGGAGGAACACTTTGTGTGCTACCAAACGTCACAACGTAAATGGGTGATTATAAAGGTGCTCTACAGGTGTCTCCAAAGGTACATGTTGGGTTGGCGTATTTCGAGATTAGGATTTGTCACTCCGATTGTCGGAGAGGTATCTCTGGGCCCTCTCGGTAATGCACATCACATAAGCCTTGCAAGAATTGCAACTAATGAGTTAGTTGCAAGATGATGTATTACGAAACGAGTAAGAGACTTGCCGGTAACGAGATTGAACTAGGTATTGAGATACCGACGATCGAATCTCGGGCAAGTAACATACCGATGACAAAGGGAACAACGTATGTTGTTATGCGGTCTGACCGATAAAGATCTTTGTAGAATATGTAGGAGCCAATATGAGCATCCAGGTTCCGCTATTGGTTATTGACCGGAGACGTGTCTCGGTCATGTCTACATTGTTCTCGAATCCGTAGGGTCCGCACGCTTAAGGTTTCGATGACAGTTATATTATGAGTTTATGAGTTTTGATGTACCAAAGTTAGTTCGGAGTCCCGGATGTGATCACGGACATGACGAGGAGTCTCGAAATGGTCGAGACATAAAGATTGATATATTGGACAGCTATATTCGGACACTGGAAGTGTTCCGGGTGATTTCGGAGAAAACCGGAGAGCCGGAGGGTTACCGGAACCCCCCCGGGAGAAGTAATGGGCCATATGGGCCTTAGTGGAGAGAGAGAGAGGGGCAGCCAAAGGTGGGCCGCGCGCCTCCTCCCCCCTGGTCCGAATTGGACTAGGAGAGGGGGGCGGCGCCCCCCTTTCCCTCTCCCTCCCCACTTCTTTCCCCCTCCTAGTAGGAGTCCTACTCCTACTAGGAGGAGGACTCCTCCTTGGCACGCCATAGAGGGCCGGCCGGCCTCCTCCCCTTGATCCTTTATATACGGGGGCAGGGGGCACCCCTAGACAGACAAGTTGATCCACGTGATCATATTCTTAGCCGTGTGCGGTGCCCCCTTCCACCATAATCCTCGATAATATTGTAGCGGTGCTTAGGCGAAGCCCTGCGATGGTAGTACATCAAGATCGTCACCACGCCGTCGTGCTGACGGAACTCTTCCCCGACACTTTGCTGGATCGGAGTCCGGGGATCGTCGTTGAGCTGAACGTGTGCTAAAACTCGGAGGTGCCGTAGTTTCGGTGCTTGATCTGTCGGGCCGTGAAGACGTACGACTACATCAACCACGTTATGCTAACGCTTCCGCTATCGGTCTACAAGGGTATGTAGATCACACTCTCCCCTTTCGTTGCTATGCATCACCATGATCTTGCGTGTACGTAGGAAAATCTTTGAAATTACTACGTTACCCAACAGTGGCATCCGAGCCTAGGTTTTATATGTTGATGTTATATGCACGAGTAGAACACAAGTGTTGTGGGCGATATAAGTCATACTGCTTACCAGCATGTCATACTTTGGTTCGGCGGTATTGTTGGACGAAGCGGCCCGGACCGACATTACACGTACGCTTACGCGAGACCGGTTCTCCCGACGTGCTTTGCACATAGGTGGCTTGCGGGTGACAGTTTCTCCAACTTTAGTTGAACCGAGTATGGCTACGCTCGGTCCTTGTGAAGATTAAAACAACACCAACTTGACAAACTATCGTTGTGGTTTTGATGCGTAGGTAAGATTGGTTCTTGCTTAAGCCCGTAGCAGCCACGTAAAACTTGCAACAACAAAGTAGAGGACGTCTAACTTGTTTTTGCAGGGCATGTTGTGATGTGATATGGTCAAGACATGATGTTAAATTTTAATGTATGAGATGATCATGTTTTGTAATCGAGTTATCGGCAACTGGCAGGAGCCATATGGTTGTCGCTTTATTGTATGCAATGCAATCGCGCTGTAATGCTTTACTTTATCACTAAGCGGTAGCGATAGTCGTGGAAGCATAAGATTGGCGAGACGACAACGATGCTACGATGGAGATCAAGGTGTCGCGCCGGTGACGATGGTGATCACGACGGTGCTTCGAAGATGGAGATCACAAGCACAATATGATGATGGCCATATCATATCACTTATATTGATTGCATGTGATGTTTATCTTTTATGCATCTTATCTTGCTTTGATTGACGGTAGCATTATAAGATGATCTCTCACTAATTATCAAGAAGTGTTCTCCCTGAGTATGCACCGTTGCGAAAGTTCTTCGTGCTGAGACACCACGTGATGATCGGGTGTGATAGGCTCTACGTTCAAATACAACGGGTGCAAAACAGCTGCACACGCGGAATACTCAGGTTATACCTGACGAGCCAAGCATATACAGATATGGCCTCGGAACACGGAGACCGAAAGGTCGAGCGTGAATCATATATTAGATATGATCAACATAGTGATGTTCACCAATGAAACTACTCCATCTCACGTGATGACCGGACATGGTTTAGTTGATTTGGATCACGTAATCACTTAGAGGATTAGAGGGATGTCTATCTAAGTGGGAGTTCTTTAAGTAAATTAATTGAACCTAAATTTATCATGAAACTTAGTACCTGATAGTATCTTGCTTGTTTATGCTTGATTGTAGATAGATGGCTCGTGTTGTTGTTCCGTTGAATTTTAATGCGTTCCTTGAGAAAGCAAAGTTGAAAGATGATGGTAGCAATTACACGGACTGGGTCCGTAACTTGAGGATTATCCTCATTGCTGCACAGAAGAATTACGTCCTGGAAGCATCGCTGGGTGCCAGGCCTGCTGCTGGAGCAACACCAGATGTTATGAACGTCTGGCAGAGCAAAGCTGATGACTACTCGATAGTTCAGTGTGCCATGCTTTATGGCTTAGAATTGGGACTTCAACGACGTTTTGAACGTCATGGAGCATATGAGATGTTCCAGGAGTTGAAGTTAACATTTCAAGCAAATGCCCGGATTGAGAGATATGAAGTCTCCAATAAGTTCTTTAGCTGCAAGATGGAGGAGAACAGTTCTGTCAGTGAGCATATACTCAAAATGTCTGGGTATAATAATCACTTGATTCAATTGGGAGTTAATCTTCCAGATGATTGCGTCATTGACAGAATTCTCCAATCACTGCCACCAAGCTACAAGAGCTTCATGATGAACTATAATATGCAAGGGATGAGTAAGACTATTCCCGAGCTCTTCGCAATGCTGAAAGCTGCGGAGGTAGAAATCAAGAAGGAGCATCAAGTGTTGATGGTCAACAAGACCACTAGTTTCAAGAAAAAGGGCAAAGGGAAGAACAAGGGGAACTTCAAAAAGAACAGCAAGCAAGTTGCTACTCAAGAGAAGAAACCCAAACCTGGACCTAAGCCTGAAACTGAGTGCTTCTACTGCAAGCAGACTGGTCACTGGAAGCGGAACTGCCCCAAGTATTTGGCGGATAAGAAGGATGGCAAGGTGAACAAAGGTATATGTGATATACATGTTATTGATGTGTACCTTACTAATGCTCGCAGTAGCACCTGGGTATTTGATACTGGTTCTGTTGCTAATATTTGCAACTCGAAACAGGGACTACGGATTAAGCGAAGATTGGCTAAGGACGAGGTGACGATGCGTGTGGGAAACGGTTCCAAAGTCGATGTGATCGCAGTCGGCACGCTACCTCTACATCTACCTTCGGGATTAATATTAGACCTAAATAATTGTTATTTGGTGCCAGCGTTAAGCATGAACATTATATCTGGATCTTGTTTGATGCGAGATGGTTATTCATTTAAATCTGAGAATAATGGTTGTTCTATTTATATGAGTAATATCTTTTATGGTCATGCACCCTTAAAGAGTGGTCTATTTTTGTTGAATCTCGATAGTAGTGACACACATATTCATAGTGTTGAAGCCAAAAGATGCAGAGTTGATAATGATAGTGCAACTTATTTGTGGCACTGCCGTTTAGGTCATATCGGTGTAAAGCGCATGAAGAAACTCCATACTGATGGACTTTTGGAACCACTTGATTATGAATCACTTGGTACTTGCGAACCGTGCCTCATGGGCAAGATGACTAAAACACCGTTCTCCGGTACTATGGAGAGAGCAACAGATTTGTTGGAAATCATACATACAGATGTATGTGGTCCGATGAATATTGAGGCTCGTGGCGGATATCGTTATTTTCTCACCTTCACAGATGACTTAAGCAGATATGGGTGTATCTACTTAATGAAACACAAGTCTGAAACATTTGAAAAGTTCAAAGAATTTCAGAGTGAAGTAGAAAATCATCGTAACAAGAAAATAAAATTCCTACGATCTGATCGTGGAGGAGAATATTTGAGTTACGAGTTTGGTGTACATTTGAAAAATTGTTGAATAGTTTCGCAACTCACGCCACCCGAAACACCACAGCGTAATGGTGTGTCCGAACATCGTAATCGTACTTTACTAGATATGGTGCGATCTATGATGTGTCTTACTGATTTACCGCTATCGTTTTGGGGATACGCTCTAGAGACGGCCGCATTCACATTAAATAGGGCACCATCAAAATCCGTTGAGACGACGCCTTATGAACTATGGTTTGGCAAGAAACCAAAGTTGTCGTTTCTTAAAGTTTGGGGTTGCGATGCTTATGTGAAAAAGCTTCAACCTGATAAGCTCGAACCCAAATCGGAGAAATGTGTCTTCATAGGATATCTAAAGGAAACTATTGGATACACCTTCTATCACAGATCCGAAGGCAAGACTTTTGTTGCTAAATTCGGAAACTTTCTGGAGGAGTTTCTCTCGAAAGAAGTGAGTGGGAGGAAAGTAGAACTTGACGAGGTAACTGTACCTACTCCCTTATTGGAAAGTAGTACATCACAAAAACCTGTTTCTGTGACACCTACACCAGTTAGTGAGGAAGCTAATGATGATCATCATGAAACTTCAGAACAAGATACTACTGAACCTCGTAGATCAACCAGAGTGAGATCCGCGCCAGAGTGGTATGGTAATCCTGTTCTGGAAGTCATGCTACTAGATCATGATGAACCTACAAACTATGAAGAAGCGATGGTGAGCCCAGATTCCGCAAAATGGCTTGAAGCCATGAAATCTGAGATGGGATCCATGTATGAGAACAAAGTATGGACTTTGGTTGACTTGCCCGATGATCGGCAAGCAATTGAGAATAAATGGATCTTCAAGAAGAAGACTGACGCTGACGGTAATATTACTATCTACAAAGCTCGACTTGTCGCAAAAGGTTTTCGGCAAGTTCAAGGGATTGACTACGATGAGACCTTCTCACCCGTAGCGATGCTTAAGTCTGTCCGAATCATGTTAGAAATTGCCGCATTTTATGATTATGAAATTTGGCAGATGGATGTCAAAACTGCATTCCTGAATGGATTTCTGGAAGAAGAGTTGTATATGATGCAACCAGAAGGTTTTGTCGATCCAAAGGGAGCTAACGAAGTGTGCAAGCTCCAGCGATCCATTTATGGACTGGTGCAAGCCTCTCGGAGTTGGAATAAACGCTTTGTTAGTGTGATCAAAGCATTTGGTTTTATACAGACATTTGGAGAAGCCTGTATTTACAAGAAAGTGAGTGGGAGATCTATAGCATTTCTGATATTATATGTGGATGACATATTACTAATTGGAAATGATATAGAATTTCTGGATAGCATAAAGGGATACTTGAATAAGAGTTTTTCAATGAAAGACCTCGGTGAAGCTGCTTACATATTAGGCATTAAGATCTATAGAGATAGATCAAGACGCTTAATTGGACTTTCACAAAGCACATACTTTGACAAAGTTTTGAAGAAGTTCAAAATGGATCAAGCAAAGAAAGGGTTCTTGCCTGTGTTACAAGGTGTGAAGTTGAGTAAGACTCAATGCCCGACCACTGCAGAAGATAGAGAGAAAATGAAAGATGTTCCCTATGCTTCAGCCATAGGCTCTATCATGTATGCAATGCTGTGTACCAGACCTGATGTGTGCCTTGCTGTAAGTCTAGCAGGGAGGTACCAAAGTGATCCAGGAGTGGATCACTGGACAGCGGTCAAGAACATCCTGAAATACCTGAAAAGGACTAAGGATATGTTTCTCATATATGGAGGTGACAAAGAGCTCATCGTAAAAGGTTACGTTGATGCAAGCTTTGACACTGATCCGGACGATTCTAAATCGCAAACCGGATACGTGTTTACATTAAATGGTGGAGCTGTTAGTTGGTGCAGTTCTAAACAAAGCGTAGTGACGGGATCTACATGTGAAGCGGAGTACATAGCTGCTTCGGAAGCAGCAAATGAAGGAGTCTAGATGAAAGAGTTCATATCCGATCTAGGTGTCATACCTAGTGCATCGGGTCCAATGAAAATCTTTTGTGACAATACTGGTGCAATTGCCTTGGCAAAGGAATCCAGATTTCACAAGAGAACCAAGCACATCAAGAGACGCTTCAATTCCATCCGGGATCTAGTCCAGGTGGGACACATAGAGATTTGCAAGATACATACAGATCTGAATGTTGCAGACCCGTTGACTAAGCCTCTTCCACGAGCAAAACATCATCAACACCAAGGCTCCATGGGTGTTAGAATCATTACTGTGTAATCTAGATTATTGACTCTAGTGCAAGTGGGAGACTGAAGGAAATATGCCCTAGAGGCAATAATAAAGTTATTATTTATTTCCTTATGTCATGATAAAGGTTTATTATTCATGCTAGAATTGTATTAACCGGAAACATAATACATGTGTGAATACATAGACAAATAGAGTGTCACTAGTATGCCTCTACTTGACTAGCTCGTTAATCAAAGATGGTTATGTTTCCTAACCATGAACAAAGAGTTGTTATTTGATTAACGGGATCACTTCATTAGGTGAATGATCTGATTGACATGACCCATTCCTTTAGCTTAGCACCCGATCGTTTAGTATGTTGCTATTGCTTTCTTCATGACTTATACATGTTCCTATGACTATGAGATTATGCAACTCCCGTTTGCCGGAGGAACACTTTGTGTGCTACCAAACGTCACAATGTAAATGGGTGATTATAAAGGTGCTCTACAGGTGTCTCCAAAGGTACATGTTGGGTTGGCGTATTTCGAGATTAGGATTTGTCACTCCGATTGTCGGAGAGGTATCTCTGGGCCCTCTCGGTAATGCACATCACATAAGCCTTGCAAGAATTGCAACTAATGAGTTAGTTGCAAGATGATGTATTACGAAACGAGTAAGAGACTTGCCGGTAACGAGATTGAACTAGGTATTGAGATACCGACGATCGAATCTCGGGCAAGTAACATACCGATGACAAAGGGAACAACGTATGTTGTTATGCGGTCTGACCGATAAAGATCTTTGTAGAATATGTAGGAGCCAATATGAGCATCCAGGTTCCGCTATTGGTTATTGACCGGAGACGTGTCTCGGTCATGTCTACATTGTTCTCGAATCCGTAGGGTCCGCACGCTTAAGGTTTCGATGATAGTTATATTATGAGTTTATGAGTTTTGATGTACCGAAGTTAGTTCGGAGTCCCGGATGTGATCACGGACATGACGAGGAGTCTCAAAATGGTCGAGACATAAAGATTGATATATTGGACAGCTATATTCGGACACCGGAAGTGTTCCGGGTGATTTCGGAGAAAACCGGAGAGCCGGAGGGTTACCGGAACCCCCCCGGGAGAAGTAATGGGCCATATGGGCCTTAGTGGAGAGAGAGAGGGGCAGCCAAAGGTGGGCCGCGCGCCTCCTCCCCCCTGGTCCGAATTGGACTAGGAGAGGGGGGCGGCGCCCCCCTTTCCCTCTCCCTCCCCACTTCTTTCCCCCTCCTAGTAGGAGTCCTACTCCTACTAGGAGGAGGACTCCTCCTTGGCGCGTCATAGAGGGCCGGCCGGCCTCCTCCCCTTGATCCTTTATATACGGGGGCAGGGGGCACCCCTAGACAGACAAGTTGATCCACGTGATCATATTCTTAGCCGTGTGCGGTGCCCCCTTCCACCATAATCCTCGATAATATTGTAGCGGTGCTTAGGCGAAGCCCTGCGACGGTAGTACATCAAGATCGTCACCACGCTGTCGTGCTGACGGAACTCTTCCTCGACACTTTGCTGGATCGGAGTCCGGGGATCGTCATTGAGCTAAAGTGTGCTAAAACTCGGAGGTGTCGTAGTTTCGGTGCTTGATCGGTCGGGCCGTGAAGACATACGACTACATCAACCGCGTTGTGCTAACGCTTCCGCTGTCGGTCTACAAGGGTACGTAGATCACACTCTCCCCTTTCGTTGCTATGCATCACCATGATCTTGCGTGTGCGTAGGAAAATCTTTGAAATTACTACGTTACCCAACAACCGGGTCACCAATGAATCTTCAGGCTCGTGAATCGTCATACCAGTGAACCGCCAGACACGTAAACCGCCAGACACGTAAACCGCCAGACACGTAAACCGCCAATCCTCTGGCGGTTTACCAATGAAACGCCTAGTCCGGCCGGGTTATACTTCCGGCCGGTTTACGCCGCGGGGTATATCCCCGACATTAGCCCCCAAGTTTAGCTTGGATTTATCCATGGTAAACTTATGCTGCAAAATAAACACAAGAACAATTTTGACAGGTTGTGCTCCGGGTTAAGAATTCTTGTAAACCGGTACCTGATCACCCTTAAGTCCTTGTTATTTCCTCCTTCTGGGAAGTCCGGGTCAACAGACCAGCTTCATAATCAATTTTCCGACATTGGTTTGTCACAGAAATATTGTGAAGAATAACTCCTTTGATTCAGCTCCCAAAGCGCCGGTTTAAGAAATATGGGTCTTGAAATACTTATCTGATATTCAGCCGGTTTGAAGATGTAAAACTTACCGGTTTGAGAATGTTAAACTGTGCCGGTTTAAGACTTGAACTTGCCGGTTTATCATTACCGGTTTACAAATATTGACGGCACCGGGTCATAATTGTTGTCGACACCGGGTCATGTAACTGATCTTCCTGAATTGCTCAAAACTGATAAAATGAAGATGTTCATCCTTTATATGCATAATACCTGTAGCCCCCAAGTCTTAAGAGGAGAACATAGTGATAACTTAAGACTTGCTCCAATAAGTGTTTCAACCTTGAAGAAATCCGGTTTGTTCATCTAAAAACTGAATACTCCATATATGTAGCCCCCAAGTGCCGGGTTGTCATGCTTGCAGCAACCTGGGACTTGTAATTGCTTATAAAAACTTCAATCAGTGTAACCCCCAAGGGCCGGGTCATTATGCAATAATGAGCAGGAACTTTGTAAATATAATTATGTAGGTTTTAGCAGTGATGTGTAACCCCCAAGGGTCGGCTCATTATAATATGATGAGTCGGGTCTTCAATAAGACTAGTAAAAATGACTTTGCATTAGCCCCCAAGTGTCATGGTGCATGTTGCAGCGATATGAGACTTGCATGTAATCTCAATTTGAATAATGTAGCCCCCAAGTGCCGGGTTGTAAGCCTGCAGCGACTCGGGACTATTCCTTCCATTGTAGAATAAATCATATCCTTTGATAAAATAATAGCCATTGCGCTAAAGCGACATTGAAAACTCAATAATACTGGTTATTAATAACCATAAAAATCCAGCCATGTTGGCTATTCAAGATAATATAATTCGGTGAAAACCTTATTCATTCAATATCATAATGAAAATTCAGCCAAGTTTGGCTATTTGAATAATATAACCCAATGATTTATAAGCGCATGATTCCAATGGCGCAATCCAAATATATATATACTGGCGACTTACAGTCCAAAGCCAGGCCGGTTTAACAAACCTGTTTCTGCATACAACAAGTTTAAAGTGTCCTGGCGGTTTACCGTCGGACGGGTCATAATGCCCAACATATAACCCGGGTTTATAACCAAGGCTGCACTTAAGAATAAAAATATGAAATAGATCATACCTGTGACATTGAATCACATCATTGGTTTACCAACTTTTTTTAGTAAGGGTGACAACCCAAATCTTGAGTATGATAACTCCCGTCATATTTTGCCGGTTTGTAATAAAACCATGCCGGTTTGTAATAAACACTGGATAATCATGCTGGCAACTTATAGTCAACGCCGACCGGGCTAAGAAAACTCCGGTTTATAATTGAATTTGTACTAACAATTGATAGTTGAAAGCTTGTGCCGGGTTAAGAATCACCAGACTGATTTGATGACTGATAGTCATGCTGAGTCAATAGACACCGGTTCAACATAAAACTTATCAAAAGAGAAAAAATTTGACAAAGGCAAATAAAACCGTGTAGTCGAGGCTTTTCAAGGGCTGCCATGACCAAATTCGAGTTTTTTCATGGGCTGCCAGGCCGCTGAGTTAAACCATTTTGGCAAATCCTTTTAAGATGGCCCTCCAACTAACCAATCATCATTTTAACTTTGACAAGTTCAGGGTCTCAATGAGAGTAACTGTCAAACGTTCGAAGGGTCGTGCCAGGATTACCTGGATAGGAGTGGCTTACTTGATGAAGGCAGGTTAACCCGGGGTTTTAGGTGAATACGCCAAGCTTCCAAGCCGTGGGTCGATACCCAACTACAAGGGTCCTTTCAAACTCTTTGGTATTTGACGCAAAGAGCCCCCAAGTAACTTTGTAAGCTGTGCTCAATGGGTGCCTATGTTTGAGTTGTGCGTAGCAACAAGACTCTCTTTGGCCCCTTGGGTGTGAAGCTCCCAAGCTTTGCTGTGGCGTGATAGCCGCATCAAGAGGGTAGTAATGCTATGTTCTCTTTGGTGAATACACCTATGTTTGAACAGGAAGCCCCCAAGTTTTGTTGTGGCATGATAGCTGCATCAAGAAAGTAGTAACGCTATGTTCTCTTTGGTGAATACACCTATGTTTGAACAGAAAGCCCCCAAGTAATCATATGAAGATGAACCCATAAGGCAGGATACCCATGTTTGAACCACGTGTCCGGGCAGCAGGTCCTCTTGGGCAACCTTTAACTTTTTGCAAGAGATAAATTCTTCTTGAACCGGAAATTCTTAAACCGGATATTGAGAGCTTCAAAGCTTTGTGGGAGACATCTTTCCCTTGAACCGGATTTTAAACCAGCATTCTTTATTTTGAACCGGCAATTTTCTGACGGCCTTTCAATTTTCATCAATATGGTGGTATCCGTCGGAACCGGGTTATCATTCCCTCCAATGACCCGGAGTTCCTGAGTCATGTCATTGTAGCCCCCGAGTCTCAAGGCGACTTGAGGAGTTGGCTTGAGATTCTTCATAATTAACAGTGATATAGACCGGTTTGAATCCTGCATGGGACAACTTGCAAACCGGAGTAATTGCTCTTTTAAAGAAAGCAATATATAATGTATAAAAATATGCTGGATGGATTTCACCTGATGCGTCAGGTCAGCACTTATCACCGTGGAGTTGATGATCATCGTGGTGAAACTGAAAACAATTGCGGCTGAGTCGGCCGCGGGTGCTGACAGATTTTTCGGCCATGGCGTTTTAAACCGGTGTGGATGGGAGAATCGGCTGCGGCGTTGTAAACCGGTGAGGTCGCGAGAGACGGCCATGACGCTGTAAGCCGGTGCGGTTGTTCGTTGAATAACGACGACCACCTGGGCCAAAAGATGTTGGCGTGCCTTCATCTCCACGGTATAATATCACCTTTTGTCGCCCTGCATAAACAATATTGCAGACCAAGGCAAAGATAAACTTTTTTTTGACAAAAACAACATGTGCTAATAAATCAAATTTGGATGGATATCACCTGATTCGCCTAGACAACAGATGAGTCGGCCGTGGCATTGTAAGCCGGTGCGGACGCGTGAACCGGTGCCGATGCGTGAACCGCCGTGAGGGCAGATGGACGAGTCGTCCATGGCATGGTAAAGCGGCGCGGACGGCGAGTCAAATGTGATGTTTGTTTAACCGGTGTAGACGCACGAATCGGCCGCAGGCGCGGACGGATGTAATCCAAACATCGGGGCGGCAACTTGCACGTGTATCCGTTGAGCATCATAGCACGGACAAAAACCAGTGCAAAAGTGATGTTGACGCGCCCCCTTAGGCGACACCTTTTTGTAATGATCCTGCGAAAATATTACAAGACCAAGTAATTGTTCCCTGATGAAAAATAATATGTGTTAATAAAATAGAGTCAGATGGATATGACCTGATTTCTTCGGAGGACCGATGGTCTGTATATACAGCGTCCATGATTTATTTTTTCAACACATGTGCTGTCCACCCTGACTTTTCTTCAAACCAGTCTCCCTTATCCCTTTGCAGGAGCAACGACCGGTGGAGGTGACGTAAGGCGGCCGTCGGTAGCAGCGCGAGGCCGAGGCAAGCAGTGACGACGGTTTGAACTGGTGGAGGCAAGCTGTAGCAGCGACTTGATGCCGACGGCCGCAGCCAGTGATGCTAGATCATAAGGGCACATCGCCGGCAGGTACTTGGTAGAGGTGAAGACAGCTGTAGCAGACGAAAACACTGGAGGCCGTCCGTCAGCATGGGAGTGCCAGATGCGGACGCGGCGACGCTGAAGGCCGGCTGTAAACGCGGAGGTGCTGGATGTGGACGCGACGATGCTGGATGTCGTCCGTGGACGCGGCGTCTCCATCTTCAAGTTTTTTGGCCACTGTGTAGACAGAGGAAGCTTGGAGATAAGGCAGCTTAGGCCGGGGAGCGTCGGTGGCTCTGCAGACCCGTGGTAATAGATTGAGGCCGGCGGAGGCGGTTTTCAGTCTAAATCGCCATACGCATGCACGCAGAGGCGAGCCGAATGATTGTGCACACACACGCACGCGGGGTAGCAGCAGAGACGAACCGGATGGCCGTGCACTGGAGATTAGACCTGTTGACTTGCCAGTCCGATCCGGTGTGGCAATCCTTTGCCTAATGACGTACGCTCATGCGAAGCCGCTTTAACAAATATTATTTCTTCTATGGATAGGTTGCTTCCTCCAAATATGAGCTTTAACATGAATAGTACTCAAGTACTTGATGGATACCTTACGTGAATATCAACAATGAAGTAGTATTGCCTTCAAGCGAATAGTAGCATGACCGAAGTAGTACTTCAAACAATAGCAGCAGACTTTTAGCAGATCAATTTTCGAAACTGCCTCGGGACTTGATCATTGCCTCCTCACGTGTATGCTGATACGGATTGACTTGACCCGGCGTCTGATAGCTATAGGAAAGTTTTTGTCGGCCTCAGCGATACGCGCCTGTAACAGCCAAAATTAAAATCCTACTCGGATTCGACGGATCGCACACGAACATTGAATTTTTCGGCTCTGCCGAAGATCATCTCACGGCGGATTACCCTAGACGCTTTCCATGCCGGCGCTTTTTCTTATCTAACATATCGCGAGCTTCTTGATGTTGACGGATCGTGTTGCGTTGCTGGCGACGCAAAGAACATCAAACCCTAATTATTTTCATCTCAATCTAGTAAACTTGCACTTGATGCAGATCCTTCCAAACCGGCTCATCTTCATCCGGTAAATTGCAAACTTCTCGAGACCTGAAAGAAATCCCTTCAAGAACTCAACACCATCGTGCGCGGGCCCCACGGTGGGTGCCAACTGTCGTGGAATTGTCACGGCAGATGTCCTTAGTGTCAGGACTTAGTCGCGAGGCCAACGCATCTATGTGGTAGCTTGAGAGGGGTTGAGCGGGACGAGAGACACGATGTTTTACCTAGGTTCAGCCCCTCACGGTGGAGGTAAAAGCCTACATCCTTTCTCATTGATATTGATGATGATGATCACGGTTACAAGAGTGCTCTAACTCGAGAGCTATTGTCTAAACCTAACTTGTCCAACTTGTGGAACTTGTCCCTCTTCTCCCTTTTGGGGAGCCTTGCCCCTCCTTATATATGTTGGAGGGGCGGGTTACATGTAGAGTCCTATTAGGATTAGGACTAGTCTATCTCTAATACAAACCGGATACAAGTCTAGGTCTTAACTCCTTGTAAGATAAATGTTCCTCATGCCTTTCCTCTTAAACCGGCCCACCATTAACCTAAACCGGCCTGCTGCTCCTTGGGCCTTGTCATGCATCTGGAATACGCGCCGGGTCACCAATGAATCTTCAGGCTCGTGAATCGTCATACCAGTGAACTGCCAGACACGTAAACCGCGAGACACGTAAACCGCCAATCCTCTGGCGGTTTACCAATGAAATGCCTAGTCCGGCCGGGTTATACTTCCGGCCGGTTTACACTGCGGGGTATATCCCCGACAGTACCTGTTGTATATCACTATATTTTTACATCAGCATGTATTTTGTTAATCAGCGTGAATCTAACCTTTATCTGATCTAAAATTAGTTGTAGCAAAATGTTAAAGGCGCCAATGTTGATTTTTGTAAGGAAAACTGTCTGGTAGTTTTGCATACTGAGCTGCATGAATGTACTATCTCATATCACGCACATTACTGAATTGTACTGCTTCTCTGGTTGCCCATATATTCATTGTGTCAATGTTCCTTTCGTATTACCTTACCTGGCTGATGATAGTTGTGCCATATTGTGTTAATTTGGTGTAGGCTAGTTTCCCTGTTGTGTCAATGTTGCTTTCCTATTATCTGACTTGGCCAATGATAGCAATGCTAGTGTGTTAATTTTGTGCAGGCTGCTGAAGATAAGAAGACAAACTCTGAAAACAGCAAGGCAACCCCATTGTTTCTTTCCAGTAAATCTAGGCCAGGTAATATGGCAATAACTCATGATTAATCTGTTTGGTTCCCGTCCTAATTTATGTTATGATGCAGTGGTTGAGACACTCTCCACTATCAATAATACAAGCCTGCCAAAATCGCCATCTGAATCTGTTCAGTATCCTCTGTCTCGAATGCAATGGAATAAATGTATGTTTGTGAACCAATTAATGGTTGAAGCAATGATGGAAATGGTGGATGAATCAGAGGTGCAGAGTCATGCGACACAACAAATGATCAATGTTTTCAGAGACAGTGTAGCAAAGCAGCAAGAACTTGCCCACATGCTTATGGGCGTCATCTGTGCTGAGGTTGCAGATTGTGACATTGTAGATGGTTAGGTTCTGCTCATTTATTTGCACAGGCATCAATCTTTGATTGCCCAGTGGATGTAATTTCTTGTAATATATGCTGGATGTGCAACGTTATTCCCTGTATGTCGTACCTTTGCTTGATCGGTTTTGGTCCTATGCATAATTGCTCATCGTAATGGGCTCAAATTATCTAATTTGGTCTAAAGACATGAACGAACTTTAGTGGGCCCATTAAGTTAATGGGCCATTACTAGGCCGAAAGTTAATGGTCGGCCCTCTTACCTCCCGGGTCGTTAATAGGTCGTTACTAAGTTTGGGCTACATATGGCCCAACTATACTGTAGGCCTTTAGCAGGCCGAAAGAGACAGCGGGCTTGTACTAGACCATGAAGAGCATGGGCCGCTAAGAGGCCGAAAGTCAGGTCATATTGTAAACAGCCCAACTGTGTTGTGGGCCTTTAGCAGGCCGAAAGAGAAACCGGGCTGGTATTGGACCATGAAGGGCATGGGCCGTTAAAAGGCCAAACCTAAGGTCCGACTACAAATGGCCCAACTCATTTATGGTCCGTTAACAGGCCGAAAGGCACACAGGGCTGGGAATTGGCCCAACACTTAAATGGGTCGCCAAAAGGCCAAAACTCAGGTCCGACTACAAATGGCCCAACTGATTTATGGGCGGTCAACAGGCTGAAAGTGACACCGGGCCAGAAATTGGCCCAACACTTAAATGGGCCGCTAAAAGGCCGAAACTCAGGTCCGACTACAAATGGCCCATCGGATTTATGGGCCGTCAACATGCTGAAAGACACACCGGGCTAGAAATTATCCCAACATTTAAATGGGTCGCTAAAAGGCCGAAAGATGTACATCCTGAAAATTGGCCGATATTGAGCCCAAATATATAGCGGGCTGTTAACGGGCTCGAACTGATGATGGGCTGCAATGGCGTCAAATCTTTAACGAGTCATTGACGGGCCGAATTGGCACATCTCGTATGGGCCGTGGGCTTAAATGGACCTGACACCAGTAGGCCTTATATAGGCCGGCCTGCTAATTTTTACTGGGCCTGCCTTTTTCACCGGAATGGGCCACTGTTGGGTCATGCCACGTGTCGACCTATCATAGGCGCCTCCTGTCCAACGAGTGGATGACATCTGTCCCAACGGTGAGGCAACACGTGTTTCCTTCGGCAAATCAGAATTTTACACGTGGAAATTTCCTGTTGGTCAGGGCTATTAAGGGGTAATCGGATCCAAAATCCGACCCGATAGCTTAACGGCATTTCGTTACGATGGATGCCACGTGTCGGTCACCCTTGACGTAAGCACTTCTGTGACGCGCGATTTATCGTCATGGAAGTGGACACTTCTGTCATGATAATTTTGGCAATGCCATGGAACACTTCTACGACAGCACAGGTATGACTATCTTGATTCTGTCATAAAATTGTCATGGATGTACATGCATGACAAAAAACGCGACCTACTGTGACAAACACGTATCATCACGGAAGTGTATTTTTTTTGTAGTGCTACTCGTGAGGACAACCCTACTTTTTCTGTATCAATGAGTGTGGGTGAGGGCACTGTAAATTGGAACTACCATGGGATAAATTAAACCACATGTATAATAGACTCATATACCAAGCATGTATTAATGAGGATAAGGCAGCATTAACACAATGCAGATAAGGATGCATTAATACATAATATGATTAAATGGCAAGAATTTATTGTGGAGATTATAGCAAGCCTTTGTACAAAGAGGCATTTATTTACCACAAAACTATAGGAGGAAAGAAATAAATTTACTCCAAGTTTTTCTTCTGTATTAAGATCCAAGACTGCTAGCTTTCCCTCAATATAAACACAAGCACCTAGGCAAAGAACATGAATTCGGCAAAATCAACGAACAACATTAGCAGAAAAGGAATAGCTAACTATCTCCCATGGTCGATATGCGAAACTACACATAGGCCCTATGCTTGGTAGCTCTTGTAGCCATGGCCACCACTGTCTTCTCATGTCATGCAGCAGGGCATTATGTAGGTATGGTTTTCTTATTTCTTTCACAATCTCTTCACTCGTATTTGGATACACAAACATATATTTTCATGGTGGGTTATATGTGTTGATTGAGGTATCTCTATTGTGATTTGTGCACAGATACTGACTTGTGTACAACTATGGACAATTGTTCACCACCAGACCGAGCTAGTGGCAACATTGCGTGCAAAGCTAACTATGTTAACCAAGATTATGATAAGGATAAGAGCAGTTGCATGGAAGGCAGTAGTAGCACATGTTGCTGCCGAAAGAACTGAGAAGTACCATGAAATGAGTTTATATATGTACTAGAAATATTGCCTGGAGGTGAATGCTTATATTGTTTGTGTGAAACTTGATTCAGTTCATACAAATAAATTAATAATAAACTATTGATAATTGTAGATTTAGTATCTATTTTGCATTGCGTCGCTAAAATCATTTTAACGCCACGACACACAAAAATAAATCATTATTATCACGTCAAATAATGAGAAATTAATCAAGAAGATTGGAATTCTCACACCACTATGGAACAAGAAATAGAATATCCCTGATTATAGTGGTTATAGGGAACATGCCATATATAGGGTGGATCTATTCTAACAAGACCCCTGGCCCACTCCTCCCATGATCTCACTCCCCCCCCCCCCGGCACGGTCGGCCCCAAGCCCCACTCCCCACAGACCCTTGCAGCCGCACCCCAAATCCCCACCATCTTCTTTGTCTCTCGCAGTCCACCCATGCTCCCAGCTACTTATCGCCCCATGTCACCAAAGCCACCAGATCCGGCCCCTCTCCCCCCACCGCCCCACCCCACCTTCAGGATTTTATCACGCTTATGTGATTTTTAACAATGCTGGCAATGAGCGCATAAGTTTCTGTTTTTCAGCAAGATCAAATCAGTGATATACCAAAGTATCCCAAAGGCTTTATTTGGCACAAACACTAATTAAAAACACAAAACAAAATTACTATAGAGGTAATAATGTGTATTTTATTCGTGAACAGAAGCAAAATAAAAAAAACAAAAATAAAATTGGGTTGCCTCCCAACAAGCGCTATTGTTTAACGCCCCAAGCTAGGCATATTGCAATAGATCTAGGTATGTTCATCTTTGGTATGCAATCCATAAGTAGCTCTCATAATACACTCATATGGAAACTTAATTTTCTTTCTTAGAAAGTGTTTGCCTAATGGAAATTGAAATCTAATGTTTCCTTCTTTCATATCAATAATTGCACCAATTGTTCTAAGGAAAGGTCTACCAAGAATAATAGGACATGTAGGATTTCAATCTATATCAAGAACAATGAAATCTACGGGCACATAATTCCTATTTGCAACAATAAGAACATCATTAATCCTTCCTATAGGTTTTTAATAGTGGAATCCGCTAGATGCAAATTTAAAAAACAATAATCAAATTCACGGAAACCTAACGCACCACATAGAGTTTTTGGAATGGTGGAAATGCTAGCACCCAAATCGCACAAAGCATGGCACTCATAATTTGTAATTTCAACTTAACAGTAGGTTCCCACTCATCATAAAGCTTTCTAGGGATAGAAACTTTCAGCTCAAGTTTTTCTTCAAAAGATTTCATCATGGCATCAACAATATGTTCAGTAAATGCTTTATTTTGATTATGAGCATGAGGAGAATTCATCATGGATTGCAACAAGGAAATACAATCTATCAAAGAACAATTATCATAATTAAATTCCTTTAAATACAAAAGAGCGGATTCATTGCTACTTAAAGTTTTGACCACTCCAATCCCAGTTTTATCAAATTTTGCATCAAGATCTATAAACTTCAAATCATTGGGATGCCTTCTAGCTAAAGTTGACTCATCTCCAGTCCCATCTTTATCAAGATTTATATTAGAAAACAAAGATTCAATAGGAGTCACATCAATCACTTTAAGATCTTCATCATTATTCAAATACTCCGGTTTAGCGACCATCTTATTTACTAAAGTAGCATGTTTATCATAAATTTTGCCTACTAAATTTTCAATCAGAAAACTAAGATTTCAAACCATAAAATTCCTTAGACATGTCATCAAGATCTTTATTAATATACCCCATCATAGTTTTTTGTTCTTTAAGCTCATTTCTAAAGAAATCGTTATACTCATATTGTAAAGTCATCAAACTTTTAGCATTACTTTCAATCCCTTCCAACTTCCTAAAATAAGGATCAAAGCTTTTGGGTTGAGACGTATGGGAATTCTAGCAAAGAAAAAGCAAACGAAAAGACGAGCAAAAGAAGGGAGAATAAAAAAGGCAAATATTTTTGTGTTTTCTTAAAATTGTTTTAGAAGTGGGGGGAGGAAAACGAGAGGCAAATGGCAAATAATGTAATGCAAGAGATGAGAGTTTATGATGGGTACTTGGTAGGCTTGATGTCCAACCTCCCCAGCAACGGCGCCAGAAATTCTTCATGCTACTTCTTGAGCTTGCGTTGGTTTTTCCCATGAAGAGGAAAGGGTGAGGCAACAAAGTAGAGAAAAGTATTTCCTTCAGTTAGAGAACCAAGGTATGAATCCAGTAGGAGGTACAAGCAATTCTCCAATGTATGCACCTCCACAAAAAATCAAACACTTGAACCCAACGAGATAAAGGGGTTTTCAATCCCTTCATGATCAATTGCAATGGTGAGATCTGATAGAGATGGATATAAAAGATTACTAAAACGTAAAAAAACTGCAGCAAGGTATTTTTGGGTTTTTTGGTTTATAGATCCGAAAATATATGATGGAAAATAGACCCCGGGGGCCATAGGTTTCACTAGAGGCTTCTCTCTTGAAAGAAAACATACCATGGGTGAACAAATTACTATCGAGCAATTGATAGAAAAGCGCAAAGTTATGACGATATCCAAGGCGATTATGCATATAGGCATCACGTCCGTGTCAAGTAGACCAACTCCTGCCTGCATCTACTACTATTACTCCACACATCGGCCGCTATCAAACATGCATCTAGAGTATTAAGTTCATAAAGAACGGAGTAACGCCTTAAGTAAGATGACATGATGTAGAGGAATAAACTCAAGCAATATTATGATAACCCTATTTTTTATCCTTGACGGCAACAATACAATACATGCCTTGCTACCCATACTATGTCACCGGGTGACGACACCGCAAGACTGAACCCAAAACTAAGCACCTCTCCCATTGCAAGAAAAACCAATCTAGTTGGCCAAACAAAACCGATAATTCGAAGAGAAATACAAAGATACCAAATCAAGCATATAAGAATTCAGAGAAGATTCAAATAATATTCATAGATATTCTGATCATAAATCCTTAATTTATGGGATGTTGACAAACACACCGGAAAAGAATATTTCATCAGATAGAACTCCAAGAACATCGAGGAGAACTTGGTATTGAAGATCATAGAGAGAGAAGAAGCCATCTAGCTACTAGCTCTGGACCCGTAGGTCTAAGGTAAACTACTCACGCATCATCGGAAGGGCAATAGGGTTGATGTAGATGCCCTCCGTGATCAAATCCCCCTCCGGCAGATTGCCGGAAAAGGCCCCAAGATGTGTCTCACGGGAATAGAGGCTTGCGGCGGTGGAAAAGTATTTTCGTGGATGCCTTTGATGGTTTGGGAATATTTTTAAATTTATAGGCGAAGATTAGGGTTAGATGAGCTTCAAGGGACCCACAAGGTAGGGGCGCCCCCCCTGGGGCGCGCCCTGCACCCTTGCCGCCGCCTCACGACTCTCCTGCCTTGGTCTCCAAGTCCTACGTGTGTCTTCTAATCCAAGAAAAATCATCGTAAAGTTTTATTCCGTTTCGGCTCCGTTTGATATTCCTTTTCTGTAAAACTAAAAAACAAGGAAAAAAATAGAAACTAGCACTGGGCTCTGGGTTAATAAGTTAGTCCCAAAAATAATATAACATAGCATATTAATGCATATAAAACATCCAAAACATATAATATAATAGCATGGAACAATAAAAAATTATAGATATGTCAGAGACGTATCGGCCTCCCACCATCAGCCCAATATCACGTCCCTTCTCAAGCAACCTTTTCCAGTTCCCCCTTCTCCAGTGGATCCTGACGCGTGTGCAAGCTATCATAGATCCTAGGCTGCCTCCAAAAATGCGTCAACGGCCAACATGCCTCCAGCACCACTATGCAGGCGGGAGTCAGGAACTGTCGGGGGAGTTACCCGTGGCTAGACCAGGATCTGAGGATAAGTCATCTCTAGAGTTAAGTCATTTCTAGTGTTAAGTCAGCTAGTTACAATCATGACCCAACTACAATCTTGACCCGACCAGAATCTTAACCTGGCTACAATCTTGACCCGGCCTGCTACAGGACCTGGACTTAGATGAAATTCCACCAAGGAGTCCAAATACAAGATGGAAACGCCAGACCTGGAAGACATGGAGGATTTAGAGGATTTAGAGTAGGACTTCGACCGTGGGTATAACACAGAATCTCTTGTAACCTCATGGACTCAACTATGATATAAAGCGAGTCCCAGGGTCATGAGAAGCACGGGTATCTAGATAGACAAGTATCGAGAGAGATGTTTTCATAGGTCTCGAGACAGATGCATGTTTTGACAGCTCTCGAGACAGAGGTAGCAAAATAGTGCCCTTGTAATCAAGACCATGACAATCAATAGCAATCAAGTAGGATGTAGGCTTTCACCTCCACCATGAGGGGTCGAACCTCGGTAAAATCGAGTCTTATCAGGTTGCGATCAAAACCATCCAAGTTTCCTTCTAGCAGTGATGGCTTCACAACTTAGTCTTCTCACACGGACATTTGCCATGGCAAAACCACAACAGGAACTCCACCTCCACTTCGGCAGGTTCATGTTGGATTTGCAGGCGATTCGGTTACTTCTCCCGTATTGTTCGGCTTGGATTGACGAGCGCCCCATCCTGCTGACCTCCATCCCCTTTTTTCTGGTGCAGCTCGACAGCGCGCCATGTGCAGTTCGCTCATCATCACCGCACGCCCATGCAGTACGACTCGATGAGCTGCCCTCCTCCCCTTGCAGTCAAGGCATCCCGGACATGCAGTGTGAAGGGAAACCCAACTGCAGTACGTGCGTCACCTTTTCCCAAAAACTTAATTTTGTTATAGTTCGCTATTTTAATTTGGGCAATGTTTAGTACAATGTGCTTCTTATTTTGCTTCCAGCTCCATTTGCGTGAAGATGACATTCATGTGGTATGCGGTTTGTACATGCTGGTGGAGCGGGGGCTTGAGATGTGGTTCAGTGTGTGTCTCTATGCAGTTGATGGGCACGCTGAGAGACAACAACAAACAACGGCTTGGTTTGTAGCAAGCTCTATGTTCAACACCATTGTAGTTCGAATCCCGACATGACATAGTGCACTTCCCGGCGCTAAGACATCTAGTTGGGTGCATGGTGTTCGGCCACAATGGCAGTGAGGATGGTGACGAGTAGTCACATCCAAGGCGTGTCCAAAAGGACCGGACTGTAATATTGATTATTTGTTTTAGGTCCATTTTACATTACACACCCGTGAGAAAAAAAGAAGCATTGCAGTTCATTTTCTTCCCGTCTATATAAAATACTAAAGGTGAAAAAATAGAAATGATCCCCATAGTACATAATCATGAAAAACAATTGCAGTTCCTAAGTTTGAGCATGAATTCCATATATATTTGTATTTTTTATTATAAAAAGACAAAAAGAACTAATGAGGTTCATTTAGATTCCATGCCAACTAATAGAAAACACAAGTGTAGTTCGTTTGCCACAACTATGTGGTTCGCTCCTATAAAACAAGACAAAAGAATGTGGGAAACCACCATGGTTCATTGCTCATTCTTCAAAATTCGGTTGTCGTATGCAGTAGAAAAATAATCCAAACTTGGTGGGATGCAGCCCGTAT
Source organism: Triticum urartu (assembly GCF_056163025.1). Lineage (NCBI taxonomy): Eukaryota > Viridiplantae > Streptophyta > Magnoliopsida > Poales > Poaceae > Triticum > Triticum urartu. The sequence continues at coordinate 547,846,997 of NC_141878.1, read as the reverse complement.
TGACAAAAAAAAGATTACTTGGGATGCGGCTCATTGTAAACATCTTCTGTAGTTCACTTTGTAAAACGGGAAAAAAGAAAAACATTGTGAGAAGTTCACCTCCTTTCAGATGTAGTTTACTAGTTTATGCCCCGTGGTACACTTTCAAGAGTGATGTTGTTCACTTGTGTCCAATGTGAAATGCAAAAATATTAGGAAAACCACAAAAATAATAATTTGGTTCACTTCTCAATGCAGTGCGATTCGCTCGCTCAGTCCATGCTGTCCACTTGGTAGGTCCACGCGCTTAAAATGATAAGTATGAAAAAGACAACTAAAACTCACGCGGTTAAAAAATTGCAGCGAAAACCAGAATGAAAAATCACAAAATTTGAAATACATAGTTTTCGTGTTTTGGTAAATTTTGAAACTGCTCTTAGACCGTAAAGAATTAGAGAGAGTATTATTTATTAAAAAGTTGTGCCTCAATGATATATTTCCAACAACATATGATTTGCATAATTCCGACAAGCCGTTCGGAAAAAACACAAAAATACGCTCGCTACCACTCATCGGGGGCCGCACCATTTTTGACACTGCTTTTAAACCGTGACGAATATAGAAAAGTGTTCAATGTGGCACAGTTGCGCCTAATCTATAGCTTTCCAACGGTATCTTACACACCTCCTTCCAACGAATGGTTTAACATCGCAAGCTGTACCCAAAAAGGGCATGCAATTTTTTCTGCTAATATTGCAGTGTAGTTATTTTAGCCTCCGGAGGAGGTTTAAAAGTTTATGGAGATAACATCAACTAGAAGGAAATATTTCTTAAACTTTACTACACCACTTGCCCTGCCACGCTCAATGTCCACTCGGGACTGCATAAAAACTAGTAAGAAAATCATCACATTCCATTAACTGTGCCGCCTGCGGTCTGGCTGGACACTTGGCAACCTCCTGTTGGAGGAAGAGGGAGGCGGGGGTCCTAGTTTGGCAACCCAAATCAACCCAGCCTACCGCTCCGCATTCCACCTCCCCTGTTTCCTCCCCTTCGAGCTCTCCCCCACCTGCAACAATGGCCAACTACCCTGTGAATGTCGTCCCCTACATCCCCACAGGGATGACGATCGAGTTGGGGCCTCAGGATAGAGTGGTTCGCGGCGACATGGCGGTGCATCCGGTGCCTCCCCTCAACCATGATTTCCTTGCCATTGCCGAGGTCAACAGACATGTTCCACACCATCAGAAAGCAGCTCTAAGGGAGGTAATCACTGGCCTGCTGCATGAATCACATTTCTTCCCTTCTGAAGTAGATGGTCACCCCCTGGGCATTGCTATCTTTGGGTTTGCCAATCCTCTAGTACGAGATAATGTTGTGGGAACAACCTTTGAGATTGATGCTGAGGTTGAAGGAGATATGAACACTATCGTTTCTTTTGTGCCACATGATGAAGCTTTGAATATGAGGCTCACCACCTATGGCCCCGCAGTTTGGATCTTGTATGTAGGCTTCCCCTATGATTACCAGACTTACCATTACCTGCATAGATCTGTGGACAGCTTCGGTAGTCTGATTCATTGGCGTAATCCTAGAGGTGACAGAAAATTTGTTCTGGTCCGTGTTAAAGTCATTAACCTTCGCCTTGTCCCAAAGAGTTTAGTAATCCGTCAGTTGGGAGGCGATAGGCACTGTTGGACTATTTGCGTCACCATGCTGCGTAGCAATGACTGGAACGCGCACCTACCTGAAGTTCCACCTGCAGGAGAAGATCCTCCCCCTGATAATGGCATTCCACATCCATTGTACGGTGATGAACTTACTGTTGAGCAATTGTACCAGATGCAGCTCAATAACTGGATTGCACAGTAGGGGGCTGCCAACAATGCTGCTGCTGCAAACAATGTTGAAGGTCCTCAGAATGTGGAAGTGGAATTCCAACCAAACTGGGGGGAATGGCCTCCTTCGCCTCTGCACACTCCCCCGGCTTTGTATAACTTTCAGGAATGGTTAGCCAATGAAGGATTGCAGGTTAATGATGGTATCCTCCCGTCTAATAACTTCCAGGACAGCCCTGCTGCAGCCTGGAACGACTCCATTTCCATCCAGAGCAGCTCGGCCACTAGTTCTGACTCTGAGACTATGGTGCTTGTCCCAGTCACCATTCTACATGCCTTACAGCGCAGCAGCTCCATGGTCTTCAGTCCTGCTCCCTCTCAGGAGTTGGTGGTCAGTAACAGACCCGCTGAGATTTTCTCTGGCCGTCCAATGGCTCTGCAACACCTTCAGCTAAACATTCAGGTTTCAAATGCTGGCATCAATATCAGCTTCGCTGCGGATTCTGAAATGCTCAGCTCAATGCATCTGAATGAGCCTCTGTCATATGTGCCTATTACAAATTTCTTGTCTAGCAGGATCATGCCCACATTGGCCACCTTTGGGCCCTGGGCACATGGTTATGGTATTAATCCTGCAAGTCTGAATATTGAGTTAGTGGTGACCAACACTGAAGATGGACAGTTAGAGGCTTCTGCTACTGTCACCTCCTTTGATGCTGCAGGTACTTATGGCACTTCCACGCACCTTTGGTCTCTTGCTGATACTGAATCTCCAAATGTTCAGGCCAACACTGTCACTATTACTGAGCTCAATGATGATCTGGTGGCACCTTCTGATGATTTAGCGCTGACTGGTTCAGATTTGGTGCCTGGGGCCTCCTCTGCTGGAGTGTCTAAGGGCAAGCATGGTAAAAACAAAGCCCCAATCTCTGTCATGCAGGTTCGCCGCAGCAACCGCTCGAACAAATACAACGGCTTTAAGGTGCCTCTCATCTCTGATAGCAAGGCCAAGACCTCCAAAGTTAAGCCAAGAGTGATCCCAAATATGGCCTCTGCAGTTGTCATAACTGAATTATCTGACGACCACGATGCTGAAGTGCCCCCACCACTGTCTATCCAGGAGATACAGCAGATTGGATCCACTCGGTGTGCCATTCCCCCTGAAGAACTCACTGAAGAGGTGCTTCTCGCTGATCAGGAGGGTGGCCCATCCAATGCTTAATTTCATCTTATTTCTTATCTAGCTTTTAAATGGTACTTCTTTCGAACTAGAATGTGCTTTGTTGGAACGTCAGGGGCCTGAACTCCGACCCTAAGCTTTTGGCCTTATTGAATGTTGTTTCCTCTAGTGGCTGTGCCGTGATTTGCTTGCAAGAAACCAAAAAGCCCTCTTTTGATAATATGTTCCTTAAGTCTTGCTGTCCTAAAAGATTTGATAAATATGCCTATATTCCCTCTCAAGGAGCCTCTGGAGGTATTGCAACCATTTGGAACAGCTCTATTTTCACAGGTACGGTACTTATAGAGGAAGAATTCGCTCTAGTAACTAAATTCAAATCCACGCAATCGGCCCAAGAATGGACCCTAGTGAACATTTATGGACCCTGTCAAGGCGATCTCAGAGTGGATTACACAAATTGGCTTCTAAACTTAAACATTCCTTCTTCTGAAGATTGGCTCCTAATGGGCGATTTTAATTACATACGAAGAACTTCTAATCGCAATAAACCAGGTGGTAACATTAATGACATGATCACATTCAATGACTTTATACGGTCTCATGGGCTTATTGAACTACCAATTAAGGGTAGGGCGTACACATGGAGTAACATGCAACAACAACCTTTACTTGAACAATTGGATTGGTTTCTAACTTCCACTAATTGGACTATCACATATCCAAAGACTTTGGTAAAACCCCTCGGCAAGCTAGTCTCTGATCACATTCCCTGTGTAGTGACCATTGAAACTACTATTCCAAAAAGTAACTTATTCAGGTTCGAATCCTTCTGGGTGCAACACCCGGGGTTTATGGAGCTGGTCTCAGAGGTTTGGAATAGACCAGTTAACTCTACAAATGCTGCCACTGTGCTCTGCCACGAATTTAAAATGCTAAGATATGAACTCAAGCACTGGAGTAAAAGGATATCTAAACTTAGCATTGCAATCGAAAATTCAAACTCCACTCTGGCAGATCTAGATGCTCGAGAAAATAAAAGGGTTTTGACAATTCCAGAATGCAACTTTAGGACAATCCTTAAAAAACACATTCTTCGTCTGTTAAACTATCAGCAGCAATACTGGAAGAAAAGATGCACAATTCGATGGGTTCAGTTTGGTGATGAGGACCCTAAATTTCTCAAAGCCCTTGCTTCTGAAAGGTATAGAAGGAATAATATAACCAATCTTCGCCACGACAATGGCACATCTGTGGAAGACCATGCTCGTAAAGAGGCCCTTATTTACCATACATACAAGAACAGGCTGGGCTCCTCTCGAGGCTACTCTATGAAATTTGATCTCCCTAATATCATCAAACGATCAGATGACTTGGACCTGCTTACTGCTCCTTTCTCCAAACAAGAAATCGATGATGTTGTGAAATAAATGCCAGCTGATAGAGCTCCGGGCCCCGATGGATTCACGGGTCACTTCATTAAGTCTTGCTGGCACATAATCAAGGAAGATTTCTACAATCTTTGTGAACAGTTTCATGAAGGGACCATCAACCTGGAAAGTATAAATGAGGATTTCATCACACTAATTCCAAAAGTCCCCTCGCCTGAGACCCTCAATGACTTTTGGCCTATCACATTACTCAATTGCTGTCTCAAAATAATCACCAAACTTTTGGCCAATCGACTGCAAAAGATCATCCTCAAGCTGGTTCATCACAATCAATACGGTTTCATCAAGCGAAGAACTATACAAGACTGCCTTTCTTCGGCATTCGAGTACATCCATCAATGCCAAGTGTCCAAGAAGGAAATAATTATACTCAAACTTGATTTCGCCAAGGCATTCAGCACAATTGAACATGGTGCTATGCTTGAGATTATGAGGCATATGGGATTCAATGACAAGTGGCTTTCATGGATCAGTTCTATCTTTTCTTCTGGTAAATCCTCTGTGCTTCTAAGTGGTGTTCCAGGCAGACAATTCCACTGCAAAAGTGGTGTTCGGCAAGGAGACCCCTTGTCCCCACTCCTTTTTGTTATTGAAGCTGATCTCCTTCAAGCTGCAATTAATGACGCCTTCTAACAAGGAAAGATTCGCCTGCCCTTTGAAAGACAACGACAGCTTGATTACCCTGTTATTCAATATGCGGATGACACAATAATTATCATGCTAGCATGTCCAGCTCAAGCACATACTATGAAAGGGATCCTTAATGATTTCGCCACTTCCATTGGTCTTAAGATAAATTTCCATAAGTCCACACTCATACCGATGAACTGTGACGATACCCTTACAAATGAACTTGCTGACATCTTTGAATGCAAAGTTGGCACAATGCCTTTCACTTACCTAGGTCTTCCCTTGGGGACTGGTAAACCCTCTGTCCAAGATCTAATGCTGATGGTATGCTCTGTGGAAAGAAGATTATCCTCTACTCTCTCCATGATGTCGTATGGGGCCAAACTTTCACTGCTAAACACAGTCATCACCTCGCTCATCATCTTTGCTCTATGCACACTCAAATTTCCTCCAAAAATCTTGGAACTACTGGATAAGCTTCGACGGAGATGTCTTTGGACAAAAAAGACGGAGCAGGGGGAGAAATGCAACTCTTTGGTTGCCTGGGACAGGATTTGTCGCCCAAAAGAAAGTGGAGGCCTCGGGATCATCAATTTAAAACTTCAAAGTGATGCTCTTCTCCTGAAATATTTGCACAAATTCTATAGTCAGCATGATCTCCCCTGGGTTGATCTCGTTTGGTCCACATACTACACAGACAAGATTCCGCATGCTTCTGATCCATGTGGCTCTTTTTGGTGGAGGGATGTCCTCAAACTAACTCCAATCTATCATGGCATCTCCAAAGTTGAGGTTAACCGTGGTGATAAAATACTCATGTGGAAAGATCTCTGGCTTGATCAGCCCCTAGCAGACTCACACCCGCGGGCCTTTTCGTTTGCCAATAATGATGATGTCTCAGTCCAAAATTTTATGCGCATCTCTTCCTTAGATGAGGCGTTTCAACTACCCCTCTCCATTGAGGCCCATGCAAAAGTTCGTGACATCCAGCGTCTTGTGGCCAATATTGTCTTAAATGATGACCCGACCACTAGAGACTTCTGGTCTTATTCCTGGGGCTCTACAGAATATACTGCATGAAGATTTTATAAGTTCTGCTTCAGGGATGTCAAAGCTCACAAGACATACCATTGGCTGTGGAAATCCAAAGTTACAATCAAGATAAAAGTTTTCGGTTGGCTTCTCCTCTCAGATCGCCTCAATACAAGAGAAATGCTCAAGAGAAGACACTATAATGTGGGAGACGACCTAACCTGCCTCCTTTGCGGGCAAACAGAAGAAGATGTGGACCACATGATCCTGAACTGCCCGTTCAGCAAGTACTGTTGGTCAAAACTTGGGATGAACCCCGAACATCATACCACTCGACTGACATGGTTGGAAACAGCAAAACATAATTGGCACAAACCCATGTTCATGGAGGCCTTTCTACAAGCATCTTGGAGTATATGGAAGGAGAGGAATGATAAGCTTTTCAGAAATATCAGCCCCTCCTACAATTCCTGGCTAACTAGATTTAAAACAGATTTTGGCTTACTTCAGTATAGAGTGAAAGATACTATGAAGGATTTCATCTTCCTACTCATCGACTCTCTACCTTCTGACTAGTTTGGTTTTCTAGCTTTTTCTCCCCCCAATAACCACAAAGTAGTAAGGGGTGCTCTATGTAACTCTCTTGTACAAGGTACTATGTAAATTTTGAAAAGTAATATATCACAGTGGGAGCCTCTCCCACTGTCACAGGTTTCAAAAAAATAATTGTTGTATGATCGGGTTGCTTAGATTTACTACATGGTAATTGTTTGACTATCAAATGAAGTGGTTGCTTCTACGGTGGGTGTAGGCACGTGTGGCAGTTTAGTTTAATTTGTTGGTGCACGTGGTGGTCAGAACGTAAAATTATATATTCATCACCCTTGGTGAGGAATAGTTATTGTTCACCCCTCTCTATTTTATTAATGCACCGTACTTTTATGTTCCATAAATCTTACTTATTTCAGATGTAAAAAAAGAACATATGAAAATATATAATCGCCGTAAAAATATGTTATGTTACGTAAGATATAAATGTAAAAACTTAGTGTAAAATGTACATAGAATGCAATGCTTCTGGTCTTATGACCTATATTTTTTTCTTATGCCACATTTTACGCGGTGAATCAATATGAATGTAACGATTTGTATTTCAAATATAATTTATTTATGAAATTATGTAACATTATCTCGAGTGAAGAATAACTTATTTTGCACCCCGTGTGATGAATGAACTCAACCTAATTTGTTCTACTGCCAAATCAAGTAAACAAGTAGGTGTATTAGCGCAACCAAGTGTTGGGGACATCAGATTGCTGTCGTGATGGCACCATGTCAACCACCCATCCATAGCTTTTTATTTGTGTAGATATCATACTTGGTATGTATCTATTTCCAATATGCTATGTTTGTATATTTGTTTGCTTGGTTTTGTTATTCATTTATGCATTTAGAAATACAAAAATAATGTGGCAGGACTAAGTTTTGTGCATTTTGCTTTGTTTTCATCCCTACTCATGAGGACAACTCTACTTTTTCTGTATCAATGAGTGTGGGTGAGGGAACTGTATATCAGAACTACCATGGGATAAAGTAAACCATATGTATAATAGGCTCATATACCAAGCATATATTAATGAGGATAAGGAAGCATTAACACAATGTAGATAACGATGCATTAATACATAATATGACTAAATGGCAAGAATTTATTGTGGATATTATAGCAAGCCTTTGTACAAAGAGACATTTATTAACTACAAAGCTATAGGAGGAAAGAAATAAATTTACTCCAAATTTTTCTTCCGTGTTAAGTTCCAAGCCTGCTAGTTTCGCTCAATATAAAAACAAGCACCTAGGCAAAGAACATGAGTTCGGCAAAATCAACGAACAACATTAGCAGAAAAGGAATAGCTAACTATCTCCCATGGCCGGTATCCGGAACTACACACAGGCCCTGTGCTTGGTAGCTCTTGTAGCCATGGCCACCACTGTCTTCTCATGTCATGCAGCAGGGCGTTACATAGGTATGGTTTTCTTCTTTCTTTCATAATCTCTTCACTCGTATTTGGATACACAAATATATTTTTTCCTGGTGAGTTATATGTGTTGATTGAGGTATCTCTATTGTGATTTGTGCACAGATACTGACCTATGTACAACTGTGGACTATTGTTCGCCACCAGACCGAGCTAGTGGCAACATTGCGTGCAAAGCTAAATGTGTTAACCGAGGTTATGACAAGGATAAGAGCAGTTGTGTTGAAGGCAGTAGTAGCACATGCTGCTGCAGAAAGAACTGAGAAGTACCATGAAATGAGTTTATATATGTACTAGAAATATTGCGTGAAGGTGAATGCTTATATTGTTTGTGTGAAACCTGATTCAGTTCATACAAGTAAATTAATAATAAGCTGTTGATACTTTTTGATTTAGCATCTTTTTTTCATTGTGTCGCTAAAATCATTTTATCGCCACGACACAGAAAAATAAATCATTATTATCACGTAAAATAATGAGAAATTAATCAAAAAGAGTCTTCTCAAAATAACATGGCCAAAGAAAGTTGTCCCTACAAAATCATATAGTCTGGCTATGCTCTATCTTCATCACACAAAATATTTAAATCATGCACAACCCCGATGATAAGCCAAGCAATTGTTTGATGGTCAATAAGACCACCAGTTTCAAGAAAAAGGGTAAAGGGAGGAAGGGGAACTTCAAGAAGCACAGCAAGCCAGTTGCTGCTCAAGTGAAGAAGCCCAAGTCTGGACCTAAGCCTAAAACTGAGTGCTTCTACTGCAAAGGGACTGGTCACTGGAAGCGGAACTGCCCCAAGTATTTGGCGGAAAAGAAGGATGGTAAAGTGAAAGGTATATTTGATATACATGTTATTGATGTGTACCTTACTAATGCTCGCAGTAGCGCCTGGGTATTTGATACTAGTTCTATTGCTAATATTTGCAACTCAAAACAGGGGCTACGGATTAAGCGAAGATTGGCTAAGGACGAGGTGACGATGCGCATGGGAAATCGTTCCATAGTCGATGTGATCGCCGTCAGCACGCTACCTCTACATCTACCTTTAGGATTAGTTTTAGACCTAAATAATTGTTATTTGGTGCTAGCGTTGAGCATGAATATTATATCTGGATCTTGTTTGATGCGAGACGGTTATTCATTGAAATCAGAGAATAATGGTTGTTCTATTTATATGAGTAATTTCTTTTATGGTCATGCACCCTTGATGAGTGGTCTATTTTTACTAAATCTTGATAGTAGTGATACACATGATCATAGTATTGAATCCAAAAGATGCAGAGTTGATAATGATAGTGCAACTTATTTGGGGCACTGTCATTTGGGTCATATTGGTGTAAAGCACATAAAGAAACTCCATTCTGATGGACTTATGGAATCACTTGATTATAAATCACTTGGTACTTGCGAACCATGCCTCATGGGTAAGATGACTAAAACTCTGTTCTCCGGAACAATGGAGCGAGCAACAGAGTTATTGGAAATCATACTTAATGAAACATAAGTCTGAAACATTTGAAAAGTTCAAAGAATTTCAGAGTGAAGTGGAAATCATCATAACAAGAAAATAAAGTTTCTACGATCTGATCGTGGAGGAGAATATTTGAGTTACGAGTTTGGTCTTCATTTGAAACAATGCGGAATAGTTTCGCAACTCATGCCACCCGGAAAACCACATCGTAATGGTGTATCCGAACGTCATAATCATACTTTACTAGATATGGTGCGATCTACGATGTCTCTTACTGATTTACCACTATCGTTTTGGGGTTATGCTTTAGAGACAGCTGCATTCACGTTAAATAGGGCACCATCTAAATCCGTTGAGACGACACCTTATGAACCGTGGTTTGGCAAGAAACCCAAGTTGTCGTTTCTTAAAGTTTGGGGCTGCGATGCTTATGTGTAAAAAATCTTCATCCTGATAAGCTCGAACCCAAATCGGAGAAATGTGTCTTCAAAGAAAACCCAAAGGAGACTGTTGGGTACACCTTCTATCACAGATCTGAAGGCAAGATAGTCGTTGCTAAGAATGGATCCTTTCTAGAGAAGTAGTTTCTCTCGAAAGAAGTGAGTGGGAGGAAAGTAGAACTTGATGAGGTAATTGTACCTGCTCCTTTATTGGAAAGTAGTTCATCACTGAAATCAGTTCCAATGATTCCTACACCAGTAAGTGAGGAAGCTAATGATGATGATCATGAAACTTCTGATCAAGTTACTACCGAAACTCGTAGGTTAACCAGAGTAAGATCCACACCAGAGTGGTACGGTAATCCTATTCTGGAGGTCATGTTATTGGACCATGACGAACCTACGAACTGGATTTTCATAACTATTACCCATGTAAGATTTTCATAACTATTACCCCTTTCCATTGTGATGACGTGAAACTTCATTAAGTGTTTTGTATTGATCAGAAAAAATACCAAAAATTTCTATCCCGTCATAGACGCGCACTCTCAGTAGTAGGAATGAAATTGACACTTAAATGTTCAATATTTATGTTTTCCACAAATAATGAAACAAAAACATAAATCTTTAAGTGGATAGAACATTAATTTTTGGTGGAATGGATATGCAAATGGAATTTATCCTTCCCCAAATAAAAAACTTTCCATCGTAGTGTGGACATTACGGCTCCATTAGGCCTTGTCATGCAGGCCCTTGTCAATCTCTATGAAAGAAACTCAACCTAATATGTTCTACTGCTAAATCAAGTAATCAAGTAGCCTATTAGCGCAACCAAGTGTTAGGAACACCAGACTACTGTCCTGATGGCACTATGTCAATCACCCATCCATAGCTTTTGTATTTGTGTAGATATCTTATTTGGTATGTATCTATTTCCAATACGATATGTTTCTATATTCATTTGCTTAGTTTTTATATTCAATTATGCATTCAGAAAAAATAAAGAATAATGTGGCAACACTTAGTTTCATGCATTTTTGATTTGTTTTCATCCCTACTCGTGAGGACAACACTACTTTTTCTGTATCAATGAGTGTGGGTGAGGGCACTGTAAATCAGAACTACCATGCGATAAATTAAACCACATGTATAATAGGCTCATATACCAAGCATGTATTAATGAGGATAAGGCAGCATTAACACAATGCAGATAAGGATGCATTAATACATAATATGATTAAATGGCAAGAATTTATTGTGGAGATTATAGCAAGCCTTTGTACAAAGAGGCATTTATTTACTACAAAACTATAGGAGGAAAGAAATAAATTTACTCCAAGTTTTTCTTCTGTATTAAGATCCAAGACTGCTAGCTTTCCCTCAATATAAACACAAGCACCTAGGCAAAGAACATGAATTCGGCAAAATCAACGAACAACATTAGCAGAAAAGGAATAGCTAACTATCTCCCATGGTCGATATGCGAAACTACACATAGGCCCTATGCTTGGTAGCTCTTGTAGCCATGGCCACCACTGTCTTCTCATGTCATGCAGCAAGATCAAATCAATGATATACCAAAGTATCCCAAAGGCTTTATTTGGCACAAACACTAATTAAAAACACCAAAACACAATTACTATAGAGGTAATAATGTGTATTTTATTCAAGAACAGAAGCAAAACAAAAACACAAAAATAAAATTGGGTTGCCTCCCAACAAGCGCTATTGTTTAACGCCCCTAGCTAGGCATATTGCAATAGATCTAGGTATTGTTATCTTTGGTATGCAATCCATAAGTAGCTATCATAATACACTCATATGGCAACTTAATTTTCTTTCTTAGAAAGTGTTTGACTAATGGAAACTGAAATCTAATGTTTCCTTCTTTCATATCAATAATTGCACGAATTGTTCTAAGGAAAGGTCTACCAAGAATAATAGGACATGTAGGATTTCAATCTATATCAAGAACAATGAAATCTACGGGCACATACTTCCTATTTGCAACAATAAGAACATCATTAATCCTTCCTATAGGTTTTTTAATAGTGGAATCCGCCAGATGCAAATTTAAAAAACAATAATCAAATTCACGGAAACCTAACACACCACATAGAGTTTTTGGAATGGTGGAAATGCTAGCACCCAAATCGCACAAAGCATGGCACTCATAATCTTCAATTTTAACTTAACAGTAGGTTCCCACTCATCATAAAGGTTTCTAGGGATAGAAACTTCCAACTCAAGTTTTTCTTCAAAAGATTTCATCATGGCATCAACAATATGTTCAGTAAATGCTTTATTTTGATTATGAGCATGAGGAGAAGTCAACATGGATTGCAACAAGGAAATACAATCTATCAAAGAACAATTATCATAATTAAAGTCCTTTAAATTCAAAAGAGCGGATTCATTGCTACTTAAAGTTTTGGCCACTCCAATCCCACTTTTATCAATTTTTGCATCAAGATCTATGAACTGCAAATCATTGGGATGCCTTCTAGCTAAAGTTGACTCATCTCCAGTCCCATCTTTATCAAGATTTATATTAGAAAACAAAGATTCAATAGGAGTCACATCAATCACTTTAAGATCTTCATCATTATTCAAAGGCTCCGGTTTAGCATCCATTTATTTGCTAAAGTAGCATGTTTATCATAAATTTTGCCTGCTAAATTTTCAATGAGAAAACTGAGATTTCAAACCGTAAAATTCCTTAGACATGTCATCAAGATCTTTATTAATATACCCCATCATAGTTTTTTGTTCTTTAAGCTCGTTTCTAAAGAAATTGTTATACTCATATTGTAAAGTCATGAAACTTTTAGCATTACTTTCAATCTCTTCCAACTTCCTAAAATAAGGATCAAAGCTTTCGGGTTGAGCCATACGGGAATTCTAGCAAACAAAAAGTAAACGAAAAGACGAGCAAGAGAAGGGAGAATAAAAAAGGAAAATATTTTGGTGTTTTCTAAAAATTGTTTTAGAAGTGGGGGGGACGAGAGGCAAATGGAAAATAATGTAATGCAAGAGATGAGAGTTTATGATGGGTACTTGGTAGGCTTGATGTCGAACCTCCCCAGCAACGGCGCCAGAAATTCTTCATGCTACTTCTTGAGCTTGCATTGGTTTTTCCCTTGAAGAGGAAAGGGTGAGGCAGCAAAGTAGAGAAAAGTATTTCCTTCAGTTAGAGAACCAAGGTATCAATCCAGTAGGAAGTACAAGCAAGTCTCCAATCTATGCACCTCCACAAAAAATCAAACACTTGCACCCAACGCGATAAAGGGGTTGTCAATCCCTTCATGATCAATTGCAATGGTGAGATCTGATAGAGATAGATATAAAAGATTACTAAAACGTAAAAAAACTGCAGCAAGGTATTTTTGGGTTTTTTTGGTTTATAGATCCAAAAATATATGATGGAAAATAGACCCCGGGGGCCATAGGTTTCACTAGAGGCTTCTCTCTTGAAAGAAAACATACCATGGGTGAACAAATTACTATCGAGAAATTGATAGAAACGCGCAAAGTTATGACGATATCCAAGGCGATTATGCATATAGGCATCACGTCCGTGTCAAGTAGACCAACTCCTGCCTGCATCTACTACTATTACTCCACGCATCGACCGCTATCCAACATGCATCTAGAGTATTAAGTTCATAAAGAACGGAGTAATGCCTTAAGTAAGATGACATGATGTAGAGGAATAAACTAAAGCAATATTATGAAAACCCTATTTTTTATCCTTGACAGCAACAATACAATACATGCCTCGCTACCCCTACTACGTCACTGGGTGAGGACACCGCAAGATTGAACCCAAAACTAAGCACCTCTCCCATTGCAAGAAATACCAATCTAGTTGGCCAAACCAAACCGATAATTCGAAGATAAATACAAAGATACCAAATCAAGCATATAAGAATTCAGAGAAGATTCAAATAATATTCATAGATATTCTGATCATAAATCCATAATTCATTGGATGTCAACAAACACACCGGAAAAGAATATTACATCGGATAGAACTCCAAGAACATCGAGGAGAACTTGGTATTGAAGGTCATAGAGAGAGAAGAAGCCATCTAGCTACTAGCTCTACACCCGTAGGTCTAAGGTAAACTACTCACGCATCATCGGAAGGGCAATAAGGTTGATGTAGATGCCCTCCGTGATCAAATCCCCCTCCGGCAGATTGCCGAAAAAGGCCCCAAGATGTGTCTCACGGGAACAGAGGCTTGTGGCGGTGGAAAAGTATTTTTGTGGATGCCTCGGATGGTTTGGAATATTTCTAAATTTATAGGCAGAAGATTAGGGTTAGAGGAGCTTCGAGGGACCCACAAGGCAGGGGGAGCCCCCCTGGGGCGTGCCCTGCACCCTTGCCGCTGCCTTAGGACTCTTCTGCCTTGGTCTTCAAGTCCTACGTGTGTCTTTTGATCCAAGAAAAATCACCGTAAAGTTTTATTCCGTTTGGACTCCGTTTGATATTCCTTTTCTGTAACTCAAAAACAAGGAAAAAATAGAAACTGGCACTGGGCTCTGGGTTAATAAGTTAGTCCCAAATATAATATAAAATAGCATATTAATGCATATAAAACATCCAAAACATATAATATAATAGCATGGAACAATAAAAAATTATAGATACGTCGGAGACGTATCGGCCTCCCACCGTCGGCCCAATATCACGTCCCTTCTCAAGCAACCTTTTCCGTTCCCCCTTCTCTGGTGGATCCTGACGCGTGTGCAAGCTATCACAGATCCTAGGCTACCTCCAAAAATGCATGGCCAACATGCAGCACCCCTATGCAGGCGGGAGCGAGAGGAACTGTCGGGGGAGTTACCCATGGCTAGACCAGGATCTGAGGATAAGTTATCTCTAGAGTTAAGTCATTTCTGGAGTTAAGTCAGCTAGTTACAATCATGACCCAACTACAATCTTGACCCAACCACAATCTTAACCTGGCTACAATCTTGATCTGTCCTGCTACAGGACCCGGCCTGCTACATGACCTGGACTTAGATGAAATTCCACCAAGGAGTCCAAATACAAGATGGAAATGCCAGACCTGGAAGACATGGAGGATTTAGGGCATTTATAGTAGGACTTCAACCGTGGGTATAACCTGGAATCTCTTGTAACCCCACGGACTCAACTATGATATAAAGCGAGTCCCAGGGTCATGAGAAGCACGAGTTTCTAGATAAATATTGAGAGAGATGTTTTCATAGGTCTCGAGACAGATTCGTGTTTTGATAGCTCTCGAGATAGAGGTAGCAAAATAACGCCCTTGTAAACGAGACCATGACAAAGAATAGCAATCAAGCAGGATGTAGGCTTTCACCTCCACCATGAGGGGTCGAACCTTGGTAAAATCGTGTCTTATCATGTTGCGATCAACCCCATCCAAGTTTCCTTCTAGCGGTGATGGCTTCACAACTTAGTCTTCTCACAAGGACATTTGTCGTGGCAAAACCACAACAGGAACTCCACCTCCACTTCGGCGAGGTTCATGTTGGATTTGCAGGCGATTCGGTTACTCCTCCCGTGTTGTTCGTCTTGGATTGACGAGCGCCCCATCCTGCTGACCTCCATCCCCTTTTTTCTGGTGCAGCTCGGTAGCGCGCCACGTGCAGTTCGCTGATCATCATCGCACGCCCATGTAGTACGACTTGATGAGTTGCCCTCCTCCCCTTGCAGTCAAGGCACCCCGGACAATGCAGTGTGAAGGGAAACCCAAGTGTAGTACGTGCGTCACCTTTTCCAAAAAGTTAATTTTTTTTGTAGTTCGCTATTTTTAATTTGGGCAATGTTTAGTACAGTGTGCTTCTTATTTTGATTGCAGCTCTATTTGCGTGAAGATGGCATTCATGTGGCATGCGGTTTGTACATGCTGGTGGAGTGGGGGCTTGAGATGTGGTTCAGTGTGCGTCTCTATGAAGTTGATGGGCACACTGAGAGACAACGACAAACAACGGCTTGGTTTCTAGCGAGCTCTATGTTCAACACCATTGTAGTTCGAATCCCGACATGACACAGTGCACTTACCGGCGCTAAGACGTCTAGTTGGGGGCATGGTGTTCGGCCACGATGGCAACTGAGGATGGTGACGAGTAGTCACATCCAAGGCGTGTCCAAAAGTACCGGATTGTAATCTTGATTATTTGTTTTAGGTCCATTTTTACAGTACACACCCGTGAGAAAAAAAAGAAGTATTGCAGTTCATTTTCTTCCCCTCTATATAAAATACTAAAAGTGAAAAAAATAGAAATGATCCCATAGTACATAATCATGAAAAACAATTGCAGTTCCTAAGTTTGAGCACGAAGTCCATATATATTTGTATTTTTTTATTATAAAAAGACAAAAAGAACTGATGCGGTTCATTTAGATTCCATGCCAACTAATAGAAAACACAAGTGTAGTTCGTTTGCCACAACTATGTGGTCGCTCCTATAAAACAAGACAAAAGAATGTGGGAAACCACCATGGTTCATTGCTCATTCTTCAAAATTCGGTTGTTGTATGCAGTAGAAAAATAATCCAAACTTGGTGGGATGCAGCCCGTATTGACAAAAAAAAGATTACTTGGGATGCGGCTCATTGTAAACATCTTCTGTAGTTCACTTTGTAAAACGGGAAAAAAGAAAAACATTGTGAGAAGTTCACCTCCTTTCAGATGTAGTTTACTAGTTTATGCCCCGTGGTACACTTTCAAGAGTGATGTTGTTCACTTGTGTCCAATGTGAAATGCAAAAATATTAGGAAAACAACAAAAATAATAATTTGGTTCACTTCTCAATGCAGTGCGATTCGCTCGCTCAGTCCATGCTGTCCACTTGGCAGGTCCACGCGCTTAAAATGATAAGTATGAAAAAGACAACTAAAACTCACGCGGTTAAAAAATTGCAGCGAAAACCGGAACAAAAAATCACAAAATTTGAAAAACAGAGTTTTCGTGTTTTGGTAAATTTGAAACTACTCTTAGACCGTAAAGAATTAGAGAGAGTATTATATATTAAAAAGTTGCGCCTCGATGATATATTTCCAACAATATGATTTGCATAATTCCGACAAGCCATTCGGAAAAAACACGAAAATACGCTCCCTACCACTCATCGGGTGCCGCACCATTTTTTACACTGCTTTTAAACCGTGATGAATATAGAAAAGTGTTCAATGTGGCACAGTTGCGCCTAATCCATAGCTTTCCAACGGTATATTACACGCCTCCTTCCAACGAACGGTT
Source organism: Triticum urartu (assembly GCF_056163025.1). Lineage (NCBI taxonomy): Eukaryota > Viridiplantae > Streptophyta > Magnoliopsida > Poales > Poaceae > Triticum > Triticum urartu. The sequence continues at coordinate 547,829,684 of NC_141878.1, read as the reverse complement.
TAACATCGCAAGCAGTACCCAAATAGGGCATGCAATTTTTTCTGCTAATATTGCAGTGTAGTTCTTTTTGCCTCCGGAGGAGGTTTAGAAGTTTATGGAAATAACATCGACTAGAAGGAAATATTTCTTAAACTTTACTACACAATAATTGTTGTATGATTGGGTTGCTTAGATTTACTACATGGTAATTGTTTGACTATCAAATGAAGTGGTTGCTTCTACGGTGGGTGTAGGCACGCGTGACAGTTTAGTTTAATTTGTTGGTGCGCGTGGTGGTTAGAACGTAAAATTATATATTCGTCACCCTTGGTGAGGAATAGTTATTGTTCACCCCTCTCTATTTTATTAATGCACCGTACTTTTATGTTCCATAAATTTTGTCTTATTTCAGATGTAAAAAAAGAATGTATGAAAATATATAATCGCCGTAAAAATATGTTATGTTACGTAAGATATACATGTAAAAACTTAGTGTAAAATGTACATAGAATGCAATGTTTCTGGTATTATGACCTATATTTTTTTCTTATGCCACATTTTACGCGGTGAATCAATATGAATGTAACGACTTGTATTTCAAATATAATTTATTTATGAAATTATGTAACATTATCTCGAGTGAAGAATAACTTATTTTGCACCCCGTGTGATGAATGAACTCAACCTAATTTGTTCTACTGCCAAATCAAGTAAACGAGTAGGCGTATTAGCGCAACCAAGTGTTAAGGACATCAGATTGCTGTCGTGATGGCACCATGTCAACCACCCATCCATAGCCTTTTTATTTGTGTAGATAGCATATTTGGTATATATCTATTTCTAATATGATATGTTTGTATATTCGTTTGCTTGGTTTTTTATTCATTTATGCATTTAGAAATACAAAAATAATGTGGCAGGACTAAGTTTTGTGCATTTTGCTTTGTTTTCATCCCTACTCATGAGGACAACTCTACTTTTTCTGTATCAATGAGTGTGGGTGAGGGCACTATATATCAGAACTACCATGGGATAAAGTAAACCACATGTATAATAGGCTCATATACCAAGCATATATTAATGAGGATAAGGAAGCATTAACACAATGCAGATAACGATGCATTAATACATAATATGATTAAATGGCAAGAATTTATTGTGGAGATTATAGCAAGCCTTTGTACAAAGAGGCATGTATTTACTACAAAGCTATAGGAGGAAAGAAATAAATTTACTCCAAGTTTTTCTTCCGTGTTAAGCTCCAAGCCTGCTAGTTTCGCTCAATATAAAAACAAGCACCTAGGCAAAGAACCTGAGTTCGGCAAAATCAATGAACAACATTAGCAGAAAAGGAATAGCTAACTATCTCCCATGGCCGGTATCCGGAACTACACACAGGCCCTGTGCTTGGTAGCTCTTGTAGCCATGGCCACCACTGTCTTCTCATGTCATGCAGCAGGGCGTTACATAGGTATGGTTTTATTCTTTCTTTCATAATCTCTTCACTCGTTTTTGGATACACAAATATATATTTTCCTGGTGAGTTATATGTGTTGATTGAGGTATCTCTATTGTGATTTGTGCACAGATACTGACCTGTGTACAACTGTGGACTATTGTTCGCCACCAGACCGAGCTAGTGGCAACATTGTGTGCAAAGCTAACTGTGTTAACCGAGGTTATGACAAGGATAAGAGCAGTTGTGTTAAAGGCAGTAGTAGCACATGCTGCTGCAGAAAGAACTGAGAAGTACCATGAAATGAGTTTATATATGTACTAGAAATATTGCGTGAAGGTGAATGCTTATATTGTTTGTGTGAAACCTTATTCAGTTCATACAAGTAAATTAATAATAAGCTATTTATAATTTTTGATTTAGCATCTTTTTTCCATTGTGTCGCTAAAATCATTTTATCGCCACGACACAGAAAAATAAATAATCATTATGACGTCAAATAATGAGAAATTAATCAAAAAGATTGGAAGTCCCACACCACTATGGAACAAGCCATAGAATATCCCTCATCATAGTCGTTATAGGGAACAAGCCATATAAATTGAGTGGGTCTATTCGAACAACACCCCTTAAGACCTTATTCTAACAACAGAAACCTTATTCTGCACACACCCCCACCGAACCGACCCTGAGGCGCACCAAGGAAAGAAAGATAAAGACCACCCCACCTGACCCACTCCACCCACGATCTTACTCTCTCCCTCGTACGGTCGGCCCCAAGCCCCACTCCCCACAGATCCTCGCAGCCGCACCACAAATCCCCGCCATCTTCTTCGTCTCTGGCAGTCCACCCACGCTCCCTGCCACCTATCGCCCCTGTCACCCAAGCCACTAGATCCGGCCCCTCCTCCCACCGCCCCACCCCTACTTTCCACCACGGCCGGTGCTGAAAACCCAGGCCCGAGCCTGGCTCAGCCTGACCGTCAGGCCTACTAAATCCAGCTCAAGCCCGAAAAAGCCCGACACGGACCGGTCGGCCCGGCTTGGTTGTAGCGATCCGACCTCAAGCGGTCAAATCTCTACGTATAAGTGTCATCCCTGGATCGGTAATGCTGACACACACAGTACTTGAAGGATTTATAACAGAGTTCAATCACACACTTATTACATCGAATATCTCAAAAGAGAGTACTTATTGCAATAATATGGTTGAAGGCCATCTAATGAAGATAACAGCGGACGCTTCAAAGGTAAAATGAGTCCATCAACTCCGACGGCATTGCTGAGTGCACGACAATGACCTAGCGCACCTTACTCTTCGTCTGAAAATTCTGCAACATAATACTTGCAGCCCGAAATGGGTCAGCACATGGATATGCTGGAATAATAACACTATAGAGCAATGAACATGTAGCAGCTATAACTATATGCATACTTGGCTGGTGGAGGCTCTATGGTTATTTTTGCAGAAAGCTAATTTTTCCCTACACCAAAGGAATATATTTTATTTAACTACAACGTTTGTTGGAAACATTGAGAAGGTTCCTCCAACTCAATCCCAAATTATATAGTCATCAACCCAACAAATTAATTAATAGAGTGATGAGATCAAATCAATAATTCAAGTACCAGATACTCAAGATGTCCATAACTGGGGACACGGCTAACCATGATTAGTTTATACACTCTGTAGAGGTTTACATACTTTTCTCCACAAGACTCTATCTCCTCCATTGTATTTCTCACACTACATGATGTTTGAGAAATAGATGACCAAGACACAGTCTTTCAGAAGCATTAACTCTTTACTCTGGGTAGACAGTACCACCTACATCCCCTACATCTACTAGCATACCACTGAAAGAGGTCACACAACTTACTCAACTATGACAGAGCCCATAATGGCTTGTGGTTGCACATGTAAGTTTTCAGCATGTATAATCTTATGATCCCTTTGAGCCTGGGTGGAAAACCGTAGGATGATCACACGGGTACTCCGGGATATCCCAGGACAAAACTGGATTGCTCCTGGTGCCCAGACAACCACTGGGTGTTCCAGGTTGCCTCAACCAATCCACCTAGATGTGTATTAAAGTATCCACCTTAAGTTTAACCATTAACTAAAACTCTCACATCTATCATGGATCACTCAAACCAAACCACGTCTACGAGCATAGTATAGCAGTATAAGCACAACGTAGAAGTAACTTCCAGGGTTTGAAATAAAGACAATAGGTACTACCTCATCACTACTTCCCAGTACCCACAAATATTTAAGTCCTAACCATGCAGTGTTTCAGGATTGAACTAATGCATAAAAACTGGGTAATAAGGGGTAAGATCAAAGTGTTACTTGCCTTGCTGACGATCTGAAAACCCTAGTGACTCGTAGTAGCACGCTTCGCACTCCGGAAACTCTATCGCAAACAAACAATAACATACATAAACACTCAAGCAATAGATTCAAGGGTAAAACTCAAGAGAAAAGATGCAAATTGGAAGTTCAACTGAAGAGGTTTCGTTTGCAAAAAGAATCAACAAAATTGGAGCTACGAAACTCAAACTACGATCAAAAGAAGTTCGAATTCAAATCTGCTTGCAACCAAATTTTAAATTTTTAAATCCATATTCAAGTTGGCTAACTAGAAAGAGGGGAACAAGACGAATATTTTGGCATTGGTTTCACTGGATTTGGACGAGCGAGCAAAAAGGTGTGAGGGCTTGAAGATCAGGGGCTAATCTGCGATAAAAATAATTGCGGATAGGTCCCTGGCCGAGAATAGAATAAAAGAAAAAGGCTATCGAACGAACGTTCGCTGTCAGGGACAAACGAACGAACATGTTCATTAAAACGAACAGAACAGAGAACGTTCGCTAAATAGATTCATTTGGAAAAAACCGAGAAAACCCTAACCCTAAACCGATCTAAACCGAGAATCGAAAAAAAAAATCAAAAATAAACCGGTGAACCAGGGCGGTTTGTACCGTTTCTCGGCAACGATGAAACGGCGGGAGCGGACACCGACGGGCAGCGAGGAAAGGCGGCGGCGCGGGCTAGGCGGCCGGCAGCAGCAGGCAGCAGCGGCGCGGCTCGGCAGCGCAAAGGCGGCGATGGCGCGGCTTGGCGGCGGTGGTGCGGCGGCTCGGGGTGAGGGAGGAAGCGGCGGCGTCGGTGGTTATAAAGGCCAGTGGGTCGGCCTTGGGTGAGGGGGTGGCGCGGGGTGGAGTCCGGCTCGGACTCCCCTCTGCGGCATGCGGTGGCGGGTCTCGTCCCCGTGCGGGAGGAAGGCAACGGCGATGCGGGCTGCTGGACCGGTCGGCTGGGCCTTTGGCCCAGTTGGGCGAGGGAAGGATTTTTTTGAAATAAAATTCCGCCCGAATAAAATCCTTATAAAATATAAAAAAGTTCTAAAAATGCCAAAAACAATTTTCACCGTCTAAACCTATTATTTATAATGAAGTGAACATTTTTCTGGCTTAAAATGCAATTTCCAAAAATGCATATTTTTCTAATTCAAATAAAATATCAAATAAAAACCAAATAAATTATAAATTTGATTTTAAAATTTCTCCTCCAATATTCCTCACTTTTTGAAGAAGTCATATTATCTTCTCTCTTTTAATTTAGATATTGGAAATAATTAGAGACAAAAATATTAAAACCAAATGGATCCTCTTTTCAAATTTGAGAAAAACTCAAATATGAAAATGTATGAAATCCCCAACTCTCTCCTTGGGTCCTTGAGTTGCTTAAGATTTCTAGGATCACAACCAAATATGCAAATAAAATATGATATGCATATGATGACCTATGTATAACATCCGAATTGCAAATTGCGATGTTACAAACCTACCCTCCTTAAGATGAATCTTGCCCTCGATATTCGGGTTGGCTAGAAAATAGGTGTGGGTGGTCTTTCCATAGGTCTTCTTCTCGCTCCCAGGTGGCTTCATCCTCGGTATGGTGGCTCCACTGAACTTTGCAAAACTTGATAACCTTGCTGCGGGTAACTCGGCTGGCAAACTCTAGAATCTTGACGGGTTTCTCCTCGTATGTTAGATAACTCTCCAACTAAATTTCTTTGAGAGGCACTGTATCTCTTAGGGGAATATCGGCCATCTCAGCATGGCACTTCTTCAACTGGGAAACGTGAAGCACATCGTGAACTCCTGACAATCCTTCGGTAACTCCAATTTGTAGGCAACCTCTCCCATACGTTTCAGAACTTGGTATGGTTCTACAAATCTCGGGGCTAACTTTCCCTTAACTCCAAATCTTTTAACTCCTCGGAGTGGCAACACACGAAGATATGCTCTATCTCCTATTTCATAGACTACCTCCTTGCGTTTAGTGTCGGCATAACTCTTCTGCTTGGACTGAGCTACCTTCAGTCTATCTCGAATCAACTTAACCTTCTCTTCGGACTCTTTGATGAAATCCGGTCCAAACAACTGACGGTCTCCAACTTCAACCCACATTAATGGTGTCCTGCATCTCCTTCCATACAAGGCTTCAAAAGGTGCCATCTTCAAACTAGCCTGATAATTGTTGTTATATGAGAACTCTGCGTATGGTAAATTATCATCCCAACTAGATCCATAATCTAGCGCACAGGCTCTCAACATGTCCTCTAGAATCCGATTAAATCTCTCGGTCTGTCCATCTGTCTGCGGATGAAAGATTGTACTGAACTCCAGCATAGTACCCAAAGTCTGGTGCAATTGATTCCAAAACTTCGTGGTAAACTGTGTCCCTATATCTGATACGATGGTCCTCGGAACTCCATGCAGACATACGATCCAGGTCGTATATATCTTGGCCAACTACGCGCTTGTATAGGTGGTTTTCACTGGGATAAAGTGAGCTACCTTGGTCAGGCGATCAACTACTACCCAGATGGAATCATATCCTGATCGGGTCCTAGGTAATCCGGTGATGAAATCCATGCCAAGCTTGTCCCACTTCCAATTGGGTATCGGCATGGGCTGTAATAATCTGGCTGGCTTCTGATGCTCTGCCTTCACTCTCTGACATACGTCACATACTACTACATACTCGGCAATATCATTCTTCATACCTGTCCACCAGAAACGCTCCTTCAAATCCAAATACATCTTGGTGTTTCCGGGGTGAATTGAGTATGGCGAGTCATGAGCTTCCTGAAGTATTAACTTCCTGATCTCCGCATTATTGGGCACGTATACACGATCCTCAGACCATAAAGTCTCGTGTTCATCCTCACGAAAACCTTTGGCTTTTCCTTTGCTCATCTTCTCCTTAATCTCAGCAATTTCCTTATCATCCTTCTGAGCTCATCGAATCTTTCCCAATAATGTAGACTGAACCTCCATTGTTGCAACAAAGCCTCATGGAACTATTTGCAAACAAAGTTCCTTGAGATCATCTACTAACTCCTGCAGTAATCCTACGCTTACAAGTGCGGCTCAAAGCGTCGGCTACGACATTGGCCTTTCCTGGATGATAATGCAACTTCATATCGTAATCCTTTATGATCCCCAACCATCTCCTCTGCCTGAGATTCAACTCCTTCTGCGTGAAAATGTACTTCAAAATCTTGTGATCCGTGTACACGTCACATATATTTCCAATCAGAAAATGTCTCCAGGTCTTGAGCGCATGCACTACGGCTGCTAACTCCAAATCATGTGTGGCACAATTCAACTCATGAGGTCGAAGCTGCCGTGAGGCATATGAAACAACTCTTCCATCTTGCATAAGTACACCTCCAAGTCCCAAACGAGAAGTGTCGCAATAAACTTGGAAATCCTTGCGTATATCTGAAAGAATCAGCACTGGGGCTGTAACCAAACGTTTCTTCAGCTCCTGAAAACTGGCCTCACAATCTTTGGTCCATTTGAACTTGGTGTCCTTCTTCGACAACTCTGTCATGGGTTTCACAATCTTGGAGAAATTCTCAATGAACCTCCTATAATATCCTGCGAGTCCCAGAAAAATGCGGATCTCTCCAATTGAGGTGGGTGCCAACCACTCAGTGACAGACTGAATCTTCATAGGATCAATGGCTATACCTTCTCCTGATATAACATGTCCAAGAAATCCAACTCCCTTCAACCAAAACTCACACTTGCTGAACTTCGCATATAGCTGATGTTCTCTGAGCTTCTCGAGAACTAAGCGCAAGTGTTCCTTGTGTTCCTCTTCATTATTCGAGTACACAAAAATATCATCAATGAACACCACAACAAACTTATCCAAAAAGTCCATGAACACCTTGTTCATCATATTCATAAAATAGGGAGGGGCATTAGTCAGTCCAAATGACCTGACCGTGTACTCATATAGCCTGTACCTTGTGGTAAAAGTTGTCTTAGGTATGTCATGTTCTCGGATCTTCAGCTGACGGTATCCTGATCGAAGATCGATCTTGGAGAATACTTTAGCTCCTTGCAACTGGTCAAATAGATCATTGATCATCGGGAGTGGGTATTTGTTCTTGATCGTCACTTCATTCAATGCCCGATAATCAACAACCATTCTCAAAGATCCATCCTTCTTCTTAACTAAGAGCACCAGGGCTCCCCACGGTGATGAACTTGGTCGGATATAACCCTTCTCCAATAACTCCTTAATCTGCTTCTTAATTTCCTCCAGATCATTTGCGGGCATCCTATACGGTCTCTTCGATATTGGTCCAATGTCTGGCAACAACTCTATCAAAAATTCCATGTCTCGATCTGGCGGCATGCCTGGTAGCTCCGCTGGAAATACATCCGGGTAATCCTTCACAACAGGCACTTCTTCCTGAACAACTCCCGAGAGAGAATTCACTTGGGTCCTCCTTGCCGCATGCCTAGACATATACTTGATCATATTTCCCTCCGGGGTGGTGAATAAAATTGACTTACTAGCACAATCGATGTTTCCTCCATACTTCGATAACCAATCCATGCCTAATATTATATCAAGTCCTTGGGACTCAAAAATTATTAGGTCTAAGGGGAAAACGTGGCTACCAATGGTTAGGGGTAACAGATCACACCATCGGCTGGCCATATACTCTGCTCATGGCGAGATTACTAACATGGGTGACGTAAGGGCTAAGGTTGGAAACTTAAACTTGTCCACAAATCCCCTTGATATGTATGAATGTGATGCACCAGTATCAAAAAGAACGAGACCGGTAAATGACTTAATCAAAAACTTACCGATCACTTCATCAGGTTGTTCCTCAATCTCGTCCACGTTGATGTCGTTCACTTGACCTCTGGTTAAAGGGTTTGGCTTCTTCCCTGAGCTTCCATTGCCATTTCCATTCTTTGCTTCAGGGCATAGTGTCCAGTCTTCCCGTACTTGAAACAAGTAATGTGACTTAGATCCTTCCTGGCGGGTGTTGCTGGGTTGGAACGGTTATGTCCATTGCTTCCTCCATTCCCATTCCCATTCTTAGGGCAACTGTGGTTATGCGAACTACCTCCATTATGGGTATGGCCTCCATGGTTATGAGTGTGTCCTCCCAAGTTCAGGGTAAAATGGGGCTTCTGCTGAGCTCCAGAATTATACTTCCCTTGTCCATGCTTCCTTTTGCGACTCTCTATCTGTTGTTGCTTACCTTAAATCATAAGGGCCCTATCTACCAAATCCTGGTAGTTATTGAATGTTGCCACCATCAACTGCATGCTTAGCTCATCATTCAGCCCTTCCATAAACTTCTCCTGCTTCGCGGCATCTGTGGCCACATCGTCCGGGGCATAACGAGCTAACTTACTAAACTCATCCATGTACTGCCCCACAATATGATTTCCCCGGCGTAAGTTGCTAAACTCACGCTTCTTCATACTCATTGCTCCAGTTGAGACATGGGCAGTACAGAAAGCTTGCTGAAACTGATCCCATGTGACATTGGCTATGGGAAAAGTGGTTGTGTAATTATCCCACCATGAGGCTGCTGGTCCGTCCAAGTGATGTGTGGCAAAGCGCACCTTCTTAGCATATGTGCAACCTGCGGTGGTCAGCTCCCTTCGAATCCTGCGGAGCCATTCATCAGCAACTATTGGCTCGGTGCTACTAGAAAACACCGGCGGATTCAACCTCAGAAAACATGCTAAGTTGTCTACTGGAGGTGGTGGCGGTGGGTTGTTATTGTTGTTGTTGTTGCCTTGGTTCTGGACTAGTAGCTACATCAAGGCATTCTGCTGCAGGATCAACTGGGTGAGCTCCGGTGGGAAGACAAATCCGGGGTCACGTCCCGGAGGCATATTGTGACGCCCCCGATTTGACCGTACACTAATCATACATGCAAACGTCTATGATCAAGATCAGGGACTCACGGGAAGATATCACAACACAACTCTAAAAATATAATAAGTCATACAAGCATCATATTATAAGTCAGGGGCCTCGAGGGCTCGAATACAAGAGCTCCATCATAGCCGAGTCAGCGGAAGCAACAATATCTGAGTACAGACATAAGTTAAACAAGTTTGCCTTAAGAAGGCTAGCACAAACTGGGATACAAATCGAAAGAGGCACAGGCCTCCTGCCTGGGATCCTCCTAAACTACTCCTGGTCATCGTCAGCAGGCTGCATGTAGTAGTAGGCACCTCCAGCGTAGTAGGAGTCGTCGTTGATGGTGCCGTCTGGCTCCTGGGCTCCATCGTCTGGTCGCAGCAATCGGGTATAGAAAGGGGGAAAAGAGGCAGCAAAGGAACCGTGAGTACTCATCCAAAGTACTCGCAAGCAAGGAGCTACACTACATATGCATGCATTGGTATCAAATGGAAAAGGGGTATCATATGTGGACTGAACAGCAGAATGCCGGAGTAAGAGGGGAATAGCTAGTCCTTTCAAAGACTACGCTTCTGGTAACCTCCATCTTGCAGCAGAAGAAGAGAGTAGATGGTAAGTTCACCAAGTAGCATCGCATAGCAATAATCCTAACCGATGATCCTCCCCTCGTCGCCCTGTGAGAGAGCGATCACCGGTTGTATCTGGCACTTGGAAGGGTGTGTTTTATTGAGTATCCGGTTCTAGTTGTCATAAGGTCAAGGTACAACTCCAAGTCGTCCTGTAACCGAAGATCACGGCTATTCGAATAGATTAACTTCCCTACAGGGGTGCACCACATTTTCCAACACGCTCGATCCCCTTTGTCCTGACACACTTTTCTGGGTCATGCCCGGCCTCGGAAGATCAACACGTCGCAGCCCCACCTAGGCACAACAGAGAGGTCAGCACGCCGGTCTAAATCCTATGCGCGCAGGGGTCTGGGCCCATCGCCCATTGCACACCTGCACGTTGCGTGGGCAACCGGAGAGCAGACCTAGCAACCTCCATTACAAAGGAAGTTGCGTTACGCGGTCCAACCCGGCACGCGCCGCTCAGTCGCTGACGTCATGAAGGCTTTGGCTGATACCACGATGTCGAGTGCCCATAACTGTTCCCGCGTAGTTGGTTAGTGCGTATAGGCCAGTAGCCAGACTCGGATCAAATACCAAGATCTCGTTAAGTGTGTTATCTTGAAATCAACGTGAACTCCGACCAGGGCCAGGCCCACCTCTCACCTGGGTGGTCTCAACCTGCCCTGTCGCTCCGCCACAAAGATCCACACAGAGGGCCGTCGGGAAAGTATGTCCTTCCAGCCCCCAATTCGTGAATCAACCGCGGGTACTCAACGAGCCGACCCGACTTTAGTCACAACATATATCATGTGTAGTAGGTATAATATATACTCGTGATCCACTCCCGACGTGATCACGGCCCGATAGTATAGCACGGCAGACGGACAAGAATGTAGGGCCACTGATGATAAACTAGCATCCTATACTAAGCATTTAGGATTGCAGGTAAAGTATCAACAGTTGTAGCAACAATGACAGACTATGCATCAAAATAGGATTAACTTAAAGCAGTAACATGCTACACTACTATAATGCAAGCAGTAGAGAGAGATTAGGCGATATCTGGTGATCAAGGGGGGGGCTTGCCTGGTTGCTGTGGCAAGAGAGAGGGGTCGTCAACACCGTAATCGTATTGGGTAGCAGCGGCGTCGGTCTTGGTGTCTAGCGAGAGAAGAGGGGGGAAGAAACAATAAATATTAAGCAAACAGATGCATAGCGATGCATGACATGACAAGTAGCGGTGCTAGGGGTGCCCTAACGCGGTATGAGGGAGTACTGGTGAAGGGGAAAACATCCGAGAAATTATCCCCGGTGTTTCACATTTTCGGACAGATGAATCGGAGGGGAAAGGTTGCGAGTTCGCTATGCTAGGGATGCGTCGCGGACGAACGGGCTGCGAATTCGGATTCGTCTCGTCGTTCTGAGCAACTTTCATGTACAAAGTTTTTCCATCAGAGCTACGGTTTATTTTATATTAATTTTAAAAGATTTAAATCATTTTTAGGATTTATTTAACTATTTAACTCAACATTATCCAGAATATTGTTTGCAGACGTCATCATGCCGTCAGCAGTTGACCTGGTCAACCTGACAGGTGGGTCCCACCTGTCAGTGACCCATTTTAATTAAACACAGTAATTAGCCTAATCTAGATTAATTAAGGGTGTGGGCCCCATTGTCATTGACTGGTTAAATAGTTAACTAACAGTTTAATTAGTTTAGGTAATTGTTAGTTTAATTAATCAAAATTAATTAAGTTAATTAATTCTTTAATTATTTACTTATTTATTTATTTATTTATTTAATATTTTTAATTATTTTTATTTATTTATTTTTAAATTATTTTTTTAAATCTTTTCATTCACAGGGGGTGGGCCCCGTTTGTTTGTGGCCTAGAGGCCTTGCGGGTCGGGCGTGCTAGCGGCAAAGGCCGTGGGCGCCCGATGGGCGCGAGCGCCAGGCGCGGCGTCACCCGAACGGGCGCGCCGGCGAGCAGAGCGGCGGCGGCTGTGGCCGGTGCAGGCGCGGAGATGTGGGCCGCGGAGAGCGCCCATCGTGGGGAGGTGGAGCGATGCGAGGGAGGCTAGAGCTGGGCAGCACGAGGCCGCAGCGGCTGGCGCCCGCCCATCGTGGGGAGGCGTAGGCGAGATGCGCGACGGCGCGCGCGAGCTGCAGTGGTGGAGAGGGTGGCGGGGTCGCGTGGGCGAAGCAGTGCGGCGAGTAGCACTTGGTGCGGCGTCACGCGGGCATGGTGAGGACGGGAGGCGGGCCGACGCGGGGCTAGGCGGAGCAGCGGCGACGAAGAGCGAGCAGGGCGCGCGCTTCGGTGCGGGCAGGCCCAGTCGAGCGCGGGCGCGTGAGCGAGGCATCGGGGGCGCGCACATAGGATTCGACGCGGCCGCGGTGAGCGCGGAGGCGTCCGAGCGAGGAGGCAGGGAGATCCGGGACGCGGGCGGCGCACGGGTGCGCGCGTGCGGTGGCCGTGGCGACGAGCGCGAGGCGCGCGCGCAGCGCTGGCAGGCGGTGTCGCGCGAGGGAGAGGGGAGGGAGCGAGGCTCACGGCGGGTCGTAGGGCACGGGCAGCGGGGTTCGAGGCGGGGGATGGGGACGACGCGGACGTAGGGGAGGCAGTCCATTGAGGAGGAGGAGGCAGCCCGACGGGGAACGCTCCGGCGAGGCCAGTGGAGCTCCGGGCAGCGGCGACGGCGGGTGGTGACGAGGCGGCGGGGTCATGCCTCGATCCGATTTGGATCGGGGAGAGGGGGCGAGTGGGGCGCGAGTGGGGGGAGTGGGTGGTGGCTAGGGTTGGACTGGAGGGGAGTGGGGGGTTAAGGCGGCGGGGTGGGCCGGCTGGGCCAGGTGGGCTGGCCGGCCAGTTGGGCCAGTGGGCTGTGGGAGGGGGTTCCCTCTTTCTTTTTGTTAGTTTTAGTTTTAGTTTTTCTTTTTCTTTTTCCCTTTTATTTTATTTCTTTTCTATTTTAATTCCTTTTAAATACTTGCGCCTTTTATAAAGGTACGATTCCTTCACCATAATCACCTAGCCAATTATTGGCACGCTCCGAACATTTTTGTTTTAATTTTTGAAAACTTTTATTATTTAACTTTATTTTAAATTTGAATTTGAATCAGTTTTAAACCAACGGTAGATTAGCAACAGTAACCGTGGTGACGTGGCACCATTTGCATGGAATTACTGTAGCTTGATTACCCGGGCGTTACAAAACTCCTCCACTACAAGAAATCTCGTGCCGAAATTTAGGAGGTAGAAGGAAACAGTGCGGGGTATTCATCATGCAGGCGGTCCTCGCGTTCCCAAGTGGCTTCATCTTCAGAGTGATGCGACCATTGGACCTTGCGGAACTTGATCGCTTTATGACGTGTGCGGCGTTCAGCTTGGTCGAGAATGCGGACCGGATGCTCTTTATAGGAGAGGTCCTGTTGTAATTCGAGCACTTCATGATCCACTGCTCGAATTGGATCCTTGAAGCAACGACGGAGCTGTGACACGTGGAACACGTCATGAACCTGAGAAAGGTTGGGCGGAAGCTCCAGTTGATATGCCACTTTTCCACACCTTTCGAGAATAGTGAAGGGACCGATATAGCGAGGAGCTAGCTTGCCCTTGATTCTGAAGAGGTGAGCACCCTTCATTGGTGTAACTCGAAGATAAGCCTTTTCGCCAGGTTGATAGACCATGTCTTTGTGATGACGGTCATACTGACTTTTCTAACGCGACTGAGCAGTCTTGAGATTCTCACGAATAATGCGGACTTGTTCTTCGGCCTGTTGGATAATATCCGGACTGAAGAGTGGTCGTTCCCCAGTTTCTGACCAGTTCAGAGGGGTCCGACACTTTCATCCATATAGCACTTCGAAGGGGGACATCTTTAGACTAGCTTGATAGCTATTATTATAAGAGAACTCGGCATATGGAAGAGATTCCTCTCATTTCTAGCCGAAGGAAATTACACAAGATCGAAGCATGTCTTCGAGAACCTGGTTGACACGTTCAACCTGCCCTTGCGACTGAGGATGAAATGCAGTACTGAACGACAGATGAGTTCCCATAGCTTCTTGGAAACTTTCCCAGAATCTTGAAGTGAATAAGCTGCCACGGTCTGAACTGATAACCAGTGGAATACCGTGAAGTGAAACAATTCTGGACATGTAGAGAGTTGCAAGCTGACTAGCAGTGATTGTTTCTTTGACCGCCAGAAAATGTGCAACTTTAGAAAGCCGGTCAATGATGACAAGAATAGCATCATTACCTTTCTGCGATTTGGAAAATCCAGTGACGAAATCCATTTCAACATGGTCCCATTCCCATTCAGGAATAGAGATAGGTTGTAGAGTTCCAGCAGGCCTTTGATGCTTTGCTTTGATACGGCGGCAAACGTCACACTCAGCAACATATCGAGCAATGTCTTGCTTCATATTAGACGGATGTCTTGGTACATCTTTGTACTACCGGGATGAATAGACAAAGGCATATCATGATCTTCTTTCATAACCTTTTTAGTATGATCCAGGTTTTTCCTCGAACGTGGTACCACTAGGCGGCCTTTGAAGTGCAAGGCGCCATCATCGGCGATAGTGAAGAATGAGGGCTTTCCTTCTGCTAGATGGCGTTTAATCTTATGGACTTTAGAGTCATAACCTTGAATAGTCTTTATACCATCTACGAGATCTGGTACGACAGCCATGGTATTTAGAGAACCCTTAGTAACAACACAAAGATTCATCTTTTGAAACTCTGGGGGAGGGGGAGTGACTGCTCCAGGAGGAACAATATGAAGGTTCGGCTTTCTAAATTCTTCGACAAGCGAGGGATGAACTTTGTGAACCTGGAGGTGGTTGAAGTAAGACTCGCGGCTCAAGGCATCAGCCATTACATTAGCCTTGCTGGGGGTATAGGATATACCCACGTCAAAGTCTGCAACAGTCTCCATCCATCTCTGCTGATGGAGGTTCAGATCTGGCTGAGTAAACAGATACTTCAGACTTTGGTGGTCGCTGAAGATCTCGCAACGATTACCGAGAAGGTAATGTCGCCACTGCTTCAGTGCATGAATGACAGCAGCAAGCTCGAGGTCGTGAACTGGGTAGTTTTCTTCATGAGGGCGCAGTTGATGAGAGGCATAAGCAATCACTCTGCGCTCTTGCATTAGGACACAGCCTAATCCTTGACGGGAAGCGTCGCAGTAAATGACGAAGTCCTTCTTAGTATCAGGTGGAGCAAGCACTGGGGCAGAAGTCAACTTGTCTTTGAGCGCCTGGAAACTTTCCTAACACTTGTCCGTCCATTCGAACTTGATACCCTTATGCAACGGATTAGTCAGAGGCCTGGCAATCTTGGAGGAGTTCTCGACGAATCGACGGCAATAGCTAGCAAGACCAAGAAAACTTTAGACTTTCTTGACATTCTTCGGAGGAGTCCAATCGAGAATAGCCTGAACTCGTTCAGGGTTGACGGCAATACCATCCTTGGAGATGACATGCCCAAGATAGGTTACTTCGGGGAGCCAGAATTCACACTTGGAATACTAAGCATAGAGTTGATGCTCTCAAAGCTTTTCTAGCACAAGAAGAAGATGTTCAGCATGTTCTTCCTTGTTCTTGGAAAATACAAGGATATCATCCAGATAAACCATGACAAACTTGTCGAGGTAATCCATGAATATATAGTTCATCAGACGAGAGAAGGTGGCGGGAGCATTCGTTAAGCCGAATGACATGACGGTGTACTCGTATGACCCATACCGAGTCACGAAGGCGGTTTTTGGGATATCCTCTTCACGAACACGGATTTGGTGGTAACCCAACCTCAAGTCGAGTTTGGAGAACACTGATGAACCAGCCAGTTGATCATAAAGATCATTGTTCCGAGGAAGAGGATATTTATTCTGAATGGTAGCTTGGTTTATAGGACGGTAGTCTTGGACTAATCGGTTCGTCCCATCCTTCTTCTTAACAAAGAGAGAAGGTGCTCCCCAAGGAGAGAAACTAGGGCGAATGAAACCTTTGACAAGAGATTTGTCGATTTCCTCCTTAAGCTCAATGAGTTCATGCGGCAGCATCTTGTAGGGTCATTTGGCTATAGGGGTGGTGCCTGGTTTCAAGTCGATAATGAATTTGACAGCCCTAGAAGGGGGAATCCCTAGAAGTTCTTCCGGAAAGACGTCTTGGAATTCACGAACGACGGGAATGTTTTCAATGCCCTCGAGTGGTGCAGCGTTCAACGCATTCAAGGCATAAAGCCATGCCTCGGCGTTCTGAACTAGATGAGCTTGGTAAGCTATTATTTCATCAGAAGGGTGTAGCAGATGGAAGATCTTAGTGGCGCAAACTATAGAAGCAGTATGCACTTTCAACCAATCCATTCCCAGAATGAGATCAATGTTACAGGATTTCAGTACGATGGGAGAGACAAGGAATTCCAGTCCTTCGATTTCAACGGGGACGTCGTTGCAAATCATGGAGGTCCGACATTGGCCCGCGGGAGTGTGTACTAATAGCAAAGTGTTCATGTCCTCACATTTAATGTTGTGCAAGCATGCAAAATCTTCTGACATGACTGAATGCGATGCACCTGTATCAAATAAAACAGATGCTGGTACTAAATTTACGAGGAGTGTACCCATCACGATAGCAGGCTGGTCTAGAACTTCATTGAGATCAACGTGGTTGGCATGAACACGACCATAAGACCTGGCATTGTTGTTGTGAGACTGGTTGCTTCCACGGCCAGTTGCAGGAAGAGCCAGTTGATTCTGGTTCTGAAAGCAGTTCTTGGCGAGGTGACCTGGTTGGCCACACTTGTAGCACAGACCATTATTGGGAGTGGGAATAGGAGCTTGGGGTGTTGGAGCTGGAAGCCTTGGCTGCCAAGTTGGTGGGGGAGGCAGACGTGGTGCAGCATAGGACTGCCTTGGAGCAGGTGCAGTAGGCTGGTACATGCTGTTGGGAATCCATATTCTATGCTTCTGTGAAGATGGGCCCGAAGATGAGCCTGTGCCACAGTTGCGCCTGTGAGAGCTCTGGTGTTCCTGCAGACCAGTTTCGACATTGATGGCCTTGTTCACCAAGGTGGCGAAATCAACAAAGTCATGCACTAGAAGTGCGAGCTTGATGTCAGCTTGAAGGCCATCACGGAACTTCTCATGTCTGCGTGCATCAGTTGCAATGTCTTCTTCGGCATAGCGGGATAAATCTAGAAACTCCCACTGATAAGCTTCCATAGTTTTGTTGCCTTGGTTGAGGTTGCGGAACTCACGCTTCTTACGGTCCATGACTACCTGAGGAATGAAGCGAGCACGGAAAGCAGCTTGGAAGTCTGGCCAGGTGATGATTGTTCCAACCGGTAGAGTACGCCTATGACTGTCCCACCATTGAGCTGCGGGTCCCTTCAAGAAGAAGGAAGCAAAGGTGACATAGCTGGCAGGGGCTACATCAACAGACTCATAGGTGATGTCACAGAGCCAGTCATCAGCATCCAGAGGCTGAGTTGAGCTGCGGTACACAGTTGGGTTGAGAGACATGAAATCCTGCAGAGTCACCTGGGTTGGTTGCTGGTTCATATTGGGGCGAGGAAACTGAGCCATCATATTTTCCATGAATTGGCGGTTCAGCTCGAACTGTTGGATCATACCAGCCATGTAGTCAGGCGGTGGTGGGGCATGGCCACTGATACGTCTCCAAGGTATCTATAATTTTTGATTGCTCCATGCTATATTATTTACTGTTTTGAATGTTTATGGGCTTTATTATACACTTTTATATCAGTTTTTGGGACTAACCTATTAACCCAGAGCCCAGTGACAGTTTCTGTTTTTACCCTGTTTTAGGATTTCGAAGAAAAGGAAAATCAAACGGAGTCCAATTGACCTGAAACTTCACGGAACTCATTTTTGGAAGGAAAGAAGCCCAGAAGACTTGGAGTGCACGTCGGGGGACCTGCGAGGAGGCCACGAGGCAGGGGGCGCGCCCACCCCCCTGGGCACGCCCTCCACCCTCGTGGGCCCCTCGTGGCCCCCCTGACGTACTTCTTCCGCCTATATATCTCCATATACCCTAAAAACATCCAGGAGCACAATAGATCGGGAGTTCCGCCGCCAGAAGCCTCCGTAGCCACCGAAAGCCAATCTAGACCCGTTCCGGCACCCTGCCGGAGGGGGAAATCCCTCTCCGATGGCCATCTTCATCATATTGGTGCTCTCCATGACGAGGAGGGAGTAGTTCTCCCTCGGGGCTGAGGGTATGTACCAGTAGCTATGTGTTTGATCTCTCTCTCTCTCTCGTGTTCTTGATTTGGCACGATCTTGATGTCTCGCAAGCTTTGCTGTTATAGTTGGATCTTATGTTTCTCCTCCCCCTCTTCTCTCTTGTAATGAATTGAGTTTCCCCTTTGAAGTAATCTTATCGGATTGAGTCTTTAAAGATTTGAGAACACTTGATGTATGTCTTGCCGTGCGTATCTGTGGTGACAATGGGATATCACGTGATTCACTTGATGTATGTTTTGGTGATCAACTTGCGGGTTCCGCCCATGAACCTATGCATAGGGGTTGGCACACGTTTTCGTCGTGATTCTCCGGTAGAACTTTGGGGCACTCTTTGAGGTCCTTTGTGTTGGTTGAATAGATGAATCTAAGATTGTGTGATGCATATCGTATAATCATACCCACGGATACTTGAGGTGACATTGGAGTATCTAGGTGACATTAGGGTTTTGATTGATTTGTGTCTTAGGGTGTTATTCTAGTACAAACTCTAGGGCTGTTTGTGACACTTATAGGAATAGCCCAACGGATTGATTGGAAAGAATAACTTTGAGGTGGTTTCGTACCCTACCATAATCTCTTCGTTCGTTCTCCGCTATTAGTGACTTTGGAGTAACTCTTTGTTGCATGTTGAGGGATAGTTATGTGATCCAATTATGTTAGTATTGTTGAGGGAACTTACACTAGCGAAAGTATGAACCCTAGGCCTTGTTTCCTAGCATTGCAATACCGTTTACGCTCACTTCTATCACTTGTTACCTTGCTGTTTTATAATTTCAGATTACAAATACCTTTATCTACTATCCATATACCACTTGTATCACCATCTCTTCGCCGAACTAGTGCACCTATACAATTTACCATTGTATTGGGTGTGTTGGGGACACAAGAGACTCTTTGTTATTTGGTTGCAGGGTTGCTTGAGAGAGACCATCTTCATCCTACGCCTCCTACGGATTGATAAACCTTAGGTCATCCACTTGAGGGAAATTTGCTACTATCCTACAAACCTCTGCACTTGGAGGCCCAACAATGTATACAAGAAGAAGGTTGTGTAGTAGACATCAAGCTCTTTTCTAGCGCCGTTGCCTGGGAGGTTAGCGCTTGAAGGTATATCTTTAGATCTTGCAATCGAGTCTTTTAGTTTCTTGTTTTATCACTAGTTTAGTTTATAAAAGAAAACTATAAAAAATGGAATTGAGTTTGTCTCATACGCTTCACCTTTTTAATATCTTTCGTGAGTATGATGGAAAGGATAATTGTGCTCAAGTGTTAGAAGAAGAAATCTATAAAATGTTTGGCACTAAATATTTGAATGATGAGCATGATTGCAATGTTGTTAGTATAAATTGCTTGAATATCCATGATGCTAATGATATGCAAAGCCACAAGCTTGGGGAAGCTATGTTTGATGAAGATGATATTTTTTTCCCCCAAGTTTATATGTGGTTTTATGCTTTTAATTAGTGTTTGTGCCTAGTAGAACCTTTGGGAAGACTTTGGGAAAGTCTTGTTGATCATGCTGTAAAAAACAGAAACTTTAGCGCTCACGAGAATTACTGCCATTTTTATTTGGAGAGTGCTATTTAGTTAATTCTTTTTGAAGATGATTAATAGATAAATTCCTCAGGTCCAGCAATTTATTTTAGAATTTTATGAGTTCCAGAAGTATATGTTTGATCCAGATTACTACAGACTGTTCTGTTTTTGACAGATTCTGTTTTTCATGTGTTGTTTACTTATTTTGATGAATCTATGGCTAGTAAAATAGTTTATAAACCATAGATAAGTTGGAATACAGTAGGTTTAAAACCAATATAAATAAAGAATGAGTTCATTAAAGTACCTTGAAGTGGTGATTTATTTTCTTATACTAACGGAGCTTACGAGTTTTCTGTTAAGTTTTGTGTTGTGAAGCTTTCAAGTTTTGGGTAAAGATTTGATGGACTATGGAATAAGGAGTGGCAAGAGCCTAAACTTGGGGATGCCCAAGGCACCCCAAGGTAATATTCAAGGAAAACCAAAAGCCTAAGCTTGGGGATGCCCCGGATGGCATCCCCTCTTTCGTCTTCGTTCATCGGTAACTTTACTTGGAGCTATATTTCTATTTGCCACATGATATGCGTTTTGCTTGGAGCGTAAATTTATTTTGTTAGGATTTTCTTGCTGTTATTTAGAACAATGTTTTTCATCTTTTATTTCAATAAAAGTGGCATTGATAGTCTTTACTATGCCTATTTTAGAAGTCCACATGTTGCTGTTTGAAAACAGAAAGTTTACCGCTGTTGCAATAATTCCCTAGAAAAGTCAGAATGTGATAAAATGTTGAAACCTTTTGCATATTAAGCTCTGATAAATTTAATACAGTGGGAATTTTCTTTCATAATTTTTGGAGCTAGGGAAGTATG
Organism: Triticum urartu; assembly: GCF_056163025.1. Taxonomy (NCBI): domain Eukaryota; kingdom Viridiplantae; phylum Streptophyta; class Magnoliopsida; order Poales; family Poaceae; genus Triticum; species Triticum urartu. The sequence goes on along the minus strand of NC_141878.1, from coordinate 547,808,682 downwards.
GATGTTGCTGCATTCTTTACAGACTGTCCTGTTTAGGCAGATTGCTGTTATGTTTGCATTGTTTGCATATGTTTACTTCTTTAATGGTTCTATTTGAGGATAGGACTATTAAATACGCAGAGGCATTTAGTATGAAATGTTGAATAATAATTTTAGTGATTTGCTACAGTAGAGTATGATAAGGTTTTTGCAATGGTTTATACTAACTTATCTCACGAGTCCTTGTTGAGTTTTGTGTGGATAAAGCTTTTGAGATTTAGGGAGACCATGATATGAGAGGAATTAAGGAGACACAAAAGCTCAAGATTGGGGATGCCCAAGGCACCCCAAGATAATATTTCAAGAAGTCTCAAGCGTCTAAGCTTGGGGATGCCCCGGTTGGCATCCCACCTTTCTTCTTCAACAACTATCGGTTAGTATCGGTTGATCCTAAGTTTTTGCTTCTTCACATGATGTTTGCTATTCTGTCATTTTCTTTTGCTTTGCTTGCTGTTTGAATAAAATACCAAGATCTGAAATTATTAAATGTTAGAGAGTCTTCACATAGTTGCATAATTATTAAACTACTCATTGATCTTCACTTATATCTTTCGGAGTAGTTTGTTGTTGCTCTAGTGCTTCACTTATATCTTTTAGGGCATGGTGGTAGTTTTATTTGAAGAAATAGATGAACTCTCATGCTTCACTTAGATTATTTTGAGAGTCTTAAATAGCATGGTAATTTGCTTAAAATCCTAATATGCTAGGTATTCAAGAATAATAAAATTCTCTTATGAGTGTGTTGAATACTATGAGAAGTTTGATACTTGATAATTGTTTTGAGATATGGAGATGGTGATATTAGAGTCATGCTAGTTGAGTGGTTATGAATTTGAGAAATACTTGTGTTGAAGCTTGTGATTCCCGTAGCATGCACGTATGGTGAGCCGTTATGTGGTGAAGTCGGAGCATGATTTATTTTTTGATTGCCTTCCTTATGAGTGGCGGTCGGGGACGAGCGATGGTCTTTTCCTACCAATCTATCCCCCTAGGAGCATGCGCGTAGTACTTTGTTTCGATAACTAATAGATTTTTGCAATAAGTATGTGAGTTCTTTATGACTAATGTTGAGTCCATGGATTATACGCACTCTCACCCTTCTACCTTTGCTAGCCTCTCTAGTACCGCGCACCTTTCGCCGGTATCATACACCAACCATATCCTTCCTCAAAACAGCCACCATACCTACCTATCATGGCATTTCCATAGCCATTCCGAGATATATTGCCATGCAAATTTCCACAGTTCCATTATTTTGACACGCTTCATCATTGTCATATTGCTTTGCATGATCATGTAGTTGACATCGTATTTGTGGCAAAGCCTGAAGGAAATATGCCCTAGAGGCAATAATAAAGTTATTATTTATTTCCTTATATCATGATAAATGTTTATTATTCATGCTAGAATTGTATTAACCGGAAACATAATACATGTGTGAATACATAGACAAACAGAGTGTCACTAGTATGCCTCTACTTGACTAGCTCGTTAATCAAAGATGGTTATGTTTCCTAACCATAAACAAGGAGTTGTTATTTGATTAACGGGATCACATCATTAAGTGAATGATCTGATTGAAATGACCCATTCCATTAGCTTAGCACCCGATCGTTTAGTATGTTGCTATTGCTTTCTTCATGACTTATACATGTTCCTATAACTATGAGATTATGCAACTCCCGTTTACCGGAGGAACACTTTGGGTGCTACCAAACGTCACAACGTAACTGGGTGATTATAAAGGAGCATTACAGGTGTCTCCAAAGGTAGATGTTGGGTTGGCGTATTTCGAGATTAGGATTTGTCACTCCGATTGTCGGAGAGGTATCTCTGGGCCCTCTCGGTAATACACATCACTTAAGCCTTGCAAGCATTGCAACTAAAAGAGTTGGTTGCGGGATGATGTATTACAGAACGAGTAAAGAGACTTGCCGGTAACGAGATTGAACTAGGTATTTGGAATACCGACGATCGAATCTCGGGCAAGTAACATACCGATGACAAAGGGAACGACGTATGTTGTTATGCGGTCTGACCGATAAAGATCTTCGTAGAATATGTAGGAACCAATATGGGCATCCAGGTCCCGCTATTGGTTATTGACCGGAGACGTGTCTCGGTCATGTCTACATTGTTCTCGAACCCGTAGGGTCCGCACGCTTAAAGTTACGATGACAGTTGTTATGAGTTTTATGCATTTTGATGTACCGAATGTTGTTCGGAGTCCGAGATGAGATCATGGACATGTCGAGGAACTCCGGAATGGTCCGGAGATAAATTTTGATATATATGATAATAGTGTTTGCTCACCGGAAGGGTTCCGGAAATCACCGGAAGGAGTTCCGGATGTTTCCCGAAATGTTTGGGTACGAGAACACTTTATTTGGGCCAAAGGGGAAAGCCCACAAGGTTTTTGGAAAGCGCAAAAGGAAGTTTTGCGGAGTCCAGGGGCCAAACGCCAGGGTCCCTGGCGTCTAGGTCCAGACGCCGGGATCCCTAGCGTCTGGCCCTGGAGTCCGAGAAGGACTCTTGCCTATCGGGTAAAACCGACTTTGTGAAGGCTTTAACTCCAAGTTTCGACCCCAGGGCTCAAGATATAAATAGAGGGGTAGGGCTAGCACCAAAGACACATCAAGAAACACAAGTTGATCCACGTGATCTATTCCTTAGCCGTGTGTGGTGCCCCCGGCCACCATATTCCTCGATAATACTGTAGCGGAGTTTAGGCGAAGCCCTGCTGCTGTAGTGCATCAAGATCGTCACCACGCCGTCGTCCTGACGGAACTCTTCCCCGTTACTTTGCTGGATCGGAGTCCGGGGATCGTCATCGAGCTGAACGTGTGCTCGAACTCGGAGGTGCCGTAGTTTCGGTGCTTGATCGGTTGGATCGTGAAGACGTACGACTACTTCCTCTATGTTGCGTCAACGCTTCCGCAGTCGGTCTGCGTGGGTACGTAGACAACACTCTCCCCTCTCGTTGCTATGCATCACATGATCTTGCATGTGCGTAGGAAATTTTTTGAAATTACTACGAAACCCAATAGTGGTATCAGAGCCTAGGTTATTTATGTTGATGTTATATGCACGAGTAGAACACAAATGAGTTGTGGGCGATATAAGTCATACTGCCTACCAGCATGTCATACTTTGGTTCGGCGGCATTGTTCGACGAGACGACCCGGACCAACATTACGCGTATGCTTACGCGAGACCGGTTCCCCCGACGTGCTTTGCACATAGGTGGCTTGCGGGCGACTGTCTCTCCAACTTTAGTTGAACCGAGTATGGCTACGCCCGGTCCTTGCGAAGGTTAAAACGGAGTCTATTTGACAAACTATCGTTGTGGTTTTGATGCGTAGGTGAGATTGGTTCTTGCTTAAGCCCGTAGCAGCCACGTAAAACTTGCAACAACAAAGTAGAGGACGTCTAACTTGTTTTTGCAGGGCATGTTGTGATGTGATATGGTCAAGACATGATGCTGAATTTTATTGTATGAGATGATCATGTTTTGTAACCAAGTTATCGGCAACTGGCAGGAGCCATATGGTTGTCGCTTTATTGTATGAGATGAAATCGCGATGTAATGCTTTACTTTATTACTAAGCGGTAGTGATAGTCGTGGAAGCATAAGATTGGCGAGACGACAACGATACTATGATGGAGATCAAGGTGTCACGCCGGTGATGATGGTGATCACGACGGTGCTTCGGAGATGGAGATCACAAGCACAAGATGATGATGGCCATATCATATCACTTATATTGATTGCATGTGATGTTTATCCTTTTATGCATCTTATCTTGCTTTGATTGACGGTAGCATTATAAGATGATCTCTCACTAAATTATCAAGAAGTGTTCTCCCTGAGTATGCACCGTTGCGAAAGTTCTTCGTGCTGAGACACCACGTGATGATCGGGTGTGATAGGTTCTACGTTCAAATACAATGGGTGCAAAACAGTTGCACACGCGGAATACTCAGGTTATACTTGACAAGCCAAGCAAAGGTCGAGCGTGAATCATATAGTAGATATGATCAACATAACGATGTTCACCATTGAAAACTACTCCATCTCACGTGATGATCGGTTATGGTTTAGTTCATTTGGATCACGTGATCACTTAGAGGATTAGAGGGATGTTTATCTAAGTGGGAGTTCTTAAGTAATATGATTAAATTGAACTTAAATTTATCATGAACTTAGTCCTGGTAGTATTTTGCAAATCATGTTGTAGATCAATAGCTCGCGTTGTTGCTTCCCTGTGTTTATTTTGATATGTTCCTAGAGAAAATTGTGTTGAAAGATGTTAGTAGCAAAGATGCGGATTGGATCCGTGATCTGAGGTTTATCCTCATTGCTGCACAGAAGAATTATGTCCTTGATGCACCGCTAGGTGACAGACCTATTGCAGGAGCAGATGCAGACGTTATGAACGTTTGGCTAGCTCAATATGATGACTACATGATAGTTTAGTGCACCATGCTTAATGGCTTAGAATCGGGACTTCAAAGACGTTTTGAACATCATGGACCATATGAGATGTTCCAGGAGTTGAAGTTAATATTTCAAGCAAATACCCGAGTTGAGAGATATGAAGTCTCCAACAAGTTCTATAGCTAAAAGATGGAGGAGAATCGCTCAACTAGTGAGCATGTGCTCAGATTGTCTGGGTACTACAATCGCTTGAATCAAGTGGGAGTTAATCTTCCAGATAAGATAATGATTGACATAATTCTCTAGTCACCATCACCAAGTTAGTAGAACTTCGTGATGAACTATAGTATGCAAGGGATGACGAAAACGAATCCCGAGCTTTTTCATGATGATGAAATTGATGAAGGTAGAAATCAAGAAAGAGCATCAAATGTTGATGGTTAACAAGATCACTAGTTTCAAGAAAAGGGCAAAGGGAAGAAGGGGAACTTCAAGAAGAACAGCAAGCAAGTTGCTGCTCAAGTGAAGAAGCCCAAGTCTGGTCCTAAGCCTGAGACTAAGTGTTTCTACTACAAAGGGACTGGTCACTGGAAGCGGAACTACCCCAAGTGATTGGCAGATAAGAAGGATGGCAAAGTAAACATAAGTATATTTGATATACATGTTATTGATGTGTACTTTACTAGTGTTTATAGCAACCCCTCAGTATTTGATACTGGATCAGTTGCTAAGATTAGTAACTCGAAACAGGAGTTGCAGAATAAACAGAGACTAGTTAAGGGTGAAGTGACGATGTGTGTTGGAAGTGGTTCCAAGATTGATATGATCATGATCGCACACTCCCTATACTTTCGGGATTAGTGTTGAACCTGAATAAGTGTTATTTGGTGTTTGCATTAAGCATGAATATGATTTGATCATGTTTATTGTAATACGGTTATTCATTTAAGTAAGAGAATAAATTGTTGTTCTGTTTACATGAATAAAACCTTATATGGTTACACACCCAATGAAAATAGTTCATTGGATCTCGATCATAGTGATACACATAATCATAATATTGAATCCAAAAGATGCAAAGTTAATAATGATAGTGCAACTTGTTTGTAGCACTGCCGTTTAGGTCATATTGGTGTAAAGCGCATGAAGAAACTCCATGCTGATGGGATTTTGGAATCACTTGATGCTTGCGAACCATGCCTCATGGGCAAGATGACTAAGACTCCATTCTCCGGAGCGAGCAACTGACTTATTGGAAATAATACATATTGATGTATACGGTCCGATGAGTGTTAAGGCTCACGGCAAGTATCATTATTTTCTGAACTTCACAGATGATTTGAGCAGATATGGGTATATCTACTTGATAAAACATAAGTCTGAAACATTTGAAAAGTTCAAAGAATTTCAGAGTGAAGTGGAAAATCATCGTGACAAGAAAATAAAGTTTCTACGATCTGATCGTGGAGACAAATATTTGAGTTACGAGTTTGGTCTTTAGTTAAAAACAATGTGAAATAGTTTCACTACTCACGCCACCTGGAACACCACAATGTAATGGTGTGTCCGAACGTCATAACCGTGCTTTATTAGATATGGTGCGACCTATGATGTTTCTTACCGATTTACCACTATCGTTTTGGGGTTATGCATTAAAGACAGCTGCATTCACGTTTAAAAGGGCACCATCTAAGTCCATTGAGACGACACAATCTGAACTGTGGTTTGGCAAGAAACCAAAGTTGTCGTTTCTTAAAGTTTGGGATTGTGATGCTTATATGAAAAGGTTTCATCCTGATAAGCTCAAAACCAAATCGGAGAAATATGTCTTCATAGGATACCCAAAGGAAACTGTTGGGTACACCTTCTATCATAGATCCGAAGGCAAATTCGTTGCCAAGAATGGATCCTTTCCGGAGAAGGAGTTTCTCTCGAAAGAAGTGAGTGGGAGGAAAGTAGAAAACTTGATAAGGTAATTGTACCTTCTCCCTTATTGGAAAGTAGTTCATCACAGAAATCTGTTCCTGTGACTACTACACCAATTAGTGAGGAAGCTAATGATAATGATCATGTAACTTCAGATCAAGTTACTACCAAATCTCGTAGGTAAACCAGAGTGAGATCCGCACCAGAGTGGTACGGTAATCCTGTTCTGGAAGTCATGTTACTAGACCATGACGAACTTGCGAACTATGAGGAAGCGATGATGAGCCCAGATTCCGCGAAATGGTTTGAGGCCATGAAATCTGAGATATGATCCATGTATAAGAACAAAGTATGGACTTTGGTTGACTTGCCCGATGATCGGCAAGCCATAGAAAATAAATGGATCTTCAAGAGGAAGACAGACTCTGATAGTAGTGTTACTATCTACAAAGCTAGAATTGTCGCAAAAGGTTTTCGACAAGTTCAAGGTGTTGACTACGATGAGATTTTTTCACTCGTATCTATGCTTAAGTCTGTCCGAATCATGTTAGCAATTGCCGCATTTTATGAAATCTGGCAAATGGATAAACAAAACTGCATTCTTAATGGATTTACTAAAGAAGAGTTGTATGCGATGCAACTAGAAGGTTTTGTCGATCCTAAAGGTGTTAACTAAATATGCAAGCTCCAGCGATCCATCTATGGACTGGTGCAAGAATCTCGGAGTTGGAATATACGCTTTGATAAGTTGATCAAAGCATATAGTTTTATACAGACTTGCGGTGAAGCCTGTATTTACAAGAAAGTGAGTGGGAGCACTACAACATTTCTGATAAGTATATGTGAATGACATATTGTTGATCGGAAATAATGTAGAATTATTCTGCAAAGCATAAAGGAGTGTTTGAAAGGAGTTCTTCAAAGAAAAGACCTCGGTGAAGCTGCTTACATATTGAGTATCAAGATCTATAGAGATAGATCAAGACACTTGATAAGTTTTTTCAATGAGTACATACCTTGACAAGATTTTGAAGTAGTTCAAAATGGAACAGTCAAAGAAAAGGTTTCTTGCCTGTGTTACAAGGTGTGAAGTTGAGTAAGACTCAAAGCCCGACCACGGCAGAAGATAGAAAGAGAATGAAAGTCATTCCCTATGCCTCAACCATAGGTTCTATAAAGTATGCCATGATGTGTACCAGATCTATTGTATACCCTACACTGTGTTAAGCAAGGGAGTACAATAGTGATCTAAGAGTAGATCACTGGACATTGGTCAAAATTATCCTTAGTGGAATAAGGAAATATTTCTCGATTATGGAGGTGACAAAAGGTTCGTCGTAAAAAGTTACGTCGATGCAAGTTTTGACACAGATCTGGATGACTCTAAGTCTCGATCTAGATACATATTGAAAGTGGGAGCAATAAGCTAGAGTAGCTCCATGCAGAGCATTGTTTACATAGAAATTCGCAAAATACTTACGGATCTGAATGTGACAGACCCGTTGACTAAAATTATCTCACAAGCAAAACATGATCACACCTTAGTACTCTCTGGGTGTTAATCACATAAATGATGTGAACTAGATTATTGACTCTAGTAAACCCTTTGGGTATAGGTCACATGACGATGTGAACTATGGGTGTTACTCACATGGTGATGTGAACTCTTAGTGTTGAATCACATGGCGATGTGAACTAGATTATTGACTCTAGTGCAAGTGGGAGACTGAAGGAAATATGCCCTAGAGGCAATAATAAAGTTATTATTTATTTCCTTATATCATGATAAATGTTTATTATTCATGCTAGAATTGTATTAACCAGAAACATAATACATGTGTGAATACATAGACAAACAGAGTGTCACTAGTATGCCTCTACTTGACTAGCTCGTTAATCAAAGATGGTTATGTTTCCTAACCATAAACAAGGAGTTGTTATTTGATTAACGGGATCACATCATTAAGTGAATGATCTGATTGACATGACCCATTCCATTAGCTTAGCACCCGATCGTTTAGTATGTTGCTATTGCTTTCTTCATGACTTATACATGTTCCTATAACTATGAGATTATGCAACTCCCGTTTACCGGAGGAACACTTTGGGTGCTACCAAACGTCACAACGTAACTGGGTGATTATAAAGGAGCATTACAGGTGTCTCCAAAGGTAGATGTTGGGTTGGCGTATTTCGAGATTAGGATTTGTCACTCCGATTGTCGGAGAGGTATCTCTAGGCCCTCTCGGTAATACACATCACTTAAGCCTTGCAAGCATTGCAACTAAAAGAGTTGGTTGCGGGATGATGTATTACAGAACGAGTAAAGAGACTTGCCGGTAACGAGATTGAACTAGGTATTTGGAATACCGACGATTGAATCTCGGGCAAGTAACATACCGATGACAAAGGGCAAAAGGAAGTTTTGCGGAGTCCAGGGGCCAGACGCCGGGATCCCTGGCGTCTGGCCCTGGAGTCTGAGAAGGACTCTTGCCTATCGGGTAAAACCGACTTTGTGAAGGCTTTAACTCCAAGTTTCGACCCCAGGGCTCAAGATATAAATAGAGGGGCAGGGCTAGCACCAAAGACACATCAAGAAACACAAGTTGATCCACGTGATCTATTCCTTAGCCGTGTGCGGTGCCCCCAGCCACCATATTCCTCGATAATACTGTAGCGGAGTTTAGGCGAAGCCCTGCTGCTGTAGTGCATCAAGATCGTCACCACGCCGTCGTCCTGACGGAACTCTTCCCCGTTACTTTGCTGGATCGGAGTCCGGGGATCGTCATCGAGCTGAACGTGTGCTCGAACTCGGAGGTGCCGTAGTTTCGGTGCTTGATCGGTTGGATCGTGAAGACGTACGACTACTTCCTCTACGTTGCGTCAACGCTTCTGCAGATGGTCTGCGTGGGTACGTAGACAACACTCTCCCCTCTCGTTGCTATGCATCACATGATCTTGCGTGTGCGTAGGAATTTTTTTGAAATTACTACAAAACCCAACAAAGCCACCGTTCATAATTCTTCCATACATGTCACTCATGAGTCATTGCACATCCCGGTACACCGCCGGAGGCATTTATATAGAGTCCTATCTTGTCCTAAGTATCGAGTTGTAATTCTTGTGTTGTAAGAAAATAGAAGTGTGATGATCATCATTATTAGAGCATTGTCCCAGTGAGGAAAGGATGATGGAGACTATCATTCCCCCACAAGTCGGGATGAGACTCCGGACGAAAAAAAGAGGCCAAAGAATCCCAAATGAAAAAAAAGAGGCCATAAAAAAGAGAAGGCCCAAATAAAAAAATAAAAAATGAGAGAAAAAGAGAGAAGGGGCAATGCTACTATCCTTTTACCACACTTGTGCTTCAAAGTAGCACCATGATCTTCATGATAAAGAGTCTCCTATGTTGTCACTTTCATATACTAGTGGGAATCTTTCATTATAGAACTTGGCTTGTATATTCCAATGATGGGCTTACTCAAAATGCCCTAGGTCTTCATGAGCAAGCAAGTTGGATGCACACCCACTTAGTTTCTTTTCGAGCTTTCATACACTTATAGCTCTAGTGCATCCATTGCATGGCAATCCCTACTCACTCACATTGATATCTATTAATGGGCATCTCCATAGCCCGTTGATACGCCTAGTTGATGTGAGACTACCTTCTCCTTTTTGTCTTCTCCACAACCACCATTCTATTCCACCTATAGTGCTATGTCCATGGCTCACGCTCATATATTGCGTGAAGATTGAAAAGTTTAAGAACATCAAAAGTATGAAACAATTGCTTGGCTTGTCATCGGGGTTGTGCATGATTTAAATATGTTGTGTGGTGAAGATGGAGCATAGCCAGACTATATGATTTTGTAGGGATAACTTTCTTTGGCCATGTTATTTTGAAGAGACATAATTGCTTAGTTAGTATGCTTGAAGTATTATTATTTTTATGTAAATATTAAACTTTTGTCTTGAATCTTATGGATCTGAATATTCTTGCCACAATTAAGAAGAATCACATTGAAATTATGCCAAGTAGCACTCCGCATCAAAAATTCTTTCTTTTATCATTTACCTACTCGAGGACGAGCAGGAATTAAGTTTGGGGATGCTGATACGTCTCCAACGTATCTATAATTTTTGATTGCTCCATGCTATATTATTTACTGTTTTGAATGTTTATGGGCTTTATTATACACTTTTATATCATTTTTTGGGACTAACCTATTAACCCAGAGCCCAGTGCCAGTTTCTGTTTTTACACTATTTTAGGGTTTTCAAGAAAAGGAAAATCAAACGGAGTCCAATTAACCTGAAACTTCACGGAACTCATTTTTGGAAGGGAAGAAGCCCAGAAGACTTGGAGTGCACGTCGGGGGACCTGCAAGGAGGCCACGAGGCAGGGGGGCGCGGCCTCCACCCTCGTGGGCCCCTCTGCCCCCCTGACGTACTTCTTCCGCCTATATATCTCCATATACCCTAAAAACATCCGGGAGCACAATATATCGAGAGTTCCGCCGCCAGAAGCCTCCGTAGCCACCGAAAGCCAATCTAGACCCGTTCCGGCACCCTGCCGGAGGGGGCAATCCCTCTCTGGTGGCCATCTTCATCATCTCGGTGCTCTCCATGACGAGGAGGGAGTAGTTCTCCCTCGGGGCTGAAGGTATGTACCAGTAGCTATGTGTTTGATCTCTCTCTCTCTCTCGTGTTCTTGATTTGGCACGATCTTGATGTATCGTGAGCTTTGCTATTATATTTGGATCTTATGTTTCTCCTCCCCCTCTTCTCTCATGTAATGAATTGAGTTTCCCCTTTGAAGTAATCTTATCGGATTGAGTCTTTAAAGATTTGAGAACACTTGATGTATGTCTTGCCGTGCGTATCTGTGGTGACAATGGGATATCATGTGATTCACTTGATGTATGTTTTGGTGATCAACTTGCGGGTTCCGCCCATGAACCTATGCATAGGGGTTGGCACACGTTTTCATCGTGATTCTCTGGTAGAACTTTGGGGCACTCTTTGAGGTCCTTTGTGTTGGTTGAATAGATGAATCTGAGATTGTGTGATGCATATCGTATAATCATACCCACGGATACTTGAGGTGACATTGGAGTATTTAGGTGACATTAGGGTTTTGATTGATTTGTGTCTTAAGGTGTTAATCTAGTACGAACTCTAGGGCTGTTTGTGACACTTATAGGAATAGCCCAACGGATTGATTGGAAAGAATAACTTTGAGGTGGTTTCGTACCCTACAATAATCTCTTCGTTCGTTCTCCGCTATTAGTGACTTTGGAGTGACTCTTTGTTGCATGTTGAGGGATAGTTATGTGATCCAATTATGTTAGTATTGTTGAGGGAACTTACACTAGCGAAAGTATGAACCCCAGTCCTTGTTTCCTAGCATTGCAATACCATTTACGCTCACTTTTATCACTTGTTACCTTGTTGTTTTTATAATTTCAGATTACAAATACCTTTATCTACTATCCATATACCACTTGTATCACCATCTCTTCGCCGAACTAGTGCACCTATACAATTTACCATTGTATTGGGTGTGTTGGGGACACAAGAGACTCTTTGTTATTTGGTTGCAGGGTTGCTTGAGAGAGACCATCTTCATCCTACGCCTCCTACGGATTGATAAACCTTAGGTCATCCACTTGAGGGAAATTTTCTACTGTCCTACAAACCTCTGCACTTGGAGGCCCAACAACGTCTACAAGAAGAAGGCTGTGTAGTAGACATCAGCCACCACGACCACGACCACCTGGTCTAACCATCCTGCTAATATATAACAGGGGTAGTTCAGCATTGAGAAATTGTAAGGACAATAATCATTCATGATGAAACATGCATAATGCAAGGAACACGATAGATGCTATATAGTAGTTGGCATATCTTATAAGAGAGATCATGCATGGAGTTCGGTACACGGAGTTCAATACATAGGCTAAGAACATCATAGGCGGCACGCAGGCTCGCGGAGAATGCATCTAACACTAACAAGCAAGCCTACATCAGTCCTAGGAGGAACTGTGGAGGTAGGTGTAGCCTGACAGCTGGTAGTGACGCGAAGGGAAGTCCTCCACGTGAGTAGCCTGGGGTCCGCGGATACTCTGGTGCGGAACCCGACACGCAGGTGGCATGAGAGGACCAAGTGCGGGAGAGTAGCCTCCCACATCTGGCCAGCCGACACCCTGTGGCATCACAGTCTTGGCGGGATAGATCACAGAACGCGACAGATCACTAGATCAGACAGAGGGGTGCAATAGCGTCAGAGCACGGTACAGGTGTTGACGGGTGGTGTACAACTCGTGGAGAAGAGCTCGGTTAGCTCTATCCAGCCCATCAGCATGCAGAACCAGGTTCTGATGGTAGAAGGGCTCTCGGGTGACAGTGGAGTAGGCAGCAGTGTAGTATCCATCCGCACCAACATCGGATGCGATAGCAATGTGCCTGAAAGGGGAGGTGTCCAACTCCCGATACTCTCCACGAAGACGTGTCAGAGCAGCATAAGCAGCATCGTGGACCGCCATGTCGATAGTCACTCCAACACCATGAGCAGTGTGCAGCACGGTAGTGGAGTCATACTCCCGAGAGTAGAGGTGGACGATGGCACGGTAGTGCTCCTGGTTGAAGTCCTGGTACTCCTCGTAGACGGTGTACTCAGGGTGCCAGTGATAACCCAAATAGGTCATCATCTCAACCAACACAGCAGATGATCCTGAGGCACCAATGGTCGTCGTGTGGCGCACGACCTGTCTCGTGGGCTCCATCTGAAAATAAAGGTGTTTCAAAGGAGTCAAATGACAGTGTGGATAAAGTTCAATATACTACTCTAAAGAATAACTAGGGCTTATCCAACTTTGGGGTGAACGTGGTCACGGGATCCTAATGTTAGAGTTAGTAAAATCGTTTAACCCGAGTAGAAGAGAGTTCAAAGTCCCAGAGTAAGGATCGAGGAGTAAAAGATCCTAATACCACCCAGATGGCAACGTGGGCCCGTAAGGCACACAACCATGTTAGTAAAAGTTTTTGCAATGTCTAGACTCAACTTCGGCCAAGGAGTGTGGAAGGGGGATTCCTACAGGCAGTCGGCTCTGATATCAACTTGTGACGCCCCCGATTTGACCGTACACTAATCATACATGCAAACATGTACGATCAAGATCAGGGACTTAAGGGAAGATATCACAACACAACTCTACAAATAAAATAAGTCATACAAGCATCATATTATAAGCCAGGGGCCTCGAGGGCTCGAATACAAGAGCTCGATCATAGACGAGTCAGCGGAAGCAACAATATCTGAGTACAGACATAAGTTAAACAAGTTTGCCTTAAGAAGGCTAGCACAAACTGGGATACAAATCGAAAGAGGCACAGGCCTCCTGCCTGGGATCCTCCTAAACTACTCCTGGTCGTCGTCAGCGGGCTGGACGTAGTAGTAGGCACCTCCAGCGTAGTAGGAGTCGTCGTCGACGGTGGCGTCTGGCTCCTGGGCTCCATCGTCTGGTTGCAGCAATCGGGTATAGAAAGGGGGAAAAGAGGGAGCAAAGCAACCGTGAGTACTCATCCAAAGTACTCGCAAGTAAGGAGCTACACTACATATGTATGCATTGGTATCAAATGGAAAAGGGGTATCATATGTGGACTGAAGTGCAGAATGCTGGAATAAGAGGGGCATAGCTAGTCCTTTCGAAGACTACGCTTCTGGTAACCTCCATCTTGCAGCAGAAGAAGAGAGTAGATGGTAAGTTCACCAAATAGCATCGCATAGCAATAATCCTAACCGATGATCCTCCCCTCGTCGCCCTGTGAGAGAGCGATCACCGGTTGTATCTTGCACTTGGAAGGGTGTGTTTTATTGAGTATCCGGTTCTAGTTGTCATAAGGTCAAGGTACAACTCCAAGTCGTCATGTTACCGAAGATCACGGCTATTCGAATAGATTAACTTACCTGCAGGGGTGCACCACATTTCCCAACACGCTCGATCCCCTTTGTCCAGACACACTTTTCTGGGTCATGCCCGGCCTCGGAAGATCAACACGTCGCAGCCCCACCTAGGCACAACAGAGAGGTCAGCATGCCGGTCTAAATCCTATGCGCGCAGGGGTCTGGGCCCATCGCCCATTGCACACCTGCACATTGCGTGGGCGGCCGGAGAGCAGACGTGGCAACCTCCATTACAAAGGAAGTTGCATTACGCGGTCCAACCCGGCATGCGCCGCTTAGTCGCTGACGTCACAAAGGCTTCGGCTGATACCATGACGTCGAGTGCCCATAATTGTTCCCGCGTAGTTGGTTAGTGCATATAGGCCAGTAGCCAGACTCGGATCAAATACCAAGATCTTGTTAAGTGTGTTATCTTGAAGTCAACGCGAACGCCGACCAGGGCCAGGCCCACCTCTCACCTGGGTGGTCTCAACCTGCCCTGTCGCTCCGCCACAAAGATCCACACAGAGGGCCGTCGGGAAAGTATGTCCTTCCAGCCCCAATTCGTGAATCAACCGCGGGTACTCAACGAGCCGAACCGACTTTAGTCACAACATATATCATGTGTAGTAGGTATAATATATACCCGTGATCCACTCCCGACGTGATCACGGCCCGATAGTATAGCACGGCAGACGGACAAGAATGTAGGGCCACTGATGATAAACTAGCATCCTATACTAAGCAATTAGGATTGCAGTTAAAGTATCAACAGTTGTAGCAACAATGACAGGCTATGCATCAGAATAGGATTAACGGAAAGCAGTATCATGCTACACTACTCTAATGCAAGCAGTAGAAAGAGATTAGGCGATATCTGGTGACCAGGGGGGCTTGCCTGGTTGCTCTGGCAAGAGAGAGGGGTTGTCAACACCGTAGTCGTACTGGGTAGCAGCGACGTCGGTCTCGGTGTCTAGCGAGAGAAGAGGGGGGAAGAAACAATAAATATTAAGCAAACAGATGCATAGCGATGCATGACATAACAAGTAGCGGTGCTAGAGGTGCCCTAATGCGGTATGAGGGGGTACTGATGAAGGGGGAAAACATCCGGGAAATTATCCCCGGTGTTTCACGTTTTCGGACAGATGAATCGGAGGGGGAAGGTTGCGAGTTCGCTATGCTAGGGATGCGTGGCGGACGAACGGGCTGCGCATCCGGATTCGTCTCGTCGTTCTGAGCAACTTTCATGTACAAAGTTTTTCCATCCAAGCTACGGTTCATTTTATATTAACTAGCACATATGCCCATGCGTTGCAACGGGGAGATACTTTTTTTGCAAGAACAAGCGGGGGAGATAATTGATGTGTTCATCAAAAATGGTCTCCACAGTGGTGGACGACAGGGCGAGGAGCTGCGGTCTTCTCACGGGTCATTTTTGGCGCGCTAGATCTTGATAGTGGTGGGGCTGGTCAGCATGGCGGCGACCACCCAACTGGTACCGTTTTTTTCATAGTCCAATCCCCTTGCACCCTTTGGTTTTTGCTGCTCGTCCGTCCGACAGAAAAAAAAATACGTGGTAGGTCCAATTTAGCCCACCCGGGGATATCCAAAAAAATGGGAAACTACGTACAGAATGGATGGAACAAAATCTATACACATATGATTTTCTTTGCTTAGGGCAGCTGCTTGGGAGCTACTATATGATGCTTGTTGCGTCAGATAGCACATGAGATGCATAACAGTTCGTGTCTGGGCCAGTCCAATGGCTGGCATCGAAATAAGCTGTGTTTGCAAGGCACGAGTAATAATCCAAAAAATCACGTGTTGAACGATTGAAGATATGACCTTACCCGACCGTGTGACGCTAGTCACGACAACAAACGCCTACTGCTAAGCAATGGCCGGCGCGAATAATTAAGAAGACAGTGTAACATCGGATTTAAAACATTTTTTGAACTTTTCTAAAATATGAATTGCCAAATATTCTTGAAAACGTGTTTTTTTAATTACAAACAATATTTATATAATATTCCGTACATTTTGCAAAAAACAAGACCAAAATTTGAAACAACAACATTTTGCGTAGACATGAACCTTTTATCAAAACCCGGACATTTTATTATTTGTGACCAACTTTTGGAAATGGAACATGTTTTAAACATTCAAAACAAATTTATCAAATATGTTTTCAAACGCAGACATTATTCTGAATCCGCGAACATTTTACTAAAACGATAATATATTTCAAAAATCGAAACGCAACGTCGGATATAAAATATTTTTTTAGCTTTTTAAAAATATGAATAACTGAATATTCTTGAAAACATGTTTTTTTTAATTACGAACAATGTTTATAATATTCCGTACATGTTGCAAAAAACATGATCAAAATTTGAAAAAAATTATTTTCCAAAGACATGAAACTTTCATCAAAACCCAAACATTTTATTATTTGTGACCGACTTTTGAAAACGGAACATGTTTTGTATGTTCAACCAAATTTATGAATTATGTTTTCGAACGCAGACATTATTTTGAACCAGTGAACATTTTACTAAGACAATAATATATTTCAAAAATAGAATATTTTTTAAAATACATGTTGTTTAAAGCCCATTTATTTTCAATATTTATAAATTTGAAAAACAATCAGAACGACAAACTAAATTAATGTTCCAAACAGTTTTAAAAAGGGGAAGACAATATTGTAACTAAAAAAATCAGAAATTTGACAAAAATTCAAGTTCTGAACTTTTAAAAAAAATTGAATTGTGAAATAGAGTAAAAATACAAATAAATTTAGACGGAAAACTAAAACGGGCCGGCCCATACTTCGGCAGCCTGTGCGAGGGACAACTATCTAACGCACAAGGGGAGAAAATGAATTTTCGCGGCTACATGGGCAGGCAAATAAGTGGGCTGGCTTTGCTGGGCCACAGCATGTACGGGCCAAGTGTAAAATTTTGAATTGCTAAAAAAATAGACATACGCATAAAAATTTAGTCCACCTCGGATAGAAAAATAAATTTCAAAAATATATTACTAAATATAAATAGAAGTACACAGAAATTATTTTGAATCTTTGAACATTTTACTAAAACAATAATATATTTGAAAATAGAATATTTTTTAAAGCCCGAACATTTTTTTGAATATTTATAAATTCGGAACGAGAAAATATATTAATGTTCCAAACATTTTTAAAAAGGGGAAGACAATATTTTACCTAAAAAATAGAAATTTGGCAAAAATTCAAGTTCTGATCTTTTTTGAAAATTTTAAATTCTGAAATGAAGTAGAAATAGAAATAAATTTGGACGGAAAAATAAAACGGGGCTGGCCAGACTTGGGCGCCCTGTGCGATTACCGAATATCTACCGCACAGGGTGAGAAAAAGGCTTTTTGCAGTTATATGGGCTGGATTTGCTGGGCCACAGCCTCTGCGGGCCGAGTATAAAATAATGGATTGCTAAAAAATAGATGTACGCACAAAAATTTAGTAGCTACTCGGATAGAAAAATTAATTTGAAAAATATATTACTAAAAATAAATAGAAGTACGCAGACATTATTTTGAATCTGTGAACATTTTACTAAAACAATTATATATTTCAATAATCGAATATTTTTTTAAATACATGTTTTTAAAGCCCTAACATTTTTCTGAATATTTACGAATTTGATAAAAATCGGAACACGAAAAGAAATTAACGTTCCAAACATTTTTAAAAATGGGAAGACTATTGTAACTCAAAAAAGAAATCCGAAATTTGACAAAAATTCAAGTTCTGAAGTTTTTTGAAAATTTTGAATTATGAAATAAAGTAAAAATATAAAAAAAGTTGGACGGAAAAACAAAACGGGCCAGCCCAGTCTTGGGTGCCCTGTGCGATCACAGACTATCTATCGCACTGGGCAAGTAAAAGGCTTTTCTCGGTTTACATGGGTAGGCAAATAATTGGGCTGGCTTTGCCGGGCCACAGCATGTGCGGGCCAACTATAGAATTCTGGATTGCTATAAAAATAGACGTGCGCACAAAAAATTAGTACCACCTCGGATAGAAAAATAAATTTCGACGGTGAACGGATGAAAAATTTGGAGAAACAAAAAAATAGACGTGCGCACAAAAAATTAGTACCACCTCGGATAGAAAAATAAATTTCGACGGTGAACGGATGAAAAATTTGGAGAAACGCACCTTGCTTTATTAGTAGGTATAGATTTTAAAAAATTTAAATCATTTTTAGCATTTATTTAATTATTTAAATCAACATTATCCTGAATCGTGTTTGCAGACGTCATCATGACGTCAGCAATTGACCTGGTCAACCTGACGGGTAGGTCCCACCTGTCAGTGACCCATTTTAATTAAACATGATAATTAGCCTAATCAGGATTAATTAAGGGCATGGGCCCCACTGTCATTGACTGATTAATTAGTTAACTAACAGTTTAATTAGTTTAGGTAATTGATTAGTTTAATTAATCAAAATTAATTAAGTTAATTAATTCTTTAATTCTTTAATTAATTAATTAATTTTTAAATTAATTTTTTAAAATCGTTTTCGTTCACAGGGGGGTGGGCCCGTTTGTCTTGGCCCAGAGGCCTTGCGGGTCGGGCGTGCTAGCGGCAAAGGCAGTGGGCGCCCGATGGGCGTGAGCGCCAGGCGCGGCGTCACCCGAACGGGCGCACTGGTGAGCAGAGCAGCGGCGGCCGTGGCCGGTGCAGGCGCGGATATGTGGGCCGCGGAGAGCGGCCATCGTGGGGAGGCGGAGCGAGGCGAGGGAGGCCGGAGCGGGGCAGCGCGAGCCCGCAGCGGCTGGCGCCGGCTGTGGCGGAGTGGCACGGGGCGTAGGCGAGGCGCGCGACGGCGCGCGCGTGCTACAGCAGTGGAGAGGGTGGCGGGGTCGCGTGGGCGAAGTAGTGCGGCGAGCAGCACTTGGTGTGGCGTCACGCAGGCACGGTGAGGACGGGAGGCGGGCCGACGTGGGGCTAGGCGGAGTAGCGGATGCGAGGAGCGAGCGGGGCGTGCGCTTCGCTGCGGGCAGGCACAGTCGAGCGCGGGTGCGTGAGCGGGGCATCGGGGGCGCGCACATCGGAGTGGGCGCGGCCGCGGTGAGCGCTTAGGCGTGCGAGCGAGGAGGCAGGGAGATCCGGGACGCGGGCGGCGCACGGGTGCGCGCATGCGGTGGCCGTGGCGACGAGCGCGAGGTGCACGCGCAGTGCTGGCAGGCGGTGTCGCGCGAGGGAGAGGGGAGATAGCGAGGCTCACGGTGGGTCGCAGGGCATGGGCAGCGAGGTTCGAGGCGGGGGATGGGGATGACGCGGACGTAGGGGAGGCAGTCCGTCGAGGAGGAGGAGGTAGCCCGGCGGGGGACGCTCTGCGAGGCCCGTGGAGCTCCGGGCGGCGGCAACAACGGGTGGTGACGAGGCGGCGGGGTCGTGCCCCGATCCGATCTGGATCGGGGAGAGTGGGGGCGCGAGTGAGAGGAGTGGGTGGTGGCTAGGATTGGACTGGGGGGAGTGGGGGGTTAAGGCGACGGGGTGGGCCAGGTGGGCTGGCCGGCCAATTGGGCCATGGGAGGGGGTTCCCTCTTTTTTTGTTTTTGTTAGTTTTTGTTTTTGTTTTTGTTTTTGTTTTTTCCTTTTATTTTATTTCTTTTCTGTTTTAATTCCTTTTAAATACTTACGCCTTTTATAAAGGTACGATTCCTTCATCATAATCACCTAGCCAATTATTGGCATGCTCCGAACATTTTTGTTTTAATTTTTGAAAACTTTTATTATTTAACTTTATTTTAAATTTGAATTTGAATCGGTTTTAAACCAATGGTAGATTAACAACAGTAACCGTGGTGACGTGGCACTATTTGCATGGAATTACTATTGCTTGATTACCCGGGCGTTACACATATGATAGGTTTTAGAGGGGAGAGATTAGAATAGAGTGTGGTCTAAGGAGAAAATCACTACCCATATGCACATGATACAAACACAATCATATCACACCACTCAATTCAAACAAGAGCATACAATCGATCTAGCTACCGTTACAAAATACTCGGACTACTACTATGGGGGAATACTACTGATAATATGGTGGTTGACTAAAAATTTTGATCGGAAGAAGACTCCATGATATCTGCTCCAGCTTCGTCTTCATAGTCGTCATCACTGTCGGGGTCGGCGTCGGTGTCGTCGATGATGATGTAGTCTTCGGGATGGTCGTCACCTCCTGGCGCAGGGTCTCCCATGAATACTCCTAGCCTCTTCTGCAGATCTTCATTCTTCTCCAGTAGTATTACAATTTCCTCTTCATATCCATCACGTGTAGACTTGAGTTCCTCTTCTAGCTCCATGTTCCTGGTCATCACCTTCTCCAGGTCTATCATGCTGGCGCACATCTGGTTCTCCTGACGACGAATGTGTTGGTTTAACTCCTGGATGTAGGCTGTAATGGACTTGTCCCTCCTAGTGCTGATCGTCTCCCATTGCTCATCTTGGCGTCCACATATCTGGTATATGTTGTCCTTAAGATCCTTGTGGTAAACTTCGTTGATGCATCGCATGGCAATGTGAGCTGCCATGCTCTTTCCTAGACTCCAGGTTGGTGCATTGAAGGAAAACTCTATGGGCTCCGTGACTGGTGTGAAGTGAAGTAAATATGCCCTAGAGGCAATAATAAAGTTGTTATTTATATTTCCTTATATCATGATAAATGTTTATTATTCATGCTAGAATTGTATTAACCGGAAACTTAGTACATGTGTGAATACATAGACAAACATAGTGTCACTAGTATGCCTCTACTTGACTAGCTCGTTGACTCAATGATGGTTATGTTTCCTAACTATAGACATGAGTTGTCATTTGATTAACGGGATCACATCATTAGAGAATGATGTGATTGACTTGACCCATCCGTTAGCTTAGCACAATGATCGTTTAGTTTTGTTGCTATTGCTTTCTCCGTAACTTATACATGTTCCTATAACTATGAGATCATGCAACTCCCGAATACCGAAGGAACACTTAGTGTGCTATCAAACGTCACAACGTAACTGCGTGACTATAAAGATGCTCTACAGGTGTCTCCGATGGTGTTTGTTGAGTTGGCATAGATCGATATTAGGATTTGTCAGTCCGAGTATCGAAGAGGTATCTTTGGGCTCTCTCGGTAATGAACATCACTATAAGCCTTGCAAGCAATGTGACTAATGAGTTAGTTACAGGATGATGCATTACGGAATGTGTAAAGAGACTTGCTGGTAACGAGATTGAACTAGGTATTGAGATACCAACGATCGAAACTCGGGCAAGTAACATACCGATGACAAAGGGAACAACGTATATCATTATGCAGTTTGACCGATAAAAATCTTCGTAGAATATGTGGGAGACAATATGAACATCCAGGTTCCGCTATTGGTTATTGACCGGAGACGTGTCTCGGTCGTGTATACATAGTTCTGAACCCGTAGGGTCCGCACGCTTAACGTTCGGTAATGATCGGTATTACGAGTTTATGTGTTTTGATGTACCGAAGGTAGTTTGGAGTCCCGAATATGATCACGTACATGAAGAGGAGTCTCGAAGTGGTTGAGACATAAAGATTGATATATTGGACAGCTATATTCGAACACCGGAATTATTCCGGGTGATTTCGGAGAAAACCGGAGTGCCGGAGGGTTACCGGAACACCCCCCCCCCTCCCGGGAACTAATGGGCCACATGGGCCTTAGTGGAGAGAGAGAGAGGGCCGGCCAAGGCAGGGCCGCGCGCCCCTCCCCCTCTAGTCCGAATTGGACTAGGGAAGGGGGGTAGCGCCCCCTTTCCTTCTCCCTTCTCCTCTCCTTCCTCCCCCCTTCCTCCTCCTAGTTGGACTAGGAAAGGGGGAGTCCTACTCCTACTAGGAGGAGGACTCCTCCCCTCCTTGGTGCGCCCCAAGGGCCGGCCAGCCTCCCCCTTGTTCCTTTATATATGGGAGCAGGGGGCACCCTAGAACACACAAGTTGATCATTGATCCCTTAGCCGTGTGCGGTGCCCCCCTCCACCATAATCCACCTCGGTCATATCGGCATAGTGCTTAGGCGAAGCCCTGCGCCGGTAGCTTCATCATCACCATCATCACGCTGTTGTGCTGACGAAGCTCTCCCTCAACACCCAGCTGGATCAAGAGTTCGTGGGACGTCATCGAGCCGAACGTGTGCAGATCGCGGAGGTGTCGTACTTTCGGTACTAGGATCGGTCAGATCGTGAAGACGTACGACTACATCAACCTATTGTCATAACGCTTCCGCTTACGGTCTACGAGGGTACGTGGACAACACTCTTCCCCTCTCGTTGCTATGAATCACCATGATAGATCTTGCATGTGCGTAGGAATTTTTTTGAAATTACTGCGTTCCCCAATAGTGGTATCAGAGCTAGGTCTATGCGTAGATGTTATATGCACGAGTAGAACACAAAGGAGTTATGGGCGTGGGTATATACATATTGCTTGCCGTCACTAGTTGATTCTTGATTCGGCGGTATTGTTGGATGTAGCGGCCCAGACTGACATTACGCGTACGCTTACGTGAGACTGGTTCTACCGACGTGCTTCGTACACAGGTGGCTGGTGGGTGTTAGTTTCTCCAACTTTAGTTGAATCGGATTCAATGAACAGGGTTCTTTCAGAAGATCAAAATGCAATTACTATACCACGTTGTGGTTTTTGATGCGTAGGTAAGAACGGTTCTTGCTCAGCCCGTAGCAGCCATATAAAACTTGCAACAACAAAGTAGAGGACGTCTAACTTGTTTTTAAGGGCATGTTGTGATGTGATATGGTCAAGACATGATGCTAAATTTTATTGTATGAAATGATCATGTTTCGTAACACAGTTATTGGCAACTGGCAGGAGCCATATGGTTGTTGCTTTATTGTATGAAATGCAATCGCTATGTAATTGCTTTACTTTATCACTAAGCGGTAGCAATAGTCGTAGAAGCAATAGTTGGCGAGAGGACAACGATGCTTCGATGGAGATCAAGGTGTCAAGCCAGTGACGATGGTGATCATGACGGTGGATCGGAGATGGAGATCAAAGGCACAAGATGATGATGGCCATATCATATCACTTATATTGAATTGCATGTGATGTTTACCCTTATGCATCTTATTTTTCTTAGTTCGACGGTAGCATTATAAGATGATCTCTCACTAAATTTCAAGGTATAAGTGTTCTCCCTGAGTATGCACCATTGCTACAGTTCGTCGTGCCGAGACACCACGTGATGATCGGGTGTGATAAGCTCTACGTTCACATACAACTAGTGCAAGCCAGTTTTGCACACACAAAATACTTAGGTTAAACTTGACGAGCCTAGCATATGCAGATATGGCCTCAGAACACTGAGACCGAAAGTTCGAGCGTGAATCATATAGTAGATATGATCAACATATGTACATGATCAGGGCATAAGATTTGGCTTATCTGCGCAAGACAATGAAATTCTGTCCAGACTATTGAATGACCCAATCCCTCGTCAGAATCTGAACAACTTCATCTTCCAAGCTGTCGCCTGCTGCTTGATTCGTTCGGGCCGTGGAGGGATGGGTATGGGCTGAGAAGCAACTCTGTGCATCTCTCTGTTTTGGTCACACATGACTCTGCTGGCTTCAACTTCTCTCACCAATCGAGCCTTGACACCCACCTGACCCCATCTTCAGTCACCATCGAGGAGATACCTGACTCTGCTACTATGGACTACATTTCTGAAACCCCTGCACTGCCTGATCTTCATATTCTCCCTGTGACTGCATAGCCTATGCCTGTGGCTCTTCTAGTTGCCATTGGGACTCGTACCAGATGTGCCAGAACTGCTGCTCCAATTTCCACCTCTGAAGTACGTCGCAGCCTTCGCTCCAACAAATATGATGGGTTCAAGGTACCCCCCTCACTGACACTTGTAAGTCCAACTCCAAAGTTAAGCCACGGCTCATCCCCTCTATTGGATCCACTAGCCCTACCGCTCACAATACAGGTGAAATTCCACCCCAACTCCTATTACCACTTTGCAATCAATTGGGATCAACAGGTGTGCTATACCTACATCTGAGTTATCTACTGAAGCTCTGTCCGCTGAGCCCACTGTGCTGCCTGCATCTTCTGCAATGGAGCCCTCGGTGGAGGAACAAGGAGAGGATCTCTCTCTTAACACCGTCTAATCGTCACCCCTCCAGATGCCACTTTTGAGCTGCTGGAATGTGCTCTCATGGAACATCCGAGGCCTCAATTCGGAGAAGAAGCAACTAGCCCTTAATAGTGCGATAAACACTAGTGGTTGTGCTATCATTTGCCTTTAGGAGACTAAGATGTCGGAGGTCACTTTTTCTTTTATTAAAACTTGTTACCCTAGACAATTTGATCGTTTTGCATTTGTTCCATCACATGGCTCTTCGGGTGGGTTGCTTACGATTTGGAAAAGCGATGTTTTCTCGGGAACAATAGTTTCATCTGACCTCTTTGCGCTAGTTATCAACTTCATCAGCATGCAATCCTCTCAAAGCTGGACGTTAGCTAATGTCTATGGGCCATGCGCTGGGGCCGACCGGGATGCATTTACCCAATGGCTATATGATGTTCACATTCCTAGTGGGCAGGATTGGCTTTTTCTCGGTGATTTTAACTATATGCGAGCTCCTGATAATCATAACAAACCAGGTGGAAATACACATGACATGCTTACATTAAACAACATTATCCACAAACAACAACTTATTGAGCTTCCTGTGCAAGGTAGGGCATACACCTGGAGCAACATGCAGCTCGACCCTCTCCTTGAACAGATTGACTGGTTTCTTACCTCACTTCATTGGACGAATGCATATCCTAGAACTCTTGTTAGGCCACTTGGCAAGCAAGTGTCTGACCACATACATTGTGTCATCTCCATTGAGACAAAAATTCCACGCAGCAAGCTTTTCCGCTTCGAGTCATACTAGATCCTTCACCCAGGATTCATGGATGTGGTGCCGGAAGTGGGGAATCGACCACTCCAATCTGATAATGCTGCCACTACCCTATGTCATAAGTTTATAGCTTTATGGCACGCTCTGAAATCCCGGAGTAAGCACATTTCTCGTCTTTCAGTTGCAACCACGAACTGTAATGCCGTCCTGGCTGACTTAGATGAGCTTGAAAACAAACGTAGTTTGACAACACCCGAGATAAACATTAGATGCATACTCAAGTCACATTTGCTACGAGTGCTCAAATATCAGAAACTATATTGGAAAAGGCGTTGTACTATATGGTGGATCAAGTTCGGAGACGAAAACACTAAGTTTTTCCAAGCCGTGGCCATAGAGAGATACCACAGGAACAATATTGCTTCCTTCCAGACAGTGGATGGCACGATGATTGAGGATCACCCTGCTAAAGAGGACCTTCTATTCCACACTTACAAGACCCGTCTCGGGGTGGACTCTCCCTCAGACATGAAATTTGATCTGCCTACTCTTATTCCGCATGCAACCAATCTTGATCATCCGACATCACCGTTCACACTCACGATGAAATTGATGGACTGGTTAAGGACATGCCATCTGATCGTGCACCTGGCCCAGTGCTACCTCTTGAGCACTGTGTTGGTTTTCCCCAAAGAGGACGGGATGATGCAGCAAAGTAGCGTAAGTATTTCCCTCAGTTTTTGAGAACCAAGGTACCAATCCAGTAGGAGGCTACGCGTGAGTCCCTCGCACCTGCACAAAACAAATAAATCCTCGCAACCAACGCAAATAGGGGTTGTCAATCCCTATAAGGCCACTTACGAGAGTGAGATCTGATAGATATGATAAGATAATATTTTTGGTATTTTTATGATAAAGATGCAAAGTAAAATAAAGGCAAAGTAAATAGCAAAGGAAATAACTAAGTAGTAGGAGATCAATATGATAAAGATAGACCCGGGGGCCATAGGTTTCACTAGTGGCTTCTCTCAAGAGCATAAGTATTCTACGGTGGGTGAACAAATTACTGCTGAGCAATTGACAGAATTAAGCATAGTTATGAGAATATCTAGGTATGATCATGTATATAGGCATCACGTCCGAGACAAGTAGACCGACTCCTGCCTGCATCTACTACTATTACTCCACTCATCGACCGCTATCCAGCATGCATCTAGAGTATTAAGTTAAAAACAGAGTAACGCCTTAAGCAAGATGACATGATGTAGAGGGATAGACTCATGCAATATGAAGAAAAACCCATCTTGTTATCCTCGATGGCAACAATACAATACGCGCCTTGCTGCCCTTACTGTCATCGGGAAAGGACACCGCAAGATTGAATCCAAAGCTAAGCACTTCTCCCATTGCAATAAAGATCAATCTAGTAGGCCAAACCAAACTGATAATTCGAAGAGACTTGCAAAGATAAGCAATCATACATAAAAGAATTCAGAGAAGATTCAAATATTATTCATAGATAGACTTGTTCATAAACCCACAATTCATTGGTCTCAACAAACACACCGCAAAAAGAAGATTACATCGAATAGATCTCCACAAGAGAGGGGGAGAACATTGTATTGAGATCCAAAAAGAGAGAAGAATCCATCTAGCTACTAACTATGGACCCATAGGTCTGAGGTGAACTACTCACACTTCATCGGAGGGGCTATGGTGTTGATGTAGAAGACCTCCGTGATCGATGCCCCCTCCGGCGGAGCTCCGGAACAGGCCCCAAGATGGGATCTCATGGATACAGAAAGTTACGGGTGGTGGGATTAGGGTTTTGGCTCATGTTCTGATCGTTTGGGGGTACGTGGATATATATAGGAGGAAGGAGTACATCGGTGGAGCAACAGGGGGCCCACGAGGGTGGAGGGCGCGCCTGGTGGGGGTGGTCGCGCCCCCTACCTCGTGGTCTCCTCTTTTCTTTCTTGACGTAGGCTCCAAGTCTCCCGGGTCTTGTTCATTGAGAAAATCACGTTCCCGAAGGTTTCATTCCGTTTGGACTCTGTTTGATATTCCTTTTCTTCGAAACCCTAAAATAAGCAAAAAAACAGCAATTCTGGGCTGGGCCTCCGGTTAATAGGTTAGTCCCAAAAATAATATAAAAGTGGATAATAAAGCCCAATAATGTCCAAAACAGTAGATAATATAGCATGGAGCAATCAAAAATTATAGATACGTTGGAGATGTATCAAGCATCCCCAAGCTTAATTCCTGCTCGTCCTCGAGTAGGTAAATGATAAAAATAGAATTTTTGATGCGGAGTGCTACTTGGCATAATTTTAATGTAATTCTTCTTAATTGTGGTATGAATATTCAGATCCGAAAGATTCAAGACAAAAGTTCATATTGACATAAAAATAATAATACTTCAAGCATACTAACAAAGCAATTATATCTTCTCAAAATAACATGGCCAAAGAAAGTTCATCCCTACAAAATCATATGGTTTAGTCATGTTTCATTTTCGTCACACAAGAATGCTCTCATTATGCACAACCCCGATGACAATTCAAGCAATTGTTTCATACTTTAGTAATCTCAAACCTATAAACTTTCATGCAATATATGAGCGCGAGCCATGGACATAGCACTATAGGTGGAATAGAATATAATGAGGGGGTTATGTGGAGAAGACAAAAGAGGAGAAAGTCTCATATCAACGAGGCTAATCAATGGGCTATGGAGATGCCCACCGATTGATGTTAATGCAAGGAGTAGGGATTGCCATGCAACGAATGCACTAGAGCTATAAATGTATGAAAGCTCAACAAAAGAAACTAGTGGGTGTGCATCAAACTTGCTTGCTCACGAAGACCTAGGGCACTTGAGGAGGCCCATTGTTGGAATATACAAGCCAAGGTCTATAATGAAAATTCCCACTAGTATATGAAAGTGACAAAACAAGAGACTCTCTAACATGAAGACTATGGTGCTACTTTGAAGCACAAGTGTGGCAAAGGATAGTAACATTGTCCCTTCTCTCTTTTTCTCTCATTTTTATGGCCTTTCTCCCTTTTTTATGGCCTTTCTCTTTTTTGGGGGCCTTCTCTTTTTTATGGCCTTTCTCCCTTTATATATATATATTCCTCACTTGGGATAATGCTCTAGAAAATGATGATCATCACACTTCTATTTATTTACAACTCAATGATTACAACTCGATATTAGAACAAAGTATGACTCTATATGAATGCCTCCGGCGGTGTACCGGGATATGCAATGGACCAAGAGTGACATGTATGAAAGAATTATGAATGGTGGCTTTTCCACAAATACTATGTCAACTACATGGTCATGCTAAGCAATATGACAATGTTGAATGTGTCATGATGAACGGAATGGTGGAAAGTTGCATGGCAATATATCTCGGAATGGCTATGTAAATGCCATAATAGGTAGGTATGGTGGCTGTTTTGAGGAAGATATAAGGGGGTTTATGTGTGAAAGAGCGTATCATATCATGGGGTTTGGATGCACCGGCGAAGTTTGCGCCAACTCTCAATGTGAGAAAGGGCAATGCACGGTACCGAAGAGGCTAGCAAGGATGGAAGTGAGAGTGCGTATAATCCATGGACTCAACATTAGTCATAAAGAACTCACATACTTATTGCAAAAATCTACAAGTCATCAAAAACCTCGGTACTACGCGCGTGCTCCTAGGGGGATAGATTGGTAGGAAAAGACCATCGCTCGTCCCCGACCGCCACTCATAAGGAAGACAATCAAATAACACCTCATGTTTCAAATTTGTTGCATAACGTTTACCATACGTACATGCTACGGGACTTGCAAACTTCAACACAAGCATTTCTCAATTTCACAACCACTCAACTAGCACGAATTTGATATTATCACCTCCATATCTCAAAACAATCGTCAAGCATCAAACTTCTCTTAGTATTCAAAACACTCTTAAGAAAATTTTACTAATCTTGAATACCTAGCATATTAGGATTTTAAGCAAATTACCATGATATTAAGACTCTCAAAATAATCTAAGTGAAGCATGAGAGATCAATAGTTTCTAATAAACAAATCCACCACCGTGCTCTAAAAGATATAAGTGAAGTACTAGAGCAAAACTATATAACTCAAAAGATATAAGCGAAGCACATAGAGTATTCTAACAAATTCCAAATCATGTATGGCTCTCTCAAAAGGTGTGTACAGAAAGGATGATTATGGTAAACTAACAAGAGAAGACTCAAATCACACAAGACGCTCCAAGCAAAACACATATCATGTGGCGAATAAAAATATAGCTCCAAGTAAAGTTACCGATAGAAGTAGACGAAAGAGGGGATGCCTTCCGGGGCATCCCCAAGCTTTGGCTTTTAGGTGTCCTTAGATTATCTTGGGGGTGCCATGGGCATCCCCAAGCTTAGGCTCTTTCCACTCCTTGTTCCATAATCCATCAAATCTTTACCCAAAACTTGAAAACTTCACAACACAAAACTTAAAGTAGAAAATCTCGTGAGCTCCGTTAGCGAAAGAAAATAAAAGATCACTTCAAGGTGCTGTAATGAACTCATTCTTTATTTATATTGGTGTTATACCTACTGTATTACAACTTCTCTATGGTTTATAAACTATTTTACTAGCCATAGATTCATCAAAATAAGCAAACCACACACGAAAAACAGAATCTGTCAAAAAACTGAACAGTCTGTAGTAATCTGTAGCTAGCACAAGATCTGGAACCCCAAAAATTCTAAACTAAATTTCTGGACGTGAGGAATTTATCTATTAATCATCTGCAAAAATAATTAACTAAATATCACTTTCCAAATAAAAATGACAGCAGTTCTCGTGAGCGCTAAAGTTTCTGTTTTTTTACAGCAAGTTCAACAAGACTTTCCCCAAGTCTTCCCAACGGTTCTACTTGGCACAAACATTAATTAAACACAAAAAACATAACCAAAACAGAGGCTAGATAAATTATTTCTTACTAAACAGGAGCAAAAGCAAGGAATACAAATAAAATTGGGTTGCCTCCCAACAAGCGCTATCGTTTAACGCCCCTAGCTAGGCATAACAAGCAAGAATAGATCTAGGTATTGCCATCTTTGGTAGGAAATCCATAAATGGCTCTCATAATAGATTCATAAGGTAATTTAATCTTATTTCTAGGAAAGTGTTCCATGCCTTTCCTTAATGGAAATTGGAATCTAATATTTCCTTCCTTCATATCAATAATTGCACCAATCGTTCTAAGGAAAGGTCTACCAAGAATAATAGGACATGAAGGATTGCAATCTATGTCAAGAACAATAAGATCTACGGGAACATAATTCCTATTTGCAACAATAAGAACATCATTAATTCTTCCCATAGGTTTCTTAATAGTGGAATCTGCAAGGTGCAAGTTTAGAGAGCAATCATCAAAATCATGGAAACCTAACAAATCACACAAAGTCTTTGGAATCGTGGAAACACTAGCACCCAAATCACATAAAGCATAGCATTCATGATCTTTAATTTTAATTTTAATAGTTGGTTACCACTCATCATAAAGTTTTCTAGGGATAGAAACTTCCAATTCAAGTTTTTCTTCATGAGATTGCATCAAGGCATCAACGATATGTTTAGTAAACGCTTTATTTTGACTATAAGCATGAGGAGAATTTAGCACGGATTGCAACAAGGAAATACAATCAATCAAATAGAAATTTTCATAGTTAAATTCCTTGAAATCCATAATAGTGGGTTTAGCAACATATAGGGTTTTAATTTCTTCAATCCCACTTTTATCAATTTTAGCATCAAGATCAACAAATTCCGAATTCTTGGAACGCCTTCTAGGTAAAGGTGGATCATGTTCAGTCCCATCATTATAAAGATTCATATTTCAAAACAAAATTTAATAGGGGACACATCAATAACTTTTAGATCTTCATCTTTATTTTCATAGGAACTAGAAGAACACACTCTTATAAAGGCATCTTTCTTAGCACGCATCCTAGCGGTTCTTTCTTTGCACTCATCAATGGAAATTCTCATGGCTTTGAGAGACTCATTGATATCATGCTTAGGTGGAATAGATCTAAGTTTCAAAGAATCAACATCAAGAGAAATTCTATCAACGTTCCTAGCCAAATCATCAATCTTAAGCAATTTTTCTTCAATCATAGCATTAAAATTCTTTTGCGAAGTAATAAATTCTTTAATATTAGATTCAAAATCAGAGGGCCTCTTATTATAATTTCCATAAGAATTGTTGTAGGAATTACCATAATTATTAGAGGGATTACTAGGGTAAAGCCTATGATTGAAATTTCCTCTATTCGCGTTGTTACCAAAATTGTTCCTACCAACAAAATTCACATCCATAGATTCATTATTATTCTCAATCAAAGTAGACAAGGGAATATCATTAGGATCAGAAGAAACACTCTTATTAGCAAATAATTTCATAAGTTCATCCATCTTTCCACTCAAAACATTAATTTCTTCTATCGCATGCACCTTTTTATTAGTAGATCTTTCAGTATGCCATTGAGAATAATTAACCATAATATTATATAGGATTTTAGTAGCTTCTCCTAAAGTGATTTCCATAAAAGTGCCTCCCGCAGCCGAATCTAAAAGATTTCTAGAAGCAAAATTCAATCCGGCATAAATTTTTTTGTATAATCATCCACAAATTTAAACCATGAGTAGGGCAATTACGTGTCATTAATTTCATTCTCTCCCAAAATTGTGCAACATGTTCATGATCAAGTTGCTTAAAATTCATAATATCGTTTCTAAGAGAGATGATCTTAGCGGGAGGAAAATACTTAGAGATAAAAGCATCTTTGCACTTGTTCCATGAATCAATACTATTTTTAGGCAAAGACGAAAACCAAGCTTTAGCACGATCTCTAAGCGAAACAGGAAATAGCTTCAATTTAACAATATAATTATCCACATCTTTCTTCTTTTGCATGTCAGACAAATCAACGAAGCTATTAAGATGGGTAGCGGCATCTTCACTAGGAAGGCTGGAAAACGGATCTTTCATGACAAGATTCAGCAAAGCAGTATTAATTTCACAAGATTCAGCATCGGTAAGAGGAGCAATCAGAGTGCTAATAAAATCATTGTTGTTGGTATTGGTGAAGTCATAGAATTTAGTATTATCTTGAGCCATCGTGACAAGCAAGCAAAAAGAGGCAAATAGAGAGGGAGGATAGAGAGAGAGGGCGAATAAAATGGCAAGGGTGAAGTGGGGGAGAGGAAAACGAGAGGCAAATGGCAAATAATGTAATGCGGGAGATAAGGGTATGTGATGGGTACTTGGTATGTTGACTTTTGCGTAGACCTCCCCGGCAACGGTGCCAGAAATCCTTCTTGCTACCTCTTGAGCATTGCGTTGGTTTTCCCCGAAGAGGAAGGGATGATGCAGCAAAGTAGCGTAAGTATTTCCCTCAGTTTTTGAGAACCAAGGTATCAATCCAGTAGGAGGCTACGCGCGAGTCCCTCGCACCTGCACAAAACAAATAAATCCTCGCAACCAACGCAAATAGGGGTTGTCAATCCCTATAAGGCCACTTACGAGAGTGAGATCTGATAGATATGATAAGATAATATTTTTGGTAAGATGCAAAGTTAAATAAAGTCAAAGTAAATAGCAAAGGAAATAACTAAGTAGTAGGAGATCAATATGATAAAGATAGACCCAGGGGCCATAGGTTTCACTAGTGGCTTCTCTCAAGAGCATAAGTATTCTACGGTGGGTGAACAAATTACTGTGTTGAGCAATTGACAGAATTGAGCATAGTTATGAGAATATCTAGGTATGATCATGTATATAGGCATCACGTCCGAGACAAGTAGACCGACTCCTGCCTGCATCTACTACTATTACTCCACTCATCGACCGCTATCCAGCATGCATCTAGAGTATTAAGTTAAAAGCAGAGTAACGCCTTAAGCAAGATGACATGATGTAGAGGGATAGACTCATGCAATATGAAGAAAACCCCATCTTTTTATCCTCGATGGCAATAATACAATACGCTCCTTGCTTCCCTTACCGTCACCAGGAAAGGACACCGCAAGATTGAACCCAAAGCTAAGCACTTCTCCCATTGCAAGAAAGATCAATCTAGTAGGCCAAACCAAACTGATAATTCGAAGAGACTTGCAAAGGTAACCAATCATACATAAAAGAATTCAGAGAAGATTCAAATATTATTCATAGATAGACTTCATCATAAACCCACAATTCATCGGTCTCAACAAACACACCGCAAAAACAAGATTACATCAAATAGATCTCCACAAGAGAGGGGGAGAACATTGTATTGAGATCCAAAAAGAGAGAAGAAGCCATCTAGCTACTAACTATGGACCCGTAGGTCTAAGGTGAACTACTCACACTTCATCGGAGGGGCTATGGTGTTGATGTAGAAGCCCTCCGTGATCGATACCCCCTCCGACGGAGCTCCGAAACAGGCCCCAAGATGGGATCTTGTGGATACAGAAAGTTACGGCGGTGGAATTAGGGTTTTGGCTCCTGTTCTGATCGTTTGGGGGTATGTGGATATATATAGGAGGAATGAGTACGTTCGTGGAGCAACAGGGGGCCCATGAGGGTGGAGGGCGCGCCTGGTGGGGGTGGGCGCGCCCCCTACCTCGTGGCCTCCTCTTTTCTTTCTTGACGTAGGGTCCAAGTCCCCCGGGTCTTGTTCGTTGAGAAAATCACGTTCCCGAAGGTTTCATTCCGTTTGG
Organism: Triticum urartu; assembly: GCF_056163025.1. NCBI lineage: Eukaryota > Viridiplantae > Streptophyta > Magnoliopsida > Poales > Poaceae > Triticum > Triticum urartu. The sequence continues at coordinate 547,774,611 of NC_141878.1, read as the reverse complement.
ACTCCGTTTGATATTCCTTTTCTTCGAAACCCTAAAATAGGCAAAAAAACAGCAATTCTGGGCTGGGCCTCCGGTTAATAGGTTAGTCCCAGAAATAATATAGAAGTGGATAATAAAGCCCAATAATGTCCAAAACAGTAGATAATATAGCATGGAGCAATCAAAAATTATAGATACATTGGAGACGTATCACCCAGATGGTTTCAGTGGGGCTTTTTTGAAAGCTTGTTGGCCCATCATTAGACACAACTTCTACGCTCATTGCTCACAATTTTATGAAGGCACACTAGATATCACCAGTATCAATGATGGTCTCATCACGCTCTTACCAAAAATCAATGCACCTGAGATGGTCAATGAATATAGACCCATAACATTGTTAAACTGTTGTCTTAAACCGCTAACCAAGCTACTGGCAGATCGATTACAAGGCACCATTCTGAAACTAATCCATCGTAACCAATATGGGTTTATAAAAGGCCGGACTATACAAGACTACCTTGCATGGGCGTATCAATACATACATCAATGCCAAAGCTCGGGCAGAGAGATCAAACTCCTCAAACTTGATTTTGCCAAAGCATTTGACACCATAGTGCACAAGCCAATGATAAACATCATGCAACACATGGGGTTCAACGACAGATGGATTTCTTGGATTAGGTGCCTCTTTTCATTGGGCCGCTCCTCGATACTCCTTAACGGCGTCCCTGGCCGTCAGTTCCAATGTCGCTGCGGGGTGAGGCAAGGTGAACCCTTGTCCCCCCTCATTTTTGTTCTCGCGGCTGACTTATTACAAGCGGCACTAAATGAGGTGTTCAGACAAGGAGAGTGAGACTTACCTTTCCCATGCAACGGGCAAACTGACTATCCGGTCATTCAGTATGCAAATGACACTCTTCTTGTTTTGCCGGCCTGTCCTCGTCAAGCAGCTCGGGTCAAGCTCTGCATCTACTACTATTACTCCACACATCGACCGCTATCCAGCATGCATCTAGAGTATTAAGTTCATAAGAACATAGTAACGCATTAGGCAAGATGACATGATGTAGAGGGATAAACTCAAGCAATATGATATAAACCCCATCTTTTTATCCTCGATGGCAACAATACAATACGTGCCTTGCTGCCCCTACTGTCACTGGGAAATGACACTGCAAGATTGAACCCAAAGCTAAGCACTTCTCCCATTGCAAGAAAGATCAATCTAGTAGGACAAACCAAACTGATAATTCGGAGAGACTTGCAAAGATATCAAATCATGCATATAAGAATTCAGAGAAGAATCCAATATTGTTCATAGATAATCTCGATCATAAACCCACAATTCATCAGATCTCGACAAACACACCGCAAAAAGAATTACATCGAATAGATCTCCAAGAACATAGAGGAGAACTTTGTATTGAGATCCAAAGAGAGAGAAGAAGCCATCTAGCTAATAACTATGGACCCAAAGGTCTGTGGTAAACTACTCACACATCATCGGAGAGGCTATGGTGTTGATGTAGAAGCCCTCAGTGATCGAATCCCCCTCCGGCAGATCGCCGGAAAAGGTCCCCAGATGGGATCTCATGGGTACAGAAGGTTGCGGCGGTGGAAAAGTGGTTTCGTGGATCCCCTGGATGTTTTCAGGGTATAAGAGTATATATAGGCGAAGGAAGTAGGTCGGTGGAGCTATGAGGGGCCCACGAGGGTGGGGGCGCGCCTGGCCCCCCTAGGCGCGCCGCCCTACCTCATGGCCACCTCGTTGCTTACTTGACCTCCACTCCAAGTCTCATGGATTGCGTTTGTTCCAAAAAATATCCTCGCAAAGGTTTCATTTCGTTTGATATTCGTTTTCTACGAAACATTGAAATAGGCAAAAAACTACAACTAGCACTGGGCCTCTGGTTAATAGGTTAGTCCCAAAAATAATATAAAAGTGCATATTAAAGCCCATTAAACATCCAAAACATATAATATAATTGCATGAAACAATCAAAAATTATAGATACGTTGGAGACGTATCAGCAAGTATCACCAGTGTGACACCTCGCTGCACATTTAATGTGTTTGTCCTAACCCGTCAGAGTTAGGTGTTTGGCACTGTAGCCACTATTTACCTTGTGTAAAGATTGTTTTGCCACTGTGGTGTCCCCTTGTTCTATAAAAGGAGGCCCATGGCAACCTTTACAAAGGTCAACACTTTGCTCATTTACACGTGTAGCCGCACTTCCTGTGCACCTTGCCTGCAAGCTGCGCTCCTTGTACTTGAGCTCAAACACATTCAATATACAAATCAAGATTATGGTTTTACGCCTTATGGCGGCCCGAACCTGGGTAATAACTTGTGTGTTCTGCTGATTCTATTCTTTGTGCTCGTGAATCCTCACAGTCGAACCACAAAGGGGCCTGATACATCCATTTTGCATCATGTTTTTCTACTGTTATTTATAATATTTTTTTGCATAGTAATGCTTTTTGGAGTATTTATAATTCCTTTTCTTTCATAATATGCAAGGTTTACACGAAGAGGGAGAAAGCCGGTAGCTGGAATTCTGGACCTGGAAAAGCTACGTCAGAGTTACCTATTCTGCACATCTCCAAATGAGCTAAAAATTTACGGAGAATTATTTTGCAATATATGAAACATATTGGAGCAAATAACTACCAGAGGGGGCCCACCAGGTGGGCATGCACAACCCACCTGGGCGTGCTAGGGAGCACAGGCGCGCCCTCCTCGGCCCACCTTCGGTGCCCATTTTCTGGTATATAGGTCATTTTGACCTAGAAAAAAATCAAGGGGGGGCTTTCGGGACGAAGCGCCGCCGTCTCGAGGCGGAACTTGGGCAGGAGCACTTTTGCCCTCCGGCGGAGCGATTCTGCCGGGGGAACTTCCCTCTCGAAGGGGGAAATCATTGTCATCATCATCACCAACAACTCTCCCATCTTGGGGAGGGCAATCTCCATCAACATATTCAACAACACCATATCCTCTCAAATTCTACTTCATCTCTTGTGTTCAATCTTTGTACCGGAACCTCAGATTGGTACTTGTGGGTGACTAGTAGTGTTGATTACATCTTATAGTTAATTACTATATGGTTTATTTGGTGGAAGATTATATGTTCAGATCCATTATGCTATTTAATACCCCTCTGATCTTGAGCATGATTATCATTTGTGAGTAGTTACTTTTGTTCTTGAGGTCACAGGAGAACTCTTGTTGCAAGTAATCATGTGAACTTGATATGTGTTCGATATTTTGATGGCATGTATGTTGTGATTCCCTTAGTGGTGTCATGTGAATGTCGACTACATGGCACGTCACCTTATTAGGGCCTAAGGGAATGCATTGTGGAGTAGTTATTAGATAATGGGTTGCTAGAGTGACAGAAGCTTAAACCCTAGTTTATGCGCTACTTCGTAAGGGACTGATTTGAATCCAAAAGTTTAATGCTATGGTTAGATTTTAGCTTAGTACTTTTCTCGTAGTTGCGGATGCTTGCAAGGGGGTTAATCATAAGTAGGAGGTTTGTTCAAGTAAGAACAACACCTAAGCACCTGTCCACCCACATATCAAATTCTCAAAGTAGCGAGCACGAATCCAACCAACATGATGAAAGTGACTCGATGAAATTCTCGTGTAGCCTCAAGAACGCTTTGCTTATCATAACATACAATTTTGGCCTGTCCCTTGCCACAAAAGGATTGGGATACCTTGCTGCACTTTATTTACCGTTACTGTTACTTGCTCATTACAAACTATCTTGCTATCAAACTACTCGTTACCGACAATTTCAGTGCTTGTAGAGATTACCTTGCTAAAAACCACTTGTCATTTCCTTCTGCTCCTCGTTGGGTTCGACACTCTTACTTATCGAAAGGACTATGATTGATCCCCTATACTTGTGGGTCATCAAGGTTCTTTTCTGGCGCTGTTGCTGGGGAGTGGAGCGCTCTTGGTAAGGAAAAATTATTACTACGTGCTGAAATTTATTGTCACTTGTTACTATGGAGAACAATCCTTTGAGGGGTTTGTTCGGGGCATCTTCACCTCGAACGGAACCACAATTATTTGCCCCTCAACCTACTACACCTACTGATAATATTGGCTATGAAATTCCTTCGGGTATGATAGCACAATTGCAAGATAATCTTTATGCAGGAGATGGAAATGAACATCCTGATATGCACTTGATATATGTGGATGAAATTTGTGGATTATTTAATCTTGCAGGTTTATCTGAAGATAAAGCTAAGAAGAAGGGTTTCCCTTTATCTTTGAAGGGAAAAAGCATTGACATGGTATAGGCTATGCGATGATATTGGATCTTGCAACTGGAATCGATTGAAATTGGAATTTCACCAAAAAAATATCCTATGCATCTAGTTCATCGTGATCGGAATTACATATATAATTTTTGGCCTCATGAAGGAGAAAGTGTCTCTCTAGCTTGGGGGAGGCTTAAGTCAATGTTATATTCATGCCCCAATCATGAGCTCTCTAGAGAAATTATCATTCAAAAAATTTATGCTCGGCTTTCTCGTGATGATCAATCCATGCTCGATACTTCTTGTACATGTTCTTTTATGAAGAAGACTATTGAATTCAGGTTGGATCTTTTAGAAAGAATTAAACACAACTCTGAAGATTGGGAACTCGATGAAGGTAAAGAGTCAGGTATTAAGGTTGAGTTTGATTGTGTTAAATCTTTTCTGAATACTGATGCTTTTCAAAAGTTTAGCACTAAATATGGACTCGACTCCGAGATAGTAGCCTCTTTATGTGAATCATTTGCTACTCATGTTGATCTCCCTAAGGAGAAGTGGTTTAAATATCATCCTCTTATTAAAGAAGAAATTAAAGAACTGGTAATAGCTAAAGATGAAACTATTATTTACAATGTTGATCTAGTTGTACCTACTACCTATATTGAAAAACCACCTTTCCCTGTTAGGATAAAAGAACATGCTAAGGTTTCAACTGTGGTTCGAAAAAGTAATATTAGAGCACCTAAACCTTCTGCACAAAATAAAGTAGAACCTAGTGTTGCTATGGTTAAAGATCTCTTGGCAAAAAATATTGATGGGCATGTTATTTACTTCTGTGATGAAGCTGCTAGAATTGCTAAACCCGATGAAAAAGATAAACATAGACCAGTTGTCGGCATGCCTGTTGTCTCAGTTAAAATAGGAGATCATTGTTATCATGGTTTATGTGACTTAGGTGATAGCATGAGTGCTATCCCTTTTACCCTATATCATGAAATTATGAATGACATAGCACCCGCTGAAATAGAGGACATAGATGTTACTATTAAACTTGCTAATAGAGACACCATCACACCACTTGGGATTGTTAGAGATGTTGAAGTCTTGTGTGGGATAAAATACCCTACTTATTTTCTTGTTCTTGGTGCCCCACAACATGACTTTTGTCCCATTATCTTTGGTAGACCTTTCTTGAACACTGTCAATGCCACCATAGATTGTCATAATCAAACCGTCAGTGTTAGCTTTAGTGATGAGTCGCATGATTTTAATTTTTCCAAGTTTAATAGACAACCCCATAAGAAAGAATTACCTAGTAAGGATGAAATAATTGGTCTTGCTTCTATTGTTGTGCCTCCTACTGATCCACTAGAACAATGTTTGCTAGACCATGAAAATGATATGCATATGCATGAAAGAATGAGATAGATAAGATTTTGTTTGAACAACGACCTCTACTTAAACACAATTTGCCTATTGAAACTCTAGGAGGTCCTCCTCCACCTAAAGATGATCCTGTGTTTGAATTAAAACAATTTCCTAACACTTTGAAATATGCTTATCTTAATGAGAAAAAGATATATCCTGTTATTATTAGTGCTAACCTTTCAGAACATGAAGAAGAAAGATTATTGAAAATTCTGAAGAAGCACCGAGCTGCTATTGGATATACTCTTGATGATCTTAAGGGCATTAGTCCTACTCTCTATCAGCACAAGATTAATATCGATCCTGATGCTAAACCCGTTGTTGATCATCAATGACGTTTGAACCCTAAGATGAAAGAAGTGGTAAGAACTGAAATACTAAAGCTTCTGGATGCAGGCATAATCTATCCCATAGCTGATAGTAGATGAGTAAGTCCCATTCATTGTATCTCTGAGAAGGGAGGTATTACTGTTGTTCCTAATGATAAGAATGAACTCATTCCACAAAAATTGTCACTAGATATAGAATGGTAAATGATTTTAGAAAATTAAATACAACAACTAGAAAAGATCATTACCCTTTGCCTTTTATTGATCAAATTCTAGAAAGATTATCAAAGCACATACACTTTTGTTTTCTTGATGGATATTCTGGTTTTTCTCAGATACCTGTTTCACAACCTGATCAAGAGAAAACCACCTTTACTTGTCCTTTTGGAACTTATGCTTATAGACGTATGCTTTTTGTCTTATGTAATGCACCTGCTACCTTTCAAAGATGTATGACCGCTATATTCTCTAATTTTTGTGAAAAAGATTGTTGAGGTTTTCATGGATAATTTTTCTGTATATGGAACTTCTTTCGATGATTGCTTAAGCAACCTTGATCGAGTTTTGCAGTGATGTGAGCAAACTAATCTTGTCTTGAATTGGGTGAAGTGCCACTTTATGGTTAATGAAGGTATTGTCTTGGGGCATAAAATTACTGAACAAGGAATTGAGGTGGATAAAGCTAAAGTTGTGAAATCGAGAAAATGCCATGTCCTAGAGATATTAAAGGTATTCGTAGTTTCCTTGGTCATACTGGTTTCTATAGGAGATTTATTAAAGAATTCTCTAAAATTTTAGGCCTCTTACGAATGTTTTACAAAAGGACATTCCATTTGTTTTTGATGATGATTGTGTAGAAGCCTTTGAAACACTGAAGAAAGCCTTAATTTCTGCACCTATTGTTCGACCACCTGATTGGAACTTTCCTTTTGAAATTATGTGTGATGCTAGTGATTATGCTGTTGGTGTTGTTCTAGGACAAAGAGTTGATAGGAAATTAAATGTTATCCATTATGCTAGCAAAACTCTAGACAGTGCCCAAAGAAATCATGCTACTACTGAAAAGAATTTTTAGCAGTTGTGTTTGCTTGTGATAAATTCAGATCTTACATTGTTGATTCTAAAGTTATTGTTCACACCGATCATGCTTCTATTAAATATCTTATGGAAAATAAAGATGCTAAACCTAGACTCATTAGGTGGGTTCTCTTGCTACAAGAATTTGATTTACATATTACTGATAGGAAGGGAGCTCAGAATCCCGTAGCTGATAACTTGTCTAAGTTAGAGAATATCCTTGATGACCCGCTACCTATTGATGATAGTTTTCCTAATGAACAATTAGCTACAATAAATGTTTCTCATAACACCCCTTGGTATGCTGAGTATGCTAATTACATTGTAGCTAAATATATACCACCTAGTTTCACATAACAACAAAAGAAAAAATTCTTCTATGATTTAAGACATTACTTTTGGGATGACCCACATCTTTATAAAGGAGTATATGGTGTTATTAGACATTGTGTACCTGAGCTGAACAGGGACAAATCCTATGGAAATGTCACTCCGAAGATTATGAAGGACATCATGTGGGAGATAGAACTGCTCATAAGGTATTGCAATCTGGTTTTTATTGGCCTACTCTCTTGAAGGATGCCCGTAAGTTTGTTTTATCTTGTGATGAATGCCAAATAATTGGTAATATCGGTAAGCGTCAAGAAATGCTTATGAATTATTCACTTGTTGTTGAACCATTTGGTGTTTAGGGTTTTGATTATATAGGACCTTTTCCTTCACAAGTACAGCGAGGTGCTATACAAATGGTTTTTAACCCGTTTCCGTGACAGCATTTGGAACCGTCGCCAAGTGAGTGTGGGCCCACACGACCCAGAAACCATCGGGGATATTCCCTCCTGGCACACACGCTCAGAAAAATGAGGTCGTGTGCGACCAGTGAGAGACCAAATACAGTTATACGTACATTAGTGATAAAAATACAATTATGCAGGCGAAATCATTTCCGGTCGTAAGTACATCCCACACAGTCAGTCCCCACTAAATGTTTCCGTTTGTATATACATCCGACACAGTCGCTCCAAGGAAAACGTTTTTGTTCGTATGTACATACATCACACATAATTTTTGCCCGCTGACTTGTTTGTGATAGCGTTTCCATTGCACGTGGTATTAACAATTTTATCGTTTGCATTACTGAATGCATCACACACGGTGCGTAGAAGAAACTGTGTGGCAAAGGCTGACTATCACACACAATTTTTATGTGGTAAACGTTTGCGCCAAATGGCCTAACGCAAACAGTTTTCAAGAGGATGTCGTGTGTGATTGTTCATTAATCTAACACGGTTTATTCCTAGGAACCGTGTGCATTGCCTGAGGTCATCGCCCACGGTGTTTTCTCAATAACCGTTTGCAATAGAAAAAACCCAATTAGCAGGCTAGTTATCCTATTATTAATAATCCATTTATTAATATAATTGACATTTCATATTAAGCAAACAGTATATTTCATTTTCATAATAAAAATACATCAGAGTACAACATCATATAGCTTCAGCACTCAGCTACACATTACACAACTGCAGCACCAAGTTTCACATGCAACATCTATAACCTTTCAAAATTAGCATCATAGAGGGTACATAGACAGATGTATCTCATCTGGAAAACTGCTGAAGCAGAAGGCGAATATTGAGCCTTCATTAACGTTGAAGGGCTTTGCAACTTTAGGCCAGTGCTTGTGGATGATTGACTGTCCATCCTTCGTCCTCTTGAGGAACACTTCAATATTGAACCGTGGGTGTTGTATGAATACCTTCCTCGCCTCCTAACCATACAGGTGGTTTGAGAGGTAATCATCAATGAACTGCTTTGGAAAGGCCTGAAAACAAGGATGTGCATAAATATCTTCTCTATATTGGAAATGGGGCAAAGAAATAAAAAAGGCAAGGTATAATAGTTAGTACCATCCTGTAGTGAACTGATGTCTTCTTCATTGTGCAGACAAAGATCTTGTTGTTTTTTTCGCTAATTTCTTTATCCTAACAATCTTTCTGAGTTTCTTGACTAGAGTGATATTCATGGACAACTCATTTCCCCATATGCAAAAAGGGTCGAACAGTGGGTCAAAACCTCTGACAGCAGGACCTACATGTGCAAGACCAAATTGTTAAAAACCTAAATATTAGAATGGTTCCTGCAATTGCACAATAATGTGCTATTAGACAAAGGACCATGCATGTGCAAACCTCGATTGTAAACCTCAGTTCTTCCCATTGTTTCCCGGCAACACATATAAGGTAGTTAGTTATCAGGTTAAGTGAGGGTGCGCATGCTATCAGTAAAATATGTTGATGAAAAATAAGCACATTGCAGATTCATCAGATTAATTTAAGCCACATGGAAAACCCATTTATCCAAACCAAGCATGCTCAATGACTAGGAAATATAACAATTGTATATGTTTCTCATGTATTAAGTGTAGCCAAGTTCGATTTATTCCTCACATGCACAACAATACAAAATTCTACCCACAACAATTGGACATCGCATTGCAGAATTGAACCACGCAGTTAACTGAACACCACAACAAATGAACCAAACATTAAATGAGCACCACATTGCACAATATAACATACTCCTAATAGAAGATCAGACAGTTAATCAAACCAAGCATGCTTAACAACTTGGAAATGTAGCAATTGTATTTGTTTCTCATGTATTTAGTACAACCAAATTCAATTTATTCCTCACATGGTATACAATAACAGAATGCACCCACAACAATTGAACACCGGATTGCAGAATTGAACCAAACAGTTAAGTAAACACCACAACAAATGAACCAAACATTAACTGAGCACCACATTGCACAATATAACATACTCCTAATAGAAGATCAGACAGTTAACCAAACCAAGCATGCTTAACAACTTGGAAATACAGCAATTGTATTCGTATCTCATGTATTTAGTACAGCCAAATTCGATTTATTTCTCACATGCTATACAATAATAGAATGCACCCACAACAATTAAACATCACATTGTAGAATTGAACCAAACAGTTAACTAAACACCACAACAAATGTAAACGTTAACTGAGCACCACATTGCACAATTTATAACATATTAGAAGATCAGACAGGTAACCAAACCAAGCATGCTTGACAACTTGGAAATATAGCAATTGTATTAGTTTCTCATGTATTTTGTAAAGAAAAAATCAATTTATTTCTCTGCTGGGAGACAATACAAAATTGCACCCTGAAGAATTGAACATCACATTTGCAGAATTGAACCAAACAGTTAACTAAACACGACAATTAATTAACCCAACAGTTAAAAGGGTGGGCTCAAGAAAACGCCATGAACTGTCGTTTAAAGCAGCCAACCGCGTCGTGTCATCGGTGCGCGAGGCATCGACGGAGGCGTGGACGGCAAGGTGCGCCTCCAAGATCTGGGGGTCGACACGAATGGCAGCCATCATGACCTCATCCGCGCGTGCGGCCGCGATTTGCTTCTCCACTGCCAAATGCTCCTTGAGATCCTAGCTATACTGCGTGTATCATGGCTTAGGGCGGCGCTTATTTGGTGGAGGGGTCGGTGATTTGATTGGAAGGTGTCGTGCCGGTGGTCGGGGCATGTGGGATGTGGAAGGAGGAGGAGGATGGGGGTCGAGTGTGGATTATCTGCCTAGATAGACGAGGCCAAGCAACGTGAAGGAGGGTCGCCGGCGAGGAGGCGGCACTGCAAGCAATGAGTGAAGGTTTCAACTTGGAAAGGAAGGCAGAAATAGGGGAAATGTCTCTTTTGGTAAGGGGGAGAGGTGGGAGGTAGATATTTCCACGGAAGCCGAAAATTTGGAATCGCTCCAGTGCAAAAACTGGCACGCAAAGTGTCATCAGACACGGTCCCCTATTCAGAACTATGTACGATATGTGAACATCACAAACGATTCAGATAGCTTAACCCGTGTGTGATGAGTTTGAACGTCAAAAATTTTGGTTCAAATTTCCCTGGTTACAGTTGTCATCGACGTTATTGCATAATTTGGGTACACAAAGGAGACTACAGCACACCCACACTTCTTAATCGAGCAAGTTCAGTAATTAAACAGAGCTAGCTAACCTAAACATTATTATAACAAATTAAATATTGGTTCTCTTAATTAAACAAAATAAAGAGTACTACTACGGATGGTGCTTGTTGATCTCCGCTGCCCCTCCATGTCCAGCTCGCGCCCGACGGTCTCCATGGGAAGGGGCTCCATGGCATCCATCGCACCATACTCGGCAAGCATATCGCCATCCGCATCCGCCATCTCTTTGGAATAGGCCTCCACAAGATGAGTGTGGGCGGCCGCGATTTGGGCTTTGGCGGGCTCCGTCGTGGCAAGGTATGCCGTGCAGGAACAGACAGCTGCTCAAACTCTCGGCGATTGCCAACTCTTCAGCCGTGGGTTGCCGACCGTTGTTGGAGAAGCTTCATTCGATTTGTGCAGTGACCGCCACGAGCTGGGCATGGGCGGCCTTGACATGGTCGTGGGCGGCATCCATCAGAGCTAAGGCCGCCGCTGCAGAACAGACAGCTGCCGTGCCGCTCTCGCGAGTTGCTATCCCCGAGGCAGATGTTGTTGCCGCTGCCAAAGAAGCAACAGCGGCCGTTTGGGCTGCCTTGGCCGCCCAGACATAGATTGCGCTCGCCCACATGAAGCTTGTTAGCACGCGCCTGGTGGCTGCGGCCGCGCTCTCGCCGGAGTGGGCCGCCGAAGATGCCCTCACGACATGGGTCCACGTCCCCGTCTTTCACCGATGATGATTGAATAGTGAAATGATATTTAGGGAGCGAGCTAGTGTGCTTGACACGCCGGCTATTGACTGTAGCCATCGCACCTTCTCGTGTAAGCCGTATGCGTACTATAATCCAACGGTGCTCCAAGATATTTTGTGCTGCATCTCACACAGTTGGTGATAATAAACTGTGTGCGATCTACTTGATTTTTCGTCTTGATTTGAATTACATAATGGGGTCATAGCTGCAAAGGATGGTGTTTGAATTATTAGAACTTTTATCTACAGTGAACATGCAACTATAGGTGTGTCGTAAAAAATTAGAATTATTCAGGGTTCGTTTGGACATTTTTATACATTAACTTGGTTTTGTAGGCATTTTAGGTGCATCATTCAAATTTGAACTACACACACATGCTCCAGTGCATATAAATGGGTTGAAAAATCAAATCCGTGTCCTTGGTTGCATGCTTAGGTCCCATGCAAGAAATGGGATTGAATGTCAAACACCATGTCACCGTCACTCGGCCGCCAACATTGAGATACCTGGTTTTTAAATTCTAGTAAATCCAAAACTCGTCTGAAATTCATGAAACTTGGCATGCTATCTTGGAGCGGCATCAACATGATGTGGTAATTTTTTTGTCCCATTTGGGGCAGGTTTGGGTATAAGCTTCTCACAACAAGCATGATGGTTTCAGTAGGGAACGTGCCAACTTTGGGGACGAAACAATATCTGTTGCCTCTTATTGCTTTCAAATTTTTTCTAGTGTCAACATAGAACAACAGGAGTGTTGTGTTAATTTTTGGAATTTTTCGGGGTTCGTTTAGACATTTTTATACAGTAATTGGGTTTTCTAGGCATTTTATGTGCATAATTCAAATTTGAACTACATGCACATGCTCCGGTGCATATAAATTGGTTGAAAAATCAAATTTGTGTCCTTGGTTGCATGCTTACGTCTCATGCAAGAAATGGGAATGAATGTCAAACACCCTGCCACCGTCACTCGGCCGCAAACATTGAGATACTGGTTTTTAAATTCTAGTAAATCCAAAACTCGTCTAAAATTCGTGAAAATTGGCATGCTATCATGGAGCGGCATCAACATGTCGTGGTAAAAAAATTGTCCCATTTGGGGCAGGTTTGGGTATAAGCTTCTCACAACAAGCATGATGGTTTCGGTAGGAAACATGCCACATTTGGGGAAGAAACGATATCCGTTGCCTCTTATTACTTTCAGAATTTTTCTAGTGTCAACATAGAACCGCAGGAGTGTTGTGTTAAATTTTGTAATTTTTTGGGGTTCATTTGGACATTCTTATACATTAACTGGGTTTTCTAGGCATTTTATGTGCATAATTCAAATTTGAACTACATGCACATGCTCCGGTGCATATAAATTGGCTAAAAAATCAAATATGTGTCCTTTGGTGCATGCTTAGGTTCCATGCAAGAAATGGGAATGAATTTCAAACAGCAGGGCACTGTTGATTTCCGACAAAATGTTGAGATACTTTGTTTTTAAATTCTAGTAAATCCAAAACTCGTCTGAAATTGATAAAACTTGGCATGCTATCATGGAATGGCACGCGACATGCTGTGGTATTTTTGTGTCCATTTTGAGAGAAAGCACACTTGAATAACAGCCAACAATGGCATTTTGAAACAAATAGTTACCACTGTAACATCTCAAACGTTTTGTATAATTTAAATTGTGTGCTTTCTGTTAACCATTCATGCGACGCCACGCCTCACTCTTTTAATGGCTAGGAGGTGCCGTGAGGACAGGTGCTTGAGTGCTTGACTAAACGGGAGGCGTGCGAGCTGTACTCCAATGCGGAGGCTCACCGGAAAGCATGCAAGCCGTATGCCTCGCAGGCTCACCGAGAAGCGAGCCCTTTGACTTCCATGGCCGCCCGTCTTGCTCGCATGCTCTCCATTCATGGCGCCCAAGCTGCAGTTTAATACGGTTTTTGAATATAAAACACTCATCGCAAACTTTTTAGTTAGAACACCCATATGCAAACCAACAACTTCCCTAGGAAGCCAAGAGAAAATGTGCCGAGCAGGATTTGTGCAGCTCTTGATCGCAAATGTTTTAGTTAGAACACCCGTATGCAAACCGACAACTTCCCCGGGAAGCCAAGAGAAAATGTGTCGAGCAGGATTTCTGCAGCTCTTGATCACAAATGTTTTAGATAGAAGACCCTTATGCAAAGTGAGATCTATGGTCTTCCCCTTAAGTCAAGGGAAAATTTGCAGTGCAGGATTTGTGCATCCCTTTAACCCAAACGGTTGTTTTGGATGACCCGTGTGCAACCACTTACAAACAATTTGGTAAGATTTGCATCTGTCATATTGGGTATGTTGCCATTTGTCAAGCTAGAAAGATTGACATTTGTTGATCTAGTAACATTGCCATTTGTCAATCCTTGTAACACTGCAGTTTGTCAAAATATGCAGCTAAAAATCACTAGCACTATCTAATTTTTGCAACTAAAATTCAGTAATTAATCATAGATTTCATTCATAGATTAAGCAGTCATTCTTAATTTATAGAAACAGTTCAACTCGACAGCTGAACCGACCAAACTTTTCCCCAATTGTTGCCAACCACATACTGAAATAGCTAGTTCAACTATATATACTAGCTAATTTTAAGTACGTTGTACAGTTCCACCACATCTATAGTCAGATGAACTGAACAAAATAGCCCCTAAATACTACTACTATGGAGGGGATTTGTGCTACTTCTGGCTACCTCTCCTCCGTCGAGCGTGCTCAGTAAGAGGAAGAGGAGGAGGAGGAGCCTACCGATGAGCTGGAAAACTGCAATACGGTGCCTGTCACTGCTGCATGTTCAGCGACGCTCGCCAGCTCGAACGCCCACTACCGCTCCAGACGACCCCTCTCGAAGCGGCTGAACTGCTCGTAGATCTCCTAATTCCTCGCCTTTGGGTCGGCGTGTGCTACGGCCACGGCTGCGGTAAGGCTCTTTGCGTGCTCGACGAGGCGCTCCTCCTCCTCCACCAGGAACTCGATGTAGGGTGCAAGGTCGTGTGACGCACATGCGGGTCTCCACTTCCGCCTCCCTCCTTCGGGCGGCGGTGGTGGAGCGGGTGATGATCCCGGTGGTCGACAGTGGGCTGGCAGCCATGGCGGCTGACGATAGGGTGGCAGCCACGACGGCTACCTCCCGTCTTCGGGCCGCGGTGGCCAGGGGCGGAGCTGGAGCAAATGTTACCCGATGCAACTATTTAACAAAGCTTTAAAAAAATTAAGTAGTTAATATAGATGTTGAAAGGTATGCGGGCAGCATTGGATGGCATCCATCAGTGTCCTCGGATAGATGCCGGTGTAAATTTGAGGGCCAACGCTGGAGATGCCCTAAGTATCATGCTATAATCGCTAACAGTGCTCCATTATTTCAAAGGGAACAATTTTCCCTCGATCAAAATCAGATCCGCCGTGTTTCGCACTCCTCCCACGTAAGAGTGTAGACTCTTGCTTACATAAAAATGGAGCAAGTGGACGGCACTGTAGGACGTCATATCACTCAAACTAGCCCGCCTAACACGTGGGAAAGCACCGCCCTCGTCATTTTGTTCTGGATTTCTATGATCGATCACCTGAAAAGGTTACGCTTTGCCAGTTCAAAAGGAAAAGGCGGCACACTTACAACTCGTACGCGTCGCACCCCCGATAGTCCGGCTCGCACGCCGCTCACCAGAGGGGACACGCATTGTCTCGCATTTTCACTAACATGTGGGAATAAACTGTCGATAGCCGAAATCTAATCGCTCGGTGGGCGTCGGCTGAGAAGAGAGAGACGAGGGAGGGAGAAGAGATCGCCCGCCCGCCACGCACGGGCTCCAAGAAATATATATGGTGATAATGTGAGGTGGGACATGGGGGAGTCTGGAGTAAGTGAAGTAGAAAGGCACAAATGGTATGAACGTGCGTGGTATATAGGGTGTGTTTGGTTGCGTTCTCGTCTCAGCATAGTTGTTCCCTTTTCATGCATGCTCAACTCAACACCCCTCTTCATGCATGCTCTCTTCATGCATGCTTCTACTGTATTTGTGCTAAACTAGTGTGGACTCATGCACCCTCCATACACTCTACCAAACACCCAAAATTGGGTTGAGAAGGGAACTCTTGGGCGGCATTTGTCTCTTACTATGTAAAGTACCACTAAATGTTGTACGTGCAATGCACGGTGATGTTATGGAGTACGTGCCTAAGCAGTATACTACTACTACTACTACTACTACTACTACTACTATATTAGTTGGAGGCACATATTAGCTTTCATATTTGTTTACGTGTATGCTCCGAGACCTTCCAACTAGACGTGTCTTTCTCTCTAGGTCGCACTTTGTATCATTCATACCACTAGTACTACTACGTGTGGTCTCCGACCCAGAAGTGGAAGAAGTGGAGACGCACTACCATGCTGTTTTTTGCGCTGGGCTCTACCACGTTGTTCATGTCCCACTCCTTTCCCTGACGTGTGGGACATCCAGCACGTGCCGTGTTTGGCACTCTTCGTCGTAAGAGTTGAAATGCTAGCATTCATCAGAAATAAAAAAATAAATATAAATCAGCAGTGATACTATTTTTTTTTTGAAAAATTATCCTGGTCTACCTCGGTCGTATCGCAGGCCCAACCTTTCCCACTGTAAGTTGGTCGGACGAAGGAACCATCATGACTTCGTTGAATTCCGCTTCTTCAAGAAAACTATTGTACCCGCAATACTGCTACCACACACGAAGACTGGACGGCACTGTACCACATCATATCACTGAAACCCACTAGGCCATACTAAAAAACCACTAGGCCAAACTAGCCCGCCTATAGGTCATCTATTTTGGAACAGAGGGAGTACGTCTCTGTACTGCTATGATTTTCTGTTGTACGTCTCTGTACTTTTGCTACGATTTTCCTACCCTATGAACCAAATGAGGCATGAATGTATCCGTGTCGACTAAGCCTACAATTTTAGGAGCTTGGGCTATTGGCCGATCGACGACGGATAAGTATAAGCATACCACGAGCTCATCAGCCCCAATGTTCCTCTTCGGTGAGTGTTTTACAGGTACTATAGCTCGCACAGTAGCTAGCCTACTAACACCAAGAATCATCAAACAAGCCATGTTGATATGATAAACAGTTCAACCTTACATCTAAGCATGCCATATAGTACATGAAAGGCTGGTGAGGATACATCTGTTTCCATAACTCGGAGAGGGTTCACATGATTCACTATCAAACAAAAGTAGCAAGTACCGCCCACACAAGACAGTGCACTAGCCTTCCGTTTGAAAAAAAGACAATGCACTAGCCCTAAGATGGTTTGATAACACGCATCATTCTGGTAATTCAACACAGGGCAATGCAAACTACCCTGAAGGATTAGCGCGACCAACTATTTCTTGTCATCGATCTCTCGGGCAATGACCACAACACGGACATCGGCATGGGAATCAATCTCTAGGGCGATGTCCACATGACTGACCGCGACATCAGAATCGATCTCTGGGGCGATGTCCACAGGATGGACAGCGGCATTGGAATCGATATCCAGGGCGATGCCAACAGGACGGATCGCGACATCGAAAACGATCTCTGGGGCGTTGTCCACAGGACGGACCGCGACATCAGAATCATCAAGGACGTCCACCGGCACCTGCACAACCCTAGATATTAGCAAGCACATTGCAAATAATCAAAAACCACAACTATGGTAATAAGCCATTATTTTTTACCTTGTGCAGCTCACAGGGGGATCCCATCCCTCCGAGGGCCATCCCCTCGTCCTTGATGGGGTCCATCATCTTGCCAAGGGAATACTGCTTCTCAACGGCGACTATCTCCTCAAAATCGGCCTTGAGCCTCGCATAGGTGGCCATCAGAGTTTCTGGGGTAGGCATGGTGGGGCCCTTGCTATTCTTCCAACTTTATTTGAGGAGTTTGTCCGCCAACGTCGTCAACTCTTTGGCCAGTGCTTGTTTCTTGGAGTTCTTCGTCTCCATGGGTTGGCCTGCCCACATGGTCAACTCGTTGGTCGGTGCTTGCTTCCTGGAGATCGCTGTCTCCAGTGGGTTGTCTGCCATCAACTCTTTGCCTAGTGCTCCAGGATCCATCAATGAACTGACAAACAAAAAGCAATTGAAAGGAAACCACAATCGCAATGAAAACGGGAAAAAATAGGCTGTGAGAATCGGTTGGTGCTTCACAAAAAGAAGATTCTTGGAATGGAAATATAGCAGCATCACTTATTCGCCCACCTTTCCTTCGTCGGTACAGAAGAAAAATGGCAGAAGTGAGTAGCCTGGAGTGAGGTTTTCTTCAAGAAAGGGGAGAAAGGGCTTCAACGAGCGTTCAAGTGAAATGATGGTTGCTTCGTCCAGTCCAACTTCGAGGCCACTTTACCACAGATGGTAAAGGTGTGGGTTTTGTGATATGACGGGTCATGACGGCCACAACGGTGTGACCGATGAGTTTCGACTGTAGCACCTCGCTGTGATTTGGTGGATGCTTTGATGTCCCGCATGTAGATAGAGCGGCTAGTCATATAGGAGTGCTCAATATTGTGCATCGCGACCAAGGCGGAGAGAAAAATGAGAGAACTACATAATTAATGCATGAGTTTAATTAGGGTAGTTTTGTAAAGTATGAGATACATTCCTACAATCGCAAAATGCCTTGGTTGATGAAATTTGAGATTTGAGCCCTATAAGAGCATGGTTAATAGTATAGCCAGATGCTAGCTATAAGCCAGTGCCATGTCATCTACATGCCATCTTATAGACAACATGTACAATAGTAGATCAAAAGAGTGTACTACTTTTTTATTATGTGGCCCACCTTTCATTCTCACAAAGTGCCTAGGAACACGTGCTTGAGCTGGCTCTTCACGAAGAGCCCGCTTACATACTCTCTCCTCTTCTCTTTCCTCCAACTAAGCAGAAATATACTAGTTTAATCCATATAGCCCGCTGACTCAGCTCTATTGTACTTGCTCTAAACTGGAAGGGAGGGAGTACTGCACGCGGTGTAGTCTAGTCACTTGTTGAAATCTCTAGAAAGGCAAATACCCCTTTCCGGTTTACAGGGCTATACTAGCAAGTACTAGTACTACAATAGTGGGCTCAAATAGCAATTTTGTCTCATGCAAGAGCCTGGCTATATGCCGATATGCGTGCTGCAAGGAAGAGCACCATGCGAGCGTTCGCAACTGCCACGTTCGGGTTGCGCTTGGCTCTTCGCCTCTTCGAGAAGACGAACAATGATGTTACTCCTACTTCTACAGTATCGAATCCACTGCTGCATGTCCGTCCACCTCGTATGGGAGGGATAGCGTGTAGCGAAAGCTCCTACTAGTCATGCCAGCCACCACGCTCATGCGCGAGGGAGGGACGCAGCTTCATTGACTTACTGCTCCTGCCTTTGCGTCTATGACAGGTGGGCCCAACAGGTGGTTGGTCCACCTGTCATGCAGCCAAAGGCAGGTGCAGTTAAGGCACCAGAGCTTAGTCCGCGAGGGAGAGGGAATTGTAGTAATCAAACTTCTCAGTCTTGTATGAGTTGACACGACACATCAAAGCACTGCACTCGATATAAGTCTTTTTACACATTTCAAATGGACTGCAACATAGGGATGTATGTAGACATATTTTGCTTCGTATGTAGTCACTTGTTGCAATCTCTAAACAGACTTATATTTGGAAACGGAGGGAGTACAACATGCATGCCGTGACTTCCCTTTTGATACTTGCATGTGTTGACTTGATGCACCTTGCCAAATTTTGACTATAAATTTAAATAACCAAATTTTCATGCATGTCACAAAAAATTACGGGGCTGTTTGGATTGTGACTATGTTTGTCTTATGTTGCCACATTATTTTTGCCACACTTGCCACACTTGCCTAACTTGAGTTGCTCAAATTGTTAGACACACTTTGGCTTGCCTAAGGGAATCTTGCCACACTTTTTGTGTCTGTGACATGTGGGGTTCACTTCTAATAAAATAAATTCTTGTCTTAGGTGTGGCTAATAAAAAGACTTATATTTAGCAATGGAGGGAGTAGAAAATATAAATAATAATGCATGTTGGGGGGCTGCCCACGTTTCCGCTAATTTTAGCCATGGGCTTGTTCATAATTTTTATGAGGGGGTGGTTGTCCATTTAATGGAGGGACTTGTACCAGATTTGAACAATACAAAGTGCGACCTGGCACACTGTAACACCACTTGGAACAAGTGGGTAGCTATCTCAAAAAACAATCAACAACTAAAAAAACGGCGACCTGGCACGTAGTACACAATTTTAAATGATTGTTTTGATGGAGTGAAAAAGGAAAACTACCCCACTATGTATATATAGGTCGGAGCCTCCGCGCTTTCTTTCTAGGGTTGCTCTATTCACACACTCTCATCCTCTCCAGATCTAAACAAGATAGGGGTGGTAACACTATATTTATCCCTTCAAAAAAACATTGTCTTTCTATCCTTACCGCTGGATACAGATCCGTACGTATCCCCCTCCGCTGGTGAAGGGGAGGAGGGGCAGCGTTTAGGCCTTCGTCGACAGCGAGGGAGGAGACCCACTGCCGGCTACACCATTATCTCTGGCCGAACGCCGGCGTGGGAGGTCCTCCGATCCCTTCGTCGTTGCCCTAGTGTGGGTGGATCCGGCCTCCCGCCGCCCACCTATCCACATCCCGATGACCTTCAAGTATATCTTCCTTCCAAACCGCCTTAGCTCTACTTCCCCTGCTCGCTACGTCGCTGCAGGTGCATCATTTTCTACCTGTCAGCCCCTCTCGATCAGATGGTCCAATGTAACCTATTTTTTCTTATATTGTTAGAGGTAAAGCTACTTCATGGAGTCGAATCTTATACTTGGTTCAAACAAGAAATAAAGTGGGGGTGGGGGAATTTAGTATGTACATCAGACTTGGTACAAACAGGAAGGAAAGGGGGTGAAAGTAGTATAGACTGGTCATCCAACTGGTCTCTTGGTCAAAAAGGGAAATATCGGGGTAACGCTGTACACAGGGGTATGACCAGGACTAGATTTGATATCCACACATAGGAGTAGGTGGCTAGAGTGAACAAAAATGGGACCAACCCAGATATGTTTCTTGGATGTTTGTTTCTCGGGGCAACAAACTCTAAATCGCCACTTTATGCCCCTGTTTAGGTACATGGTGCTGGACTGCTGGTGCACCCACTGTCCCATGCCCTTATACCAAATATTTAGCTATTCTTAATCTAATGCCCCTGGTAAAATGAAGCCATGCCACTGTTATAAGCCATGACAAGTTTAGCCAAATGTTTTTGTTTGTAATTGTTTGATACTTTGACTGTTTCCATTGTAGCTTTTTGTGCAAATAGGGATATCCATTTCACCAGGTTGTTGTTGTGACCTTTTGGTGCACTGCACAAAACACTTCTTAAAAGAAGTGACTTTTGTGCTATTTAACTGGAATGTCAGAATGGAATAGTTGATTCATTTCGGTGGAACTGCACAAAGGGAGATATGTGTTCCAATCCTCATCATCCATATTGACGCCATTACCTTCCTTTAGGTAAGAATGATATTTAATGCATGTGTTCATCTCTATTTTGCGACTCCCATGAGAAAATAATGCTATTGTTTACTAGTACACTTGTACTCCCTCACTGAAAAAACCAATTCAGAAATAGAAGGCTAATCATGTACTTGGTTTCACCAACTGGTGAGGAGACAGAGAAACAGAGGATGAAGAGAAAGAAGAAGAAGAAGAAGAAACAGTGCCAAGGTGATCTTGCTGAAGTCAGAGGCCTCAGTCGAGGCCATTCAAGGGCTCCCGAAACGTCTACCTTACATGTGAGACGATCCTGTGCAAACAGGGATCATGTTGTGCCGATCATACGTTTTAGTGGAACTACACAAGACAATACAATGAACTTATCTCAGTCAGTGCTTTAACTCTGCTGGAAGTTCTTGGTAATCTTTCGATATAATCTCAGCACAAAAATATACACTATTGAGTGATTCCAGTGAGTGCTTTATCATCTCTTATGGGACTACATGAATAAGCTTTTTCCTCAGGTTTGTACCGGCCTAAGGCCTTCATCCATATTAGTTTGCTGTCATCTCTATTTGTATCCTGCTACTGTCATGAGAAACTCCGTTATCATTGCACGTTGAAGTTTTGCAACCTATGATACATGGCAATGCTTTGAGTGTTGAGCTAATTGGCACTGATTAAATAAACAAATACCTCTATTTAAGCAAGACTACTATGTTGCTAACTTTACCCATTAAGATAATGAGGGTGCTTCTATTTGTTAGTGTATGTTTCATCAACTAGTCCTACTATTACAGTAATCTCACTCTCTCAATATATGTGCCAACAGGGATGCTCAATTTTGGTGGAACTTCACAAAAACTTTGGTTGTTTCATTGCCTCGACAGCTTCCTTCCTTTCCTGTCAGTCGCTAATCTGGGCTTGCATTCTTCCTTTGATGCCAGTCACTTGGCTTATCTCGGCTTCCAGTCAAAGGAAATAGTAATTGATATGCTACCTCACATAGGTTGGTACTGGTCTTTATCCTGATTATTGTGCTTGTCATATGTATTGGTAATTTGGTATTGTGCTACTGTTTGCCGATTTCATAAAGGAGTAACTTGGAGCCTAAACTCGCAGGCAAATCATTACATTGGGTGATTTTAGTAGAACTGCACAAAAAGATCAGATGGACAGGTACTTATGCTTCTGCTATGTACTCCAAAGTTCACTCAGACAAGCATCGATGTTGACAAGAAGAAGTGCCTGTATTCATTCGAGTATCAACCGGCATCAACCAGTTGTCAAACTCCAAGTATTAGGAGAATGAACGCCAAAAATATTTCTTGGCGCATAGCCCAGAAAAACGCAGTCCAGTCTTTGGTCCCAACTTGTGCCTTTTGGTTATCGGCAGATATGGTAGCGAACTGTATGGCATGGAGTCTAAAGATTCCAGACAAGTTGGTTGACGCGTATATTCATCTGGCACTTAATCAGTCTACACACCAGGGATGCTCCATTTTAGTTGAACTGCACAAAAAATTGAGGTGGTTCATTTTCTCAACCGCCGCCTTTCTCGTCTGCAATGTAGAATTTTGGCGAGCTACAGGACCAAGATGAGCCAGTAAACTAGTTGGATGAAAGTAGTGGCCAAGTTGCTCAAACCTCCCTCGGCACGAGGCCACTATTTGAGGATAAACCTACAAGAAAAGTTCAGATTGTCTGTGCTGCCTCTTATGTACTCGAAAGTTTACTCGTACAAGCATTAATTTTATCAAGAAGTACCTCTGACTGAACACCATTTACCAGTCTATAATGTAGAATTTTGGCGAGCTACAGGACCAAGATGAGCCAGGAAACTAGTTGGATGAAAGTAGTGGCCAAGTTGCTCAAACCTCCCTCGGCACGAGGCCACTATTTGAGGATAAACCTACAAGCAAAGTTCAGATTGTCTATGCTGCCTCTTATGTACTCGAAAGTTTACTCGTACAAGCATTAATTTTAGCAAGACGTACCTCCGACTAAACACCATTTACCAGTCTGTACCCTAGGTAATTAAAGTTTATCCATGGATCATATTGGCTGTGATCTCAATCATTTGGATGCATAAACATACTAACATCTGTATATCTGAATCTTTTTGTGAATTATCTATGAATATTTTTGTGTGATCTATCAATCATTTGGATCCATAGACATGCTGAACTTGTGTATATATGAATCTTTTGAGTTGTTGATAGTGAATGTTGGCTATCAATATGAATGTGTCCTGTGAACCTGAGTTTGATACGAATGTTTACCTTTTTTGTTGTACTTGTGTGTGAACTTGTTAGTATGCCTACTGTGGGGTATGTGACGTGTGGGTGTCAACGGCACACCTTCTTCCCGAGAAGAATTGCACCTGCTTTGTTAGGGTAGCAATGGTGCATCAACTCTTTTTAATATTTTTTCTCTGTCTTGCCCCCACCCCCGCTCAACCCCTACCGTAATGTTTTTGGCCTCAAAACAAACATAGTACTGTGTTGTTTTTGGGGCTTGATGAAAAATCGAGTGCTGGTTTCTGTAGGTTGGCCCGCCCAGCAAATGGGCTGCTGGTCCACCACAGACTGGGAGGCTAAAAATACAAGTTGTATGGTGCAGAGGCAAGTAAAAAAACGCCATCGAGAGCCATCCACTGAAGAAAAAAATCGCTCTTGATGTGCTTCTTCAGTCGTGCCGCCGGCCCCCTCTTTAATCCAGTTCGCTCGGGGATCTGGTATCATTTTTTTCTAGAGGGCAAAAAAGTATTAGCTAGGCCTAGGTTTTTTATTTTAACATGCGTAGCCCATGACTCACGGTGACAGTGGTTTCAACTTATTTTTTTAGGTCCATACCAGCCTATGGGCTTTTTCTTAAAGATCGGCAGCCCAATGTATTTTTAACCACATTATATATATTTATATTATTACTATTATCATATATTTTATAGAGACTTATATATATATTATAAAAACATGCCATGTGTTATTAACTTATAAAAGTAAATGTTTAACAAAAGTTGGGAAGGAAAATCCTGGTTGTTTTTGACTCAATCCTGGTTATTGCGTACAAAAGCTTGCGAAGATTTTAAGGACCAATGTAATAATAACGCACTCATTTTTATTTTGAGCAATAACTCGCTAATTTGTTAATTATGTATATAAGAAATGTGCCTCTCTGGTTTATCTTTTGATATTAATTGCTCATTCTAACATAACATTATATATATAACGAGCCCAGCTAATTCGTGTATTTGAAGGAAGTGCAAATGGGCTGGGATTCCTTGGAAAATATAAATGGGCCGCATTGATGCGAAATTATTTGTTCACCCAGCTCAGCAAATGGACTGTACATTCTAGAAAACATGGGTTAAATATATGCCACATTTTTGCAGGCTGACATGTGGGCCAATAGGTCAAAGCCTACACAGGGCATTGTCAACTTGGTCAACAAATGATTATGACATCCACAGCCATTGGATTTATATCCAACGGCCGGCATGCACCTTCAATCTCTCGTCTTCTTCCTCCAGCGTCGTAGGGACCGCCTGGTCCGGCCTCCAGCAGCTAGCGGCTCTGCTTAGCACGCATCGCTGCGAAGTGCTACCCCACCGCCGGCTAGGCTATCCCTCCACGCCTCCACACCTCCTGTTATTCTCCGCCGACTACAGCCCCACGCCACACTAGAACCAGTTATAACCCTTCTCCTCCTCTCAATTTGCGACTGCACTGCCGCGTCTTCCCATCTCTGAGTCGTTCCCATCCGGGGCCTCGCCGTCGCCCACCGCCTCGCTACGCTCGGTGCGGCGTGGTCAACAAACGAGAGTCATCGGAAGAGGACTGTATGTGGATAGCCTGACGGCTGGGTCCCACGAGGTCCATGGTCGCACGCATGGAAAGTTCCTCCTTATTAAGCTGAAAAAATGTTTTCTCCACCTGACAGCTGGGACCCATCGGCTGTATCTTCGCACGGAAGGAAGTGCCTCCTTGTTATGCAGAAAAAATTATTCCTCCTGTTGACAGCTGGGACCCATCAGATTTGGTGGCTGACTTGTGGGCCCACTAAGCGGACGTGTACGCAGGGCTTTGTCAACTTAATCAACAAATGATTCTAGCAGCTGGACCGTTGGATGTTAATCCAACAGCCATGCTCCTTCTTCAACCTCTGTTCTTGCTCCTGTCTCCCGTGGGCGGCACCGCAGCTGTGCTGCCGCGCACCCGAACCATGTCAAGTTTCCCACTCCTCTCCATCTGCGACTCCACTGCCCCGTCTTCCCCATCTCCGGGTCGTTCCAGTCTGGGGCCTCGCCATTGTCCACCGGCCTTGGTGCACTCGCCACGGTGTGGTCAACGTGGTGAACAACCGAGAGTCATCGGAAGATGACTGTACGTGAGAGGCTGACAGTGGGGATGCACCATGCCCATGGACACATGCATGCAACGGAACGCGGCGTGGTCAACGTGGTCAAGGAACAACTTCCATCAAAAGTGTACTGTACAGCTGGGTCCACGGCCGCAGCAAGGAAGTGCCTCCTTATTACGTCGAAAATAATGATTCCTCCACCTGACAGCAGGGACCCACCGGACGGGCCACCGTATTTCACGAAAAAAATGTCCCTCCCCCCCCGCTGTCAGCTCGGACCCACCGGGAGTGACTCCTTATTACGCAGAAAAAATGAATACTCCCCCTGCTAGCTGGGACCCACCTTGGCGGGAGGCTGACTTGTGGGCCTACTAAGTTGACGGGGACGGAGGGCTTTGTCAACTTAGTCAATATGAACGATTCTAGCTCCAGTGACCGTACGATATCCATCCAACGGCCGTAGTGCTTCTTCAACCTCTGGTCTTCTTGCACAGCCACCCAAACCAGCGTCGGTCGTGCCGCGTGCTCCTGCCTCCCGTGGCCGGCTATGATGCCGCGGAGGCCTCACCGCCCCTACTACTCCCACCGCTGGCCAGGCCATCCCTCTACTCACCCACACCCCCTGTTATTCTACGGCGACGGCAGCCTCACACCGCAGCCAAACCAGTGAACCCTCATACTCCTCTCCGCGTGGGCATCCACTGTCGCGTCTTCCCTGGCTCCGCGTCGTCCCCTTCCTAGGCCTTGCCATCGTCCACCGCCTTGGTGCTCTCGGCGCGACGTGGTCAATGTGGTCAACGACCGACTTCCAACAGAAGAGTACTATATGTGGAGAGG
Source organism: Triticum urartu (assembly GCF_056163025.1). Lineage (NCBI taxonomy): Eukaryota > Viridiplantae > Streptophyta > Magnoliopsida > Poales > Poaceae > Triticum > Triticum urartu. Next base: position 547,748,001 of record NC_141878.1, on the reverse strand, counting down.
CTGACAGCTGGGTCCACGGAAGCCGCAAGGAAGTGCCTACTTATTATGCGCAAAATAATTATTCCTGCACCTGACAGTGGGGACCCACCGGACGGGCCACCGTATTTTGTGAAAAAAATGTTTCCCCCCTAACTGCTGGGACCCACCAGCTACATCTTCGCACGCAAGGAAGTGAGTCTGAAAAAAAATGATTCGCCCCCCTGACTGCTGGGACCCACCAGCTATATCATCGCACGCAAGGAAGTGCCTGACAGTCGGGACCCACCTCATCGAATGATAACCCACAAGTATAGGGGATCAATTGTAGCCTCTTTCGATAAGTAAGAGTGTCGAACCCAACGAGGAGCTAAAGGTAGAACAAATATTCCCTCAAGTTCTATCGACCACCGATACAACTCTACGCACGCTTGATGTTCGCTTTACCTAGAACAAGTATGAAACTAGAAGTAATTTGTAGGTGTTTTTGGGTAAGCTTGCAAGAAAGTAAAGAACACGAAAATAAAAGCTAGGGGATGTTTAGATAAAGACACAACTAAATTAGTTTTAGTAAAGAGCTTTTGTCAACAAGAAAGTTATTTGTCCCTAGGCAATCGATAACTAGACCGGTAATCATTATTGAAATTTTATTTGAGGGAGAGGCATAAGCTAACATACTTTCTCTACTTGGATCATATGCACTTATGATTGGAACTCTAGCAAGCATCCGCAACTACTAAAGATTCATTAAGGTAAAACCCAACCATAGCATTAAAGCATCAAGTCCCCTTTATCCCATACGCAAACAACCTACTTACTCGGGTTTGTGCTTCTGTCACTCACGCCACCCACCATAAGCAAATCATAAGCATATTGCAAACCCTACAGCGGGAATCCCTCACGCTTGCGCGACACGGAGAGCACCATAGGACAACACCAATAATAAAACATACAACTCAAACCAATCACGATCATCAAATAGCCATTAGGACAAAACAGATTGAAAGTGCAACTATCCCTAGGTGGTTTTGGTAATTCATAACAACATATAGCTCATTGAGCTAATGCTATTCCAAGATGATTATTTCAGGAAAGCTCAATGATTGGCATGGCATGGATGTGAAAGTGGAACCCTCAAAATGCTAAGGACAAAGGATTGTCTCAAGCTCAAAAGCTCAAGACTCTTCATTTTATATTTTAGTGATCCAAGATCACATTGAGTCTTTAGGAAAAGCCAATACTATCAAGGAGCGATGAGGTGTTGCTTAATGAGCCTCTTGCTTCATGTGCTTAGTGATATGCTCCAAAAACCCTCAACTACTTTCCCATATCCACATATGACCTAACCCTAAGCCAAACTCGGTCCTACCGATTCTTTCTATCCGGCGCCACCGAGTTTCACTTGTCATAAGCCACTGCCAAACCCTAGCAATTCGGTTCTACCGATAGGGATCTTGGTCTCACCGAGATGGGATTGCAAACTCTCTGTTTCCCTTTCGTAACTTTTCAGTCTCACCGAAAGAGCGAATCGGTCCCACCGAGATTGAAATGTAAATTCAGTGTTTCCTTTTTGTAACTTTTCGGTCTCACCGAAAGAGCAACTCGGTCCCACCGAGTTTGCCTGACTAACTCTCTGGTTAGCTAATTACCAAAACCGGTCTCACCGAGTTTGTGTAATCGGTCTCACCGAGATTACGTTATGCCCAAACCCTAACCATATCGGTCCTACCGAGTTGCATGTCAGTCCCACCGAAAATCTCTAACGGTCACTAGGTTTACCTTTTCGGTCCGACCGAGTTTGCTGATTCGGTCCCACCGAGATTGGAAAACTGTGTGTAACGGTTGGATTTTGTGTGGAGGCTATATATACCCCTCCACCTCCTCTTCATTCGTGGAGAGAGCCATCAGAACACATACACAATTCCAACTCATATGTTCTGAGAGAGAACCACCTACTCATGTGTTGAGACCAAGATATTCCATTCCTACCATATGAATCTTGATCTCTAGCCTTCCCAAGTTGCTTTCCACTCAAATCTTCTTTCCACAAAATCCAAATCCTATGAGAGAGAGTTGAGTGTTGGGGAGACTATAATTTGAAGCACAAGAGCAAGGAGTTCATTACCTACACACCATTTGTTACTTCTTGGAGAGTGGTGTCTCCTAGATTGGCTAGGTGTCACTTGGGAGCCTCTGACAAGATTCTGGAGTTGAACCAAGGAGTTTGTAAGGGCAAGGAGATCGCCTACTTCGTGAAGATCTACCGCTAGTGAGGCAAGTCCTTCGTGGGCGATGGCCATGGTGGGATAGACAAGGTTGCTTCTCCGTGGACCCTTTGTGGGTGGTTGCTTCTTCGTGGACCCTTCGTGGGTGGAGCCCTCCGTGGACTCGCGCAACCGTTACCCTTCGTGGGTTGAAGTCTCCATCAACGTGGATGTAGGATAGCACCACCTATCCGAACCACGGGAAAAACATCCGTGTCTCCAATTGCGTTTGAATTCTCCAAACCCTTCCCTTTACATTCTTGCAAGTTGCATGCTTTACTTTCCGCTGCCAATATACTCTTTGCATGCTTGCTTGAATTGTGTGATGATTTCTTGACTTGTCCTACAATAGCTAAAATCTGCCAAGAACTAAAATTGGGAAAAGGTTAAGTTTTTATTTGGTCAAGTAGTCTAATCACCCCCCCTCTAGACATACTTTCGATCCTACAAGTGGTATCTGAGCTTTGGTCTCCATTTGCTTTGATCTCCATAGCTTTTGTGGTCATAGCCTTGGTTTCACAACCTAGGAGAGTATGGCGTCTAGCGAGGGAAATTATCACCGTAGAGGTCCTTACTTTGATGGTACTAATTTTGCTAGTTGGAAGCATAAAATGAAAATGCATATTCTTGGACATAACCCCGCCGTTTGGGCTATTGTGTGTGTTGGTTTGCAAGGTGACTTCTTTGATGGGAAAGAACCAAACCGTGAAGCTACCGCGGATGAGTTGAAGATGTTGCAATACAATGCTCAAGCTTGTGATATTCTCTTCAACGGATTGTGCCCCGAAGAATTCAACAAAATCAGCCGTCTTGAGAATGCAAAGGAAATTTGGGACACTTTGATTGATATGCACGAAGGTACCGACTCCGTCAAGATATCCAAGTTGGATGTGCTTCAAAGTCAACTTGACAAGTTCAAAATGAAGGATGGTGAAGGTGTCGCTGAAATGTACTCTAGGCTTGCTCTCATCACAAATGAGATTGCCGGCTTAGGAAGTGAAGAGATGACCGATAGATTCATCATCAAGAAGATTCTAAGAGCCTTGGATGGAAAATATGATACCGTGTGCACATTGATCCAAATGATGCCCAATTACAAAGATCTCAAGCCAACGGAGGTGATTGGAAGAATTGTTGCTCATGAGATGTCACTTAAGGATAAAGAGGAACTTCACAACAAATCAAGTGGTGCCTACAAAGCCTCATGTGAAGCCCCTACATCATCAAGTGAGAAACAAAACTTCAATGAAGAATTGAGCTTAATGGTGAAGAACTTCAACAAGTTCTACAAGAGTAGAAGCAAAGATAGAAGCTTCAAGTCAAGGTCCTACAATGACAAAAGATCTTCTAGTCGAGAGCGAAACTGCTACAGTTGTGGAAGACCCGGACACTATTCCAATGAGTGTACGGCTTCCTACAAGAGAAGAGAAGATTCTCCAAAAAGAAGAAGCAAAGAATCACCACCAAGAGAGAGAAGGAATAGAGATGATCGTTATGAACGAAGATACTCACGGAGAAGCAAGGATTCGGAAAGGAAGGAAAAATCATCAAGGAGCTACACAAAACGAAGACATCAAGCTCATGTTGGTGAATGGGTATCTGGCTCCGACTCCGACAGCCACTCCGAGAGAAGTTATCACTCCGACTCCGAAGATACTCAAGATGAAGGTGTTGCCGGTCTAGCACTTGTGTCAACCAACTCCTACGACATATTTGACTCACCAAATGAAGGAATTGGAAGATGCTTCATGGCCAAAGGTCCTAAGGTAACACACCCCGAGTATGTTGATTTCAATAGTGATGAAGATGACTTGTTAGGTGATGATTTGCTTGTTGACAACTCTAGTGATGAATACTATGATGAAACATCAATTAATCATGCTAATCAAGATAAAACGAATGACAATGATAAGGAGAAGATTGAGGCTCTAACTAAAGAACTAAACACTCTTAAGTTAGCTCATGAAACTATCTTCGAAGATCATCGAGAACTTTTAAGAGCTCATGAGAAATTACGCCTTGAAAAGCTCAATCTTGAGCAAGAGCATGAGTTCTTAAAAACAATCAATGATGATCTCCGCAAGAAAAGTTCTTCTTACATTGCCAAGCGTTTACTCTTATCCACTTACATGCCTCAAGTCAAGTCTAGTAACAAGAACAAGAAAGATTCTTCCTCTAGCAGTAACAATGATCATGCTAAATCCAATATTGTTGCTTCTAGTAGTTCTCTTGATTCCAATAATGATTCTCTTAGCCAAGTTACACTTGAGCAAGAAAATAGCTTATTGAAGGGAATTATAGAGAAAGGAGTGTACAAAAGCCTTGCCGGGAGTAAGCAATTCGAGGAAATTGTGCGCAAGCAAGGAATGCACCGGAAGAATCAAGGTGTTGGTTTTGAACGAAAGTTCAATGCCAATGGAGTTGAGTGGGAAGAAGATCAATACCCCAAGACAAAGTTTGTTCCTCAACAAGAGAAGTATGATACTTCTTTCAAGGGGACACAAGCTCAAGATGATCTTCCACCACAAGACTACAAGCAAAAAGGCAAGGACAAGCTTCAAGAGGAAATTGATGCATTTGAAGAAGCTCCTAAGACCTTAGTCAAGTGGATTCCCAAGACTACTTCAAGTTCCACTTCATCAAGTACGACTACAACTCCAAGGATTCCCATCAAGATGGTGTGGATCCAAAAGAAGAAGAACTAGAGAGTTCTTGAGGGTGACTCCGCCAACATACTTCACTCTTATCATTTTGGCAAGAACAAGTGCAATCAACTTCCACATCTTGCACTAGTTCAAGGAGTCACAAACCCTCTTCTTGGTAAGACAAGGGACAAGGTAACCTAAAAGTTTTCATGGACATCATCTTGTGTGTGCATCACTCTATGTCTATGGATATCCTTGTTTGTTCCTTGTGGGACTAACCCATGTAGGTATTGAAAGTGCAATTCACTCAAATGGATAGCTCCAAGTGATCTACATCAACATTGAGCATCCACATCTTCAACATCTACATGAAGTCATCATCGACAAAACCCGAGGTTAGTTCATCCCTCTAAGGGGGGATATCACATCTAGGGGGAGCTTTACTCCAAGACTTGAGCTAAAGCAACTCTAAAGATGTGAACACAACAATGCTTTATGTAAAAGTGGTAACCCCACTTGAGCTTAAACGATGAGTATGACCTATGATCAAGTGTTCTCACTTGACTCCTAAGTCAATATACTCATATATAGATGACCTTGTCATCGCAAATTGCTTGATAGATGCTAGAATTGGTTGTGCATGTCTTGTCACATATTTCATTTGCCATCTTATTGTGTGAGCATGCTGGTTGCATATTTTACTCATTCGAGGACATCCACTTGTTGTTTTGATTGTTTGGTTTTATTTCCTTTTGCCAAGTGGATGGACAAGAATGCCTAAGAACCTCCTCTAGCTATCTATGCTTTTCTCGTCTCAGACTCTATTCATGCTACATCACAAAATTTGATCAAGTCAGATTCGAACCACTCTGTGTGAGGAGCGCTCGGAGTCCCCGATTCGTCATAGACTTAAACTTCCAAAACCTCTTTATGATTCTCGGTCTGACCGATACCCTACTTTCGGTCCTACCGAGATCATTAAGTTGATCTGAATTTTCGATCTCGGTGCAACCGATTTGAACCATTCGGTCACACCGAGTTGCAACAACTATATACAGTTTTGCATCTCAGTGCCACCGAGTCGTTCCACTTGGTCACACCGATAGGGTCGGGCTATATATAGTCACGGGCAAAAATTTGGAAATTTCTCCGAACCCCTTCGCCCGCGCGATAGCCTGCTCTGCCAACTTGGTCTCCGGATCGTCTCCTCGCCGTCAGCCGCCTCCAGTCGCTGGTCTCCATCGCCGTCAACGGAATTCAACCATGCCGTTGCCGCCGTAGCGAGTCTCCACCGAACTAGGGTATGGACTCGATCACAGTGCTATTCCCCGTCCGATTCCTAGCACATTGTGTTCTTAATGATTCTTGCCATGATTGAAACACTCCTATCCAGTCAATGCATTCGTAGATTAGTTTTGATTCGAAAATTTTAGGGTTAGGTTTCCGCCGAAACCTTCTCGGACCCACCGAGTTAAAAAACTCGGTCCCACCAATTTGGCTCATGCCATTGCACAAGTGAGACTCGGTCTGACCGAGAATTACTTATCGGTGTGACCGATTTTGGAACTCTGTGAAACCCTAGCAGTCTCGGTGCCACCGAACTGTGACTCGGTCTGACCAAGTTCACTAGTTTAGGTTCCAAAACTGCTTCGGTATCACCGAGTTTAAAAATCGGTAGATCCGAGATGATTTCAGTGGGAAACTAAAACTAAGTTTTTGGATCATTCTTTTGCAAAAATCTCTACATTTTGTGATGCTCATCCACTCTACCTCATCTATAAACTGTTCACAGGGTCAGCAGTCAGCTTGTTCATCATGTCAGACCAAAGTGACAGCCAGAACATGTCAGAACAGCAAGTGCAGATGAGTGAGGGCACTAGTCCCTCAAGCTCTTCAGATGATGGCAGCAGAAGTACTCCTAGCAATCTGCCTAAAGCTGCCACCAGACAGAGGAAGAAGAGAACCTCAGAATCAGAGGATGAGGACTATGTGGCAGAAGAGGAAGCAACTTCAAAGAGAGTAGTGCTTGAGAAGGAACATGGCTCAGCTCAAGGCACAAAGCCAGGCTTAAAGATCAAAAGGCCAGCAGGTAGGCAGCCTATGCCAAAGGCCAGAGCCTCAACTCAGATTCCTAAGCCAGTTGCTGCTGAAGGAAAGAAAAGGAAGGAAAGGGTCAAGAAGACCGTAGCCAGAGTGCTTGGAAAGGCTTCCATCATGGAAGAAGAGGAAGAAGAAGAGGTTGCTGCACCAGCACCTAAGGCACCTAAGCTTATGGGTGATGCTATAAGATCAGGGGCTGCTGCATCCAAGCCCAAAGAAGCACCCAAAGCTGCCTCCAAGCCCAAGTCTGCCCCAAAGAGAAATACGAGGAGCATACCTGCAACTAAGAAGAACATGGCCCCAATGCCTGAAGCTGCTGAAGAAGATGATGAAGAGCACGTTCTGAGAAAGCTCAAGCCCAAGATCCCAGACCACAATGATGCTCATCCTGTGGCTGAGGACATGAAGCTCAGAAGAGACTCAGGGCTGAGGAAGTGGAGAGAAGCAGATCCGTATGCTTCAAGGAGGAGGACTGCTGTTGACTACAGGTTCCACACTAAGGAACAGCAGGACTTCTATGAGACAGTTTTGCTTGATAAGAAGCCCATTGTTTGTGACATGAGATGGGTCGACTGGACCTACATGAAGGACAATGAAGAACACTACCCTGGAGTGTATGACAGCTTCAATGCTTGTGGAGTAGCAGACTTTGTTGGGCAGAAGCTCACAAAGTGGAACGAGGAACTTATTATGCAATTCTACTCCACGGCACACTTCTACCCAGATGGAAGGATCACATGGATGTCTGAAGGTACGAGGTACCAATCTACAGTTGCTGAATGGGCTCAGCTGATTAATGCCCCAGAAGAGCAGGAAGATGACTTGGATGTATATGCCAAGAAGAAGATGGATCATAACTCAATGTCAAACATGTACAAGGAAATTCCAAATGAAGCACTTGACACTTTCAAGTTTGGCTCAGTGCACTATCTTCTGTCAGGGCTGCCAACTATCAATTGGATCCTTAGGCACACACTCTTGCCCAAGTCTGGAGATCACAGAATGATCAGAGGTCACGCCATTAACTTGCTTCATGTATTTGATGTACCTCAGAAATTCAAGGTCATGAGCCTCATAGTAGAAACTATCAAGAGGACTGCAGCAGATCAGAAGAGGAGCTGTGGATATGCCCCACAGATTCAGGAGCTCATCAACTCAAAGATGGGCACAGGCATATACTTGTTGGACAAGGAACACCTACCCATCCGTCCAGATTTTGAAGATAATCAAGTTGTCATGAATGAGAATGAACCATCGTCTGCACAAGCACAAGCAAAGAAGGAGAAGGCAAGGAAGGAGAAAGCTGCCAAGATGCCAACTCAAGAGGAGGCATCTAAGTATTTCTTGAAAACCAAACAAGAGCAGCTTGGTTACTTGATTGCATCCACACTGAGGATTGAGCAAGGACTGGCCACCCTCACTCAGAATCAGCAGAGCTTAGAGAGGATCATGGAACAAAAGTTCTATGACTTGGATGTCAAAGTGACAGAGATTCAGTCTGCAGTGGAACAACTTCAGGATGACATGCAGGAGAGGAGAGGCAAGACTACAACTGATGCATTTGCCCGAGGGCCAAGAGCTCAGAGATCACATGCAGTGCCAGTTGCTGACACCAGAGCCACCACTTCTGCACCAGCTACAGCCTCAGTTCCACCAGCTCCAGCATCTACTTCAGCCTCGACTCCGACCACGTCTACAGAAGGCTTCGTCCTTGGAGTGCTCTGGACTCCACCACCACCAGAAGATCAAGCCTGAGCGTCGATCTAGCACTATGCATTTTCTAGGAACTTTTTGGTAACTTGTTGCCAAAGGGGGAGAAAAATGTATAGATCATAGGCTTCAAGAGAGAGTGTTGCTTTTATTCTCTCTTGTTTTATTTGGTGGTTTTTCGAACTTTGTTTGCTTTTGAGTGCTTGAGATACTATGTCATTGCTCGTGAGACATTGATGATCATGTGTTTGATCATAAGCTACACTTATGCATGCTTGATATATCTTATCTATCTTATGTGATCATTCACTATTCTTGGTGATGAGTGCATGTATTTCATTCCTATCATTTTAAGCGCTCCACCAAGATGTATGTGACATGGAAGAGTAACCCATGACTCTAACTCCTTGTGCATTTGCAGTCCAAAGCAAATTTTAAATATGCACAAATTTAGGGGGAGCTCTTACTTGTCACATACTTCTCAAAGCGACGATATATTTCATGCTTATTATCATTTGTCGAAGCTTTGATCTATATGTTGTCATCAATTACCAAAAAGGGGGAGATTGAAAGTGCAACTATCCCTAGGTGGTTTTGGTAATTCATAACAACATATAGCTCATTGAGCTAATGCTATTCCAAGATGATTATTTCAGGAAAGCTCAATGATTGGCATGGCATGGATGTGAAAGTGGAACCCTCAAAATGCTAAGGACAAAGGATTGGCTCAAGCTCAAAAGCTCAAGACTCTTCATTTTATATTTTAGTGATCCAAGATCACATTGAGTCTTTAGGAAAAGCCAATACTATCAAGGAGGGATGAGGTGTTGCTTAATGAGCCTCTTGCTTCATGTGCTTAGTGATATGCTCCAAAAACCCTCAACTACCTTCCCATATCCACATATGACCTAAACCCTAAGCCAAACTCGGTCCTACCGATTCTTTCTATCCGGCGCCATCGAGTTTCACTTGTCATAAGCCACTGCCAAACCCTAGCAATTCGGTTCTACCGATAGGGATCTCGGTCTCACCGAGATGGGATTGCAAACTCTCTATTTCCCTTTCGTAACTTTTCGGTCTCACCGAAAGAGCGAATCAGTCCCACCGAGATTGCAATGTAAATTCAGTGTTTCCTTTTTGTAACTTTTCGGTCTCACCGAAAGAGCAAATCGGTCCCACCGAGTTTGCCTGACTAACTCTCTGGTTAGCTAATTACCAAAATCGGTCTCACCGAGTTTGTGTAATTGGTCTCACCGAGATTACGTTATGCCCAAACCCTAACCATATCGGTCCTACCGAGTTGCATGTCAGTCCCACCGAAAATCTCTAACGGTCACTAGGTTTACCTTTTCGGTCCGACCGAGTTTGTTGATTCAGTCCCACCGAGATTGGAAAACTGTGTGTAACGGTTGGATTTTGTGTGGAGGCTATATATACCCCTCCACCTCCTCTTCATTCGTGGAGAGAGCCATCAGAACACATACACAATTCCAACTCATATGTTCTGAGAGAGAACCACCTACTCATGTGTTAAGACCAAGATATTCCATTCCTACCATATGAATCTTGATCTCTAGCCTTCCCAAGTTGCTTTCCACTCAAATCTTCTTTCGACAAAATCCAAATCCTATGAGAGAGAGTTGAGTGTTGGGGAGACTATCATTTGAAGCACAAGAGCAAGGAGTTCATTACCTACACACCATTTGTTACTTCTTGGAGAGTGGTGTCTCCTAGATTGGCTAGGTGTCACTTGGGAGCCTCCGACAAGATTGTGGAGTTGAACCAAGGAGTTTGTAAGGGCAAGGAGATCGCCTACTTCGTGAAGATCTACCGCTAGTGAGGCAAGTCCTTCGTGGGAGATGGCCATGGTGGGATAGACAAGGTTGCTTCTTCATGGACCCTTTGTGGGTGGTTGCTTCTTCGTGGACCCTTCGTGGGTGGAGCCCTCCGTGGACTCGCGCAACCATTACCCTTCGTGGGTGGAGCCCTTCGTGGACTCGCGCAACCGTTACCCTTCGTGGGTTGAAGTCTCCATCAACGTGGATGTAGGATAGCACCACCTATCCGAACCACAGGAAAAACATCCGTGTCTCCAATTGCGTTTGAATTCTCCAAACCCTTCCCTTTACATTCTTGCAAGTTGCATGCTTTACTTTCCGCTGCCAATATACTCTTTGCATGCTTGCTTGAATTGTGTGATGATTGCTTGACTTGTCCTACAATAGCTAAAATCTGCCAAGAACTAAAATTGGGAAAAGGTTAAGTTTTTATTTGGTCAAGTAGTCTAATCACCCCCCTCTAGACATACTTTCAATCCTACACAGATCTACTCAAACATCATAGGATAGCCATACATCATTGGGAAATAATATATAGCGTTGAGCACCATGTTTAAATAGAGATTACAGCGGGTAAGAGAGAGGTTACACCGCTGCATAGAGGGGGGGAAGAGTTGGTGATGATGGCGGTGAAGTTGTTGGTGAAGATGGCGGTGAAGTTGTTGGTGAAGATGGCGGTGATGGTGATGGCCCCGGCAGCGCTCCGACGCCACCGGAAGCAAGGGGGAGAGGGCACCCCCCCCTTCTTCTTCTTCCTTGACCTCCTCCCTAGATGGGAGAAGGGTTTCCCCTCTGGTCCTTGGCTCCCATGGCGTGGGAGGGGCGAGAGCCCCTCCGAGATTGGATCTATCTCTCTGTCTCTGTCTGTTTCTGCGTTCTGTTCTGGCTCTGTTTCACCGTTTCGTGTATATATGGAGATCCGTAACTCCGATTGGCCTGAAATCTTCGCCGTGATTTTTTTCCGAATATTAGCTTTCTTGTGGCAAAAGAAGAGTGGCAACCGCCTTACGGTGGGCTCACGAGGGTAGGGGGCGCGCCCTAGGGGGGGCACCCCCCTGCCTCGTGACCACCTCGGGCACTGGTTCGCGTTGATTTTCCTTCCGAATTTTCCATATTTTCCAAAAATAAGCTCCATCCGTTTTTATCCCGTTTGGACTCCGTTTGATATGGATATTCTGCGAAACCAAAAACATGCAATCGACGGGAACTGGCACTAGGCACTGGATCAATATGTTAGTCCCAAAAATAATATAAAAAGTTGGCAAAAAGTATATGAAAGTTGAATAATATTGGCATGGAACAATCAAAAATTATAGATACGACGGAGACGTATCATCGAAGCATACATAGTGTTGTCATTCTGGTCGCGAATGTGTACGTACATACTGGTCGATGTAGAGCGCGCACGTGTCGTAGTAGAGGCGCGCATGTAGCATGTACACGTACGTACAGCGGCCAGTGTGCAAGAAAGAAAATATGTCCACGTACGTACATACGGGCGGGGTCTCGAACGCCTACTCACGCATACGTACGGCCAGGGCTCATGTACATGGCTGGGTCGGAACGGAGAAACTACGTCATCGTGTTCATGGGGAGCCAACCGGCTGGGTCGGAATAGAATGCGTCGTCGTGTTCATCGGGAGGGCTTGGACGGAACAGCCGATGGAAATGAGGCCTGGCGTACCGCAGAACGGAGGAAACGGCCTTGTGTGCGACCAGCCACGATCGAAATAGAATCATGTTCATCGGGAGGGGTCTGGCGTACCGCAAAACGGAGGAAACGGACCTTCTACGGTCGAAGCGGGGGTCCTGTTGATCGGGAGGGGTGTGGCGTACCGCAAAACAGAGGAAACGGACTTGTGTTGGAGCGCTACGGTCGAAACGGGGGTCCTGTTCACCGGGAGGGGTGTGGCGTACCGCAAAACGGCACTCCATGGGATACTGTTCATCTCCACCGTCGACCCCCTCCAGCCTCCATGGGCTGTTGTTCATCCACCGTCGACCTCCTCCAGCCTCCACCTGCGACTGTTCATCCACAGGCTCCTGTTCATCCAGCCTCCACCGCACGCTACTCCACCGGCTACTTTTCAACCAGCCCTCTCCACGGGCTCCTGTTCAACCACCCCTCCATGGGCTACTGTGCATCCAGCCCTCCACCGTCTACTGTTCATCCAGCCCTCCACGGGGTGATCCTGTTCATCTAGCCCTCCACGGGGTCCTGTTCATCCAGCCCCAACCGGCTTGATCGATCGGGGTTCTGTTCATCCAGAGGCAACACCACGGGGTCCTGTTCATCCACCCCCACCGGGAACTGTTCATCCAAACCCCCCAGCAACGCTCACTGTTCATCCAGAGGCAGCATCGAATGGCTTCAGTTAGCAGCACTAGTGAAGGAATCGCTCGATTGGGTTCAGTTAACAGCCATCGATCGATCGCTCGGGGTTCAGTAACGCATAACCTCCAGTGCAATCGCTTGGGTTCAGTAGGTGAACACCTCACTCGGGTTCAGTTAGAGCCCAACGCCTCTCACCCCCGCGCGTGTGTGTACGAGAGAAACGTGCAAACCTCCGTGCATCTGTAAGTGCATCTAGTGCCACCCCTAGTTGGTTTTGGAGTATTGACGACAAACCTAGTTGAGGGACTAATGTGTTTGTGAGAATTGCAGGATAACACAGGTAGAAGTCCCTCATTGATTCGGTTTTACTACCAGAGATGACCCCTAAAAATGTATGAAGACATTGATGTCAAAGGTGGTATATGAAGATATTCACATTGAAGACTATGACAAGAGAAGACACTATATGAAGCCTATGGAGCTCGAAGACTTAGATCTTTCGTAGTTCTTTTTCTTTTGTGTTGAGTCATAGGAACCACCGTACTGTTAAGTGGGGTCCAAGAGAACTAGTCAGAATGACTGAAGTGATGCCTAAACCAAAAAACCTATGTCTTCGAGTGAAGACTATGAGAGCGAATCTTGTCCAGAGTCGGACAAGTCAGCTTTGCTTGTAGCCCAAGTAAAGTTGCCGTGTGAGTTTGAAATCTGACCGTTGGAACACGTGTCAGTTCCTTAGTGACCCAGGGTCATTTCGGACAAATCAGGTCGGGTTGCCAAGTGGCTATAAATAGCCCACCCCCTACAACCATAAACGGTTGGCTGCTCAGATTGAAAGCACGGCTTTTCTCGTTTGAGAGCAACCCACCTCGAAGCCTTTGAGAGAGAATTCCTTGCGAGGATAAAGCCCTAACCACCAGAGCCAGAGAGAATTGGGCATCACTTAAGTCTTCTTGTCTGCGTGATCTGAAGACTTATTACACTTGAGGATTGTGCATCCTCCAGCCGGTTAGGCGTCGCGTTCTGAGCATCCAAGAGACATTGTGGATTGCCGGTGAACGAAGTCTGTGAAGGTTTGGGAGTCTACCTTGAAGACTTACCAGAGTGATTGGGCGAGGTCTATGTGACCTTAGCTCAAGGAGAATACGGTGAGGACTGGGTGTCCTGAGCTGCGTGTTCAGGACTGGGTGTCCGGGACTGTGTGTCCTAAGGTTTAAATACCTAGCCGCTCCAACCAGACGTACAGTTGTCACAGCAACTGGAACTGGTCCAACAAATCATTGTCTTCAACGAGTCACTGGTTTCATCTTCACTTCCCTTTACTTACTGTTACTCCTTGTGAAGTCATTGTATGTTTGCACTATCATTTGTCTTCACTGAGTGACTGCGTGTTCTGTTTGGCTTCACAATATCTTCCTACCTGATCCTTACTACCTGGCTGCTATTAGTCTTTGTGCTTTCACTTCATTGAATACTTGACTATGGTTTGCCTAGTGTAGTCTACCTTCCGCTGCATGATAATAGGTTTAATTTTATCGTTTGTCTTCAAAACTTCTATGTTCTGAAGACTTTCATAAAAATCTTCTATTCACCCCCCCTCTAGTCGATATAACGTACTTTCAATTGGTATCAGAGCCAGGTGCTCCCTTGTTCTGTGTGATTCGGTTTAACCACCTGGAGTTTTAGCTATGTCGACTGCAGGGATAATTAAAGTCTCCGCTGTGTGCCCCGTCTTTGATGGAACTGAATATCCCTACTGGAAGAATAAGATGCGCATGCATCTTGAAGCCATTGACGTTGACCTATGGTATGTCGTCGAGGACGGCGTTCCCAAGGCTGGAGAAGGTCTTACTGCTGCTGATGTCAAGAAATTCGTTCAATTGGACTCTACTGCCAAGAATATCATCTGTGGTCATCTGACCAAAGGACAGTATGGCCGTGTGAGTTCTTTGAAGACATCCAAGCTGGTCTGGGACTGGCTCTCCAAGGTCAATGAAGGCATCTCAACCCAGAGAGGTCAGAGAATCAGTGTCCTTCGCAACCTCTTCAACCGCTTCAAGCGAAATGACAATGAGAATGTCCAGCACACATTTGACCGACTCACTGACATCACAAATGAGCTTCAAGCCCTCGGCGCCACTGAGATTACCAAACACGAAGTCGTCAAGACGCTGCTGAGATCACTTGATAGTTCATTTGACATCCTGGCCCTGATGATTCAAGAACGTCCGTCTGACATACTTGAGAGGCTCAACACACATGAGTTTCAGCTTTCGAAGAAAAGAGATATCTACGGTCCAAACTATGGGCGAACTCGTGCCTTGAAGGCAAAAGCTGTCTCCTCATCTGAAGAAGAATCTGACAGCAGTTCTGATGATCCTGAAGACATTGGAAGGGAACTTGCTATGCTTGTCAAGAAGTTCCAAAAATTCACCAAGAAGAAAGGCTTCAGAAAGTCTTCCCGATCAAGTTCAAGGAATGATGAAGCTCCTGCTCATGACTACAAGAAGAAAACATGTCACAAGTGCAAGAAACTTGGCCACTTCATCTCTGAGTGTCCATAGTGGGACAATGAGAACAAAAAGAAGAAGAAGAGCAAGGAATATGACTCTGACGACAAGAAGAAGAAGAAGAAATACTCAAAGTCTTCTTCCAAGTCTTCCTCAAAGTCTTCATCACACAAGAAGAGCTCATCTGGCAAGGCACGTGCGTTTTTGGCAAGGAAATGGATTCAGAGGAGGAGTTTGCTTCTGAGGAGGCGGAGGTGGAGTCTGAGGAGGAATCCGACTCAGGCGTCGCAAGTCTGGCTACAGCATACGTTGCCAAGTCCATCTTCAACACTGAAGACAATGACTTCATCACCGACACCGATGCAAATGACAAGGACTACTCCGCTTCTACCTACTGCTTCATGGCACGCGGTGCCAAGGTAAACACATGCACTACTCACTATCAAACATCTAGTGACGATGACTCTAATTGTGGTTCAAAACCTAGCTACAAAACACTTGCTAAAATTGCAACTGAACAACAGAAAGCTATGGAACATATTCAAAAACTGTTAGACAGAAGCGATGATCTGTTAGGTGCTGAAATGACTCGATCTGAATCCTTAATTGAAGACATAAAAAATCTTCACGTTAAGTATCAGGAACTTGAAAGTCGTCATGAAACTCTCTCAACAACTCATAAAAAGCTTTCCTATGATTATCTTCAAAGGAAGCAAGATCTTGAGAAATTGAGAGCGGTTCATGAAGATCTTCAAACGGAAAACGAGTCACTTCGCGCCAAACAGATCAGTCCCGCTCAGGAAGGATTTGAACCACCATGTCTTAAATGCATTGAGCGTGATAATGCTACTTCTGTTGTTGAATGTTCTACTGCTACTGCTGTTGCAATATCTTCAACTGTTGATGCGGTAACTAACCCCTCTGCTGAGGATACCACCACTATTGCTGATCAGAATGCTAGGTTGAAGACATTGCTTGAAACAGGGATGTACAAAAGTCTTAAAGGGCATCAGACGCTATGTGGTGTCCTGAAAAAGCAGATTCTGAACCGAAACCCTAGGAAAGAGGGTGTAGGGTTCGTAAGGAAAATGAATGCAGATGGCTGTTACTGGAAACCTGAGCAGTACCCCAAAACCATGTGGGTTGCTGCAAAGGAACCTTCAGCAGATCCATCCAATCTATCTGGCTTCACTTGTGCTAACCCCATTATCATTGATGAATCCTTTGATGCAAACTATATACTGTTAAAGAATCAGAATGGTGAAGTGTTTGCCAGGTACATTGGTACTAACTGCAGGAATGGACCGCCTATGAAGAAGATCTGGGTTCCGAAAAGGTGTCTGGAGAGTCTTCCTGTGAATGTCATCATGACACCTCACGTGAAGAAGACAAACCTCAGACCAAAGGCTTCATACGGTCCAAAGGCTTCATACAGACAGAGGACTCACCTGAGTCGCACTAACGCAAATGTTTTGTAGGGAAATCATACTCAGGCATATGAATATGAGAGCGGTTCATCAAACCGCCATGTTCATAAGACCAAGAACTATTCTGCTTATTCTTATGAGTACTATTGTCCGCCTGCAAGACTGTTTGCTAAGGCTTCAAAGCCAAAATTCTCAGATGCTGCACTTAGACTTATTGCTTCTAAGCCACACTTGATGTGGGTGGTTAAGAAGGCTTAACTCTCTTTTGCAGGGAAAGGTCTCCAGCAGAAAACCAAAATCGTCTGACGCTATTGCTGGGGACCTTAAACATCTTGTAGGGCGCAAGATCAAATGCCCAAATGGTCTTACTATGTACTTCATACCTGAATCGCTTGCTACTCTCCCTATTAGTCCTAACCTGGATCTAAGCTTTCATAACCCACTGGTTCGTCAAATGTTTTTGCTTCACAATGCTCTTGGTGAAGCCTATCCCCCTAACTGCACTGTAGGGTACGACACCAGCGTCTTCAGAATGGATTATTGACAGTGGGTGTACAAATCACATGACTGGCAAAAGAAGTCTTCTTATGGACTCAACCTTATGTCCATCCGACAAGAGCCACATCACATTTGCTGACACTGGTAAAAGTAAGGTATTGGGTCTAGGTAGAGTTGCAATCTCAAGGGATCAACACATGGATAAAGTCATGCTTGTTGAATCCCTTGGCTTCAACTTAATGTCTGTCTCAATGCTTTGCGATTTGAACATGATCGTAATGTTTGGAAAATATCGTTGCCTTGTACTAATGGAATCTGACAAGTCTCTAGTGTTTAAAGGGTATCGAAAAGATGATTTGTACGTGGTAGATTTCTCAGCAGGGCCACAGCTTGCAGTATGTCTTCTAGCAAAGGCTTCAGAATGCTGGCTCTGGCATCGGAGGCTTGGACATGCTGGCATGAGGAACCTCCACACCCTTGCGAAGAAGAAGCATGTCATAGGCATCGAGGGCGTCAAGTTCAAGAAAGACCACTTATGTGGTGCCTGTGAAGCAGGGAAGATGACGAGGGCCAAACATCCCTCGAAGACAATCATGACTACTACTCGACCCTTCGAACTGCTTCACATGGATCTTTTCGGTCCCACTCATTACTCAACTCTAACTACTACTGCTTGCCTCTATGGCTTCGTTATTGTTGATGATTATTCTAGATATACTTGGGTGCACATAATCCTTTACAAGACTGAAGTGCAGGATGTCTTCAGACACTTCGCCAATCAAGCTATGAACAATTTTGGCGCCAAGATAAAGCACATCAGAAGTGACAATGGCACTGAATTCAAGAACACTGGCCTTGATACATATCTTGATACCTTGGGCATCACACATGAATTCTCAGCCCCGTACACGCCACAGTAGAATGGCGTCGTCGAACGCAAGAACAGAACACTAATTGAGATGGCCAGAACGATGCTAGATGAATACAAGACCCCAAGAAAAGTCTGGCCTGAATCCATTGATACTGCATGCCATACAAACAATCGTGTTTATCTTCACAAGCTACTGAACAAGACATCTTATGAGCTCCTTACTGGCAAGAAGCCAAATGTCAGTTACTTCAGAGTATTTGGCGCAAGGTGCTGGATCAAGGACCCACATCACACCTCAAAGTTTGCACCAAAAGCACATGAGGGTTTTATTCTTGGATATGGAAAGGATTCACACTCCTACAGAGTCTTCAATCTCTTTCATTACAAAGTGGTTGAAACAGTGGATGTGCGGTTCGATGAGACCAACGATTCACAAAGAGAGCAACTGCCAAATGTGCTAGATGAAGTTCCATCCAGTGAATCAATCAAGCTAATGGGAACTGGAGAAATTATACCTTCTGAAGCTCATCCTGAAGAAGAACTTATCATCTCAGCACCTGATCAACATGAAGACAATGCTCAGCCTGAAGACATTCCTTCCAACAACGACAATGAACAGCAAGAGCAAAGTCTTCGCCCTGTACATCCTCACGTTGCCAATGAAGTGCAGATTGAAAGAATAATTGATAGCATCAATGCACCTGGTCCACTCACTCGTTCAAGGGCAACTCAGCTAGCAAATTTCTGTGGGCACTTCGCATTCGTCTCAATAGCAGAACCCAAGAAAGTTGAAGAAGCCTTCATGGAACCTGAATGGATTCAAGCTATGCAAGAAGAGCTTCAACAGTTTGAGCTGAATAATGTATGGGAACTAGTTAAGAGTCCTGATCCACGGAAGCACAATATAATAGGCACCAAATGGATATACCGCAACAAGCAAGATGAGCATGGTCAAGTTGTCAGAAACAAAGCTCGTCTCGTTGCTCAAGGATATACTCAAGTGGAAGGCATTGACTTCGATGAAACATTTGCTCCTGTGGCTAGACTTGAAGCCATACGCATACTGCTGGCCTATGCAAATCATCATAACATACTTCTATATCAAATGGATGTGAAGAGTGCCTTTCTCAATGGCAAGATTGAAGAAGAAGTGTATGTTGCACAACCGCCTGGCTTTGAAGATCCAAAACATCCTGACATGGTATACAAGCTCAACAAGGCACTGTATGGCCTCAAACAAGCCCCTCGGGCCTGGTATGACACACTCAAATACTTCCTAAAGAGCAAAGGATTCATACCTGGTTCCCTAGATCCCACTCTTTTCACGAAGACATATGATGGTGAACTATTTGTGTGCCAAATATATGTGGATGACATTATCTTCGGCTGCACCAATCAGAAGTACAGTGAAGAGTTTGGATATATGATGCAAGAGCAATATCAGATGTCCATGATGGGGGAGCTGAAGTTCTTTCTCGGTCTTCAAATACGACAACAACGCAATGGCATCTTCATATCTTAAGAGAAGTATCTCAAAGATTGCCTGAAGAAGTTCGGTATGCAAGACTGCAAAGGCTTCACAACACCAATGCCAGCCAAACATCATCTGGGTCCTGACGACAATGGTAAAGAGTTCGATCAAAAGGTATACCGCTCCATGATTGGTTCTTTACTTTATTTATGTGCATCTAGGCCAGATATTATGCTTAGTGTTTGCATGTGTGCTCGATTTCAAGCGGCACCAAAGGAGTCGCATCACTTAGCTGTGAAGCAAATTCTTTGATATTTGGCTCACACCCCAACTCTAGGATTATGGTATCCAAAGGGCTCAGAGTTTGATCTGGTTGGATTCTCGGATGCTAATTATGCTGGTGACAAAGTTGATCGCAAGTCTACATCAGGAACATGTCACTTTCTGGGACGATCACTTGTATGTTGGTCTTCAAAGAAGCAGAACTGTGTATCTCTCTCCACTGCTGAATCTGAATACATTGCTGCTAGATCTTGCTGCGCTCAGCTTCTGTGGATGAAACAAACACTCAAGGACTATGGCATTCATCTGAAGCAAGTGCCACTTTACTGCGACAACGAAAGCGCCATCAAGATTGCCAACAACCCAGTTCAGCACTCGAAGACAAAGCACATTGAAATTCGTCATCACTTTCTCAGAGATCATGTTGTGAAGGAAGACATTCATATCATACACGTCAACACTGAAGAGCAATTGGCAGATATCTTCACCAAGCCCTTGGATGAGAAGAGGTTTTGCAAGTTACGATGTGAGCTAAATATCCTGGAATCCTCAAATGTCCTGTGATCAGGCACACATCCTAACCCTTATGCATATTGATGACTTAGATGTGCAACACACGAAGTGAAGTATATCTTCAATCAATGAAGACATACATTCTAAGTGTGAATACATTAATGTGGAATTTGACTTCGGAGCGCCATGATAATTGTGCGCCGTGTCTGGGTCTAATACTTCCTATACGGTGGGTAACGCCACCACCAAACGTTCTATTTTGAAGTGTTTCACTCATGGCGTTACCTTGCGATGTCTTCACATTTGGTTTGGCTTCGATCTCAACATATTTTCATGATTATCTTCACTATGTTGATTATAGATATATATATACTAGTGTTCTGTCCTCTACAACATTCACTTATAGCTATGTCTTCGTGTTGAATCTTTTGAACTAAGTGAATGTGATCGGACCCTAACCTCTCTATGCTTTCTATCTCAAACTCTATCTCTCCAAGTCATATGCATTCTATTGAAACTGTCGAATGTCTTCTCTGCGTCCTTGTCAGCAGAAGATACAGAGACAACCATTAAATCCGTTTTCAATGCTCATTCCTCCACATGAAATCCGGAGAAGTAGGAACGACCACCCGACAATCCAGGCGTGCGTGGGACGTGGAACAAACCCAAAAATTCCGCATAATGGCCACGTGTTCCTCAGATGTGAATCGCCAGGGGCACCTGAGTAATAGCATAGTGCCGCCCCTGTACCTATAAATACACACTCACATCGGTCATTATCTCTTCTTCCACCCTCGCACGAACCCTAGCGCCACCACTAGCCCTCGACGACGCCGGCGACGAAGCACTTCGCTGCCACAACCTCTCCGACGCCGTCTTCACGCCGACCGCGGACATCGTCCTCTCCGCCGTCGCCGTAGGTGTCCTCCGTCGCCAAGTTAGGGCACGGAAGAGTGAACTGCTCGGCCTCATCTCCCACTCCGTCTAGCAGTTCTCAGTGTGGTAAATAAAACTCTCTTTTTACAGCACCGTTGATCCTATTGATCTGTCACTTTCTACCACAAGCAGTTTCTGTTCACACAAGCTATATCTCTCTCATACTGCATCTCATAACATGCCTAGTATATTCACTTGTGCTTCACAAAGTAGTTAGATTCCTCACTTGTACTGATCTGTGGATTCGTACAAATCTGGAACCAACTTCTTATCTATGAGTGAATGTCTTCGCACGATGAGCTCGATGTCTTCTAAACTGATTTATCTTCAAAATCTTCTGAGAATGCATATGACCTCTTCCCCTTCCCTCGCACCTTAATGCTGTCACAGGTACATGTCCGTGGGAGAATCCTTTGGTTCTCATAGTCTGCATTCATTTGCAGAATTCTTACAGCATCACATAAATTCTCCCGAAGCCAGTTCCTGTTGGTCCAGCAAACGAAAACCTTTGAAGCCTTTGAACGTCTTGAAGCCTTTCAAGTTAAATTTTATGGCTTCAGAGAAAGCAGAAAGGAAGGGTGGCAGAAAGCGTCGTGGTGAGACCTCCAGAGATCTGCCAGATGAACTCTCAGAAATGTACAAGACAGATCCTGAAGAGGATTACAGTCAGCGCAAGACCCGAATCCAATGGATTCAAAGATATTGGGCAGAACAATGGTTCAAATACAGATTTGTGACCCAGGAGTATGCTGAGAAAAACGCCATCAAGAGACTGTGGGGAGACATCCTATTCAAGAATCTTCTACCCAGGTCCAGAGATGAAGCCATTGCTCAAGGCTTCTATCCGTGCATGGTCCATGGACCTCAGCCTGCTGATGCACACTTGTCGTCACTTCTATGGTGTCGTGACGACAATCTGTTCAAGCGCAACTTCCAGTTTGCTCAAAACTCTGCGAAGCAGAACAAGAAGACTTTTGGGTTAGACTTCAACCCTGGTCCCTCATCTCCAAGGGCAGATGGCACACGACATGCAGAACCCAATGTCATTGGTCCTTTCGCCAACCTTGAAGGCCTCATCACCTACATCTTGGTTCAAGGGACTGCAGTGAATGAGCCTGCAGCTGACACTGAGTCTGATGACGCGCCTGCAGTTCCGAAGCCAAAGCAGTTGAAGAAGCCAAAAGCATCAAAGCCGGCCCCTTCACCAAAAATCTCAAGGGCGAAGCCATTGGCAACTGCACCTCCTGAAGACAGTGTGCAGTCTGAAGACTTATCACGCGTCTCCAAGCCCCTGAAGGCCAAGATGCCTCTGTCTCACACTGGCAAAGAGCTAACAGCTGCTGCCATTCTGCGCAATGACGACATTGATCTGTCAAGTGATGAAGATCTTGCAGATGACGCTCTTGAGCAACTCATCAAGAGCAAAGAAGAAGCAGAAATCTTCAATGATCTGCCTCTCTTTGATGTCACCATCATCCACAACTTCATTGACGAGTGGTTTGACACGCCAAACATCAGCTTTGAAGATCTGCAGCTACCCATTGGCCTAAGTGTCGCCTTCCAAGGCGCCATTGCTTTAGAACTTGCTATTGCCCAGTGCATTGTTGAACTGAAGCAGAAGATTGACTATGAAAAGGCTCAGTTCAAGAAGCATATGGCCAAGCTCAGCGTGCAAGAAGTGAAGAACTTTAAGACAATGATGCACGAGCTCAAGGAAGCCTTTCTGAAGAAGCGTGCAGAAGCTCAGGGTTCGCGTGAGCGCATGAAGACTCTGGCTGACAGATGTGTGCAAGCCTATAATGAGGCTGAGAAGCGCAAGGCACTTGGGCGTCCTGGCATCGACCCCAGGATGGCCGCAAAGAAGAAGAAGAAGAAGAAGCCTGCTACGGCTGAACCTGATGCACCACGGCAAGAAGCAGTTCCGATTGTCTTCCCAACTAGACTGACTGGCTCGAAGCCAAAAAGCCGGTCAACAGCTTCAGAGCTCAAGAAGACAAGAACTGCTGAGGCTGAAGCCAGGAAGAGGAAACACTCTGAAACCTCTCCTACTGCCCCCACCAAGAAAAAGAGAAAGATCAAGAAAGCTCGGGCTGCTCCCACAGAGCCCTTGATAGTTAAACCCATTTCTATGGTTCATCCTGACGCAGAACGTCAACTGACAGTTCATGAGCCTGCTTCCACAGAGGCTCCTGAAGCTGAAGACATTCCAGCAGCTGATACCATCGCTGCTGAAGACATTGGTCATCATGACAATGTAGAAGATGATGCAGTCCTTCCTCAGTTTGAAAACAGCAAACTCATCAGCATTGGTCGTCCACTGACGCCAATTGCACAGGATGCTTCATGGGTGGATCGCCCACAAGAGGAAGAAGACTATGAGGCCCAGCCCACTCCAACTCCACAGGCGTTGTCTGTGTTCCGCAGGCTTCGCAAAGGTCCAAGGCCTCAAGTCTCTACTGAAGACATTCCGGCTGCATTAGCCGCAGAAGAAGAAGTACCACAAGATCCCACTCCCCTGTTCCACCAAGAAGCAGTTCTCCAGGAGAACGTGCCTGTGACCGACCCTCCAGCTAGTCAAGTGGAGGATGAAAATCTTGAGGCTGCCACAACCAACAATGAAGCTAATGTGGAGCCCTCCCCAGCAAAAGCTTCAGAAGACAGCGAAGCCACTGATCCCGCCACTTCTGTTCCTGAGTCTGCTGCCGGTCCCCAATTCAACTATCATGTTGAGCACAGGCCTCAGGTCCAGAAGCCAATCCCAAGACTACCAAGGTTTCTAGGTCCTGCATCAGCACCTGGCTCCTTCAACATCAATGGCTTCAGGGCAGACAACACGTTCTTCAATAGCTCCAGGAACCCCTACTCAAGGGAAAGGATATCATCTGATCGGTTCTGGAGCTATCCTCAGCGAAGCTATTACTCTTGCATTCTTTACAACCAAGGTCGCATCTTCCCACACAAGCGCCTTGACGTTGAAGCTATAGCTGGTCTGCCCTGTCTAGAAGAAGCGTTGGATTGCTTCAAGCAAGTGGGTCTGCTGCAGTTTGTTACTGATGAAGAGCATTGGAATGAAGAGCTGCTGCTACAATTCTATGCCACACTTCACATCAAAGGGTACAGCAGAGATCCGAAGACTTGGGTCCTAGAGTGGATGACTGGCAACGTTCACCACGAAGCCAATGCATTTGACATCATTGAGCTCACTGGCTTGCCCACTCCTGGCGATCTCTTCGAGCAAGGCTGTCAGGTGCATGCTGAAGCTATTGAGAGCATATTTCAGCGGCCAGAACCTGATATGAGTCAGATGCTCAGCATGATGAAGCCATTGCCCCCAGATGCTGCTTATCCCACAGAGTTCTTCGTTGAAGACCTTGAGTACCTGCCAAGAACCATCTATCACATCATCAGGCAAACTCTCTGGCCTATCAAAGGGCACTCTCCAAATGCCAAGCTTCAGGGTGCAATGAAGACTTTGGTCTTTTATATACTTCATGGCAAATGCTTCAATGCACAGGACTTCTTCATACGCCAACTTGCTGCATCAGGCATTGATCTGTTTGGTTGGAAGTTCTATGCCCCTTGGGTCATGCGGCTGATCAAGTTACACTCCGCCATCTCGTATCAGCCCTCAGCCCGCAACCATCGGATCTTCTTGCCTGACGTGGACATGTCTACTGAAGCCATATATTCTGAGCCTGCCAAGCAACCTCTAAGTCTTCAGAATGCAGAACATCAGAGTTTTACTCAGAACGTTGAAGGAGTTGAAGCAGTTTCTCGGGTGTATCCTTTGGCTAGCACTACACGTGCACCACATCCTGCTTCCACTGAAGCCACTGACAGTGCCACTGCTCCAAGACCCAAGAAGCGTACTCGTGTTCTCAACGACCGAGAGCTTCTTGTGGCTCTACATCAGAAACAGGATAGGCATCATGACTGGCTGAAGCGTCAGATGAAAAGCCTCTTGGTGGATGTTAATCGCACTCGAAATCTTGCCACCAAGAATGCTTTCGTTGCCCATGAAACCTGTCGCCGCACATGGAAAGGGCTCTCGATGATGTGTTCTGAAGCTGATCTTCAAGAGGATGGCTTCACTGAGAGATTCAAGTTTGACTCCACACCTCCTCGAAGGGCTGTGCTGCTAGGAACTCCATCCCTTGAAGACTCTGAGTTCTCTTCCTCTGCTGCCACAGTGACTGCCAGAATTATTGAGGAAGAAGACGATGCTACTTCATCGCCACCTCCTTCAGCACCTCCAAGCTCTTTTGCACCGCCAAACAACACCAACAACCCTGCTACTTCACCTACTCCTCATGGGAACGAGTAGAGGCTCTATGTCTTCAAACCTTTTTGTTCATTACTGACAAAAGGGGGAGAAGCATATGAGTTGATAGTCTTCAAGCGGGTCCATATGGGCGGGTGCTCTATATTTTGCTTCGTGCTTACAACTCTCGTTTTTGCTACATTTGGTTCTTATGAGTTGTAACACTTAAACTAGATGGTCGTCTGCTACTTATTTGCCACCTTGTTTTGCGAAGATAAATTCCGCATGTGCGACGATAAATTCCGCACTTAGCTCATTCTGCAGACGTCCATTTTCCATTATGCATGTCATTATCTTCATATACTTTCACATGCATAGTGGATTGTCATCATAAGTTGAAGTGGATCTCCACGAGTACAACCTGCCATGTGCATTTGCATTCCAAAAGCAAATTAACTCATATGCACATCTTCAGGGGGAGCCCTTGCAACTTATGAAGACAATTCCTTATTCTTTACAATTTCACAGATTATATTCCCCGTTGAAAACTTCAACTAGTTTGTCATCAATCACCAAAAAGGGGGAGATTGTAAGTGCATCTAGTGCCACCCCTAGTTGGTTTTGGAGTATTGACGACAAACCTAGTTGAGGGACTAATGTGTCTGTGAGAATTGCAGGATAACACAGGTAGAAGTCCCTCATTGATTCGGTTTTACTACCAGAGATGACCCCTAAAAATGTATGAAGACATTGATGTCAAAGGTGGTATATGAAGATATTCACATTGAAGACTATGACAAGAGAAGACACTATATGAAGCCTATGGAGCTCGAAGACTTAGATTTTTCGTAGTTCTTTTTCTTTTGTGTTGAGTCATAGGAACCACCGTACTGTTAAGTGGGGTCCAAGAGAACCAGTCAGAATGACTGAAGTGATGCCTAAACCAAAAAACCTATGTCTTCGAGTGAAGACTATGAGAGCGAATCTTGTCCAGAGTCAGACAAGTCAGCTTTGCTTGTAGCCCAAGTAAAGTTGCCGTGTGAGTTTGAAATCTGACCATTGGAACACGTGTCAGTTCTTAGTGACCCAGGGTCATTTCGGACAAATCAGGTCGGGTTGCCAAGTGGCTATAAATATCCCACCCCCTACAACCATAAACGGTTGGCTGCTTAGATTGAAAGCACGGCTTTTGTCGTTTGAGAGCAACCCACCTCGAAGCCTTTGAGAGAGAATTCCTTGCGAGGATAAAGCCCTAACCACCAGAGCTAGAGAGAATTGGGCATCACTTAAGTCTTCTTGTCTGCGTGATCTGAAGACTTATTACACTTGAGGACTGTGCATCCTCCAGCCGGTTAGGCGTCGCGTTCTGAGCATCCAAGAGACATTGTGGATTGCCGGTGAACGAAGTCTGTGAAGGTTTGGGAATCTACCTTGAATACTTACCAGAGTGATTGGGCGAGGTCTATGTGACCTTAGCTCAAGGAGAATACGGTGAGGACTGGGTGTCCTGAGCTGCGTGTTCAGGACTGGGTGTCCGGGACTGTGTGTCCTAAGGTTTAAATACCTAGCCGCTCCAACCAGACGTACAGTTGTCACAGCAACTGGAACTGGTCCAACAAATCATTGTCTTCAACGAGTCACTGGTTTCATCTTCACTTCCCTTTACTTACTGTTACTCCTTGTGAAGTCATTGTATGTTTGCACTATTATTTGTCTTCACTGAGTGACTGCGTGTTCTGTTTGGCTTCACAATATCTTCCTACCTGATCCTTACTACCTGGCTGCTATTAGTCTTTGTGCTTTCACTTCATTGAATACTTGACTATGGTTTGCCTAGTGTAGTCTACCTTCCGCTGCATGGTAATAGGTTTAATTTTATCGTTTGTCTTCAAAACTTCTATGTTCTAAAGACTTTCATAAAAATCGCCTATTCACCCCCCCCCCTCTAGTCGATATAACGCACTTTCAGCATCGCTCGGCCCCGACTACCCACCGTAACCGGGAACACCCCGATATTTTCTCGCCCTCGCTTCTACCATGGTTTTTTCTGTCATGGACGGCCCAAAGAATGTCATGCAGCTGCGTCTCTGGCCCGCCCAGGACGAAAAGCCCATTTTCTGTCATGTTTTTTGTCATAGAAGTAGGAGCCCACCACATCTATGATGATACCGGATTTTTTCACAATTATCATCATAGAAGTGTCATAAGTATGACAGAAAAAAATTCATTCGGCCCAAAATGTCATGGATGTATCTTTTTTGTAGTGATAAGACTCTTAATTATCATAATAGACCCACCCTATATATATACACATCTGGGCTATTCTATTCTATTACGCGTAACAGAATATTATACTGTTACCTTTGTTGAACTGATGAATTCTAGCAGTTGTACTGATGCTTTTATTTTCATTGCACTGATCATTTTTATTAAAAGAGTAAATAAGAGCCCCGTTCCGCCGGCCACTTCCGCCGTCGACCAAGCTACTCGCGGCCGATCCCTCCCAGCCGCCCGCCTCCCTCCTGGCAACCCAGGCCCCACCCTAGGCGCGACGATGGACGTCGGGGCGCGCGGGCGATAACGGCGGCGCTGCTGCTTGTGCTGGAGACGCTCACAAGATCCAGGATGACGACGCGCCCAAGATCCCCGACTGCTACTCCAATGACTTCTTGCTCGTCTGCCCCCTCCCCCTCCTCCTCCTGCTCCTCGCCTCTCCTGAGCGAGTGGTGCGGTCGGCCCCAATTCCCGACTCCGAGCCCGTGGCCGGGTGGTCGGCGGAGCTCCATTCTGGCCGGGCCCAGGCGATCTTCCTCGGCGTGTTGCGTGCGCTGCTGAAGATCAGCCCCCTCCTCCTCGCCTCTCCTAAGCAAGTGGCGCGGCCGGCCCCGATTCCCGACTCCGAGCCCGTGGCCGGGTGGCCGGCAGAGCTCAGTTCTGGACGGGCCCAGGCGATCTGCCTCGGCGTGTCGCATGCGTTGCTGAAGATCAGCCCCGCTAACAGAGTCCCTTTGAGGTCAGAAGGCTTGCTGACGAGAGACACCCGTGTTGTCGAAAGGAAGAAGGCAGGTCTCAAGAAGGCGCGCAAGCATTCCCAGTTCTCCAAGCGTGAAGCCGGATGCTTCATTGTTGTTAGAGTCGTTTCTGCGCCATCTTTCCCCACTTGAAAAAAGGCCCTCTACTGTCTTTGTTCTATGCTAGACGCCACATATCACGTACTCCACTGGTTGTAGGTCAAGGCCTCTGCCAGCTAAAGGTCCTGAGTATCATTTTTCTCTGAAGTCCATGTATCGAGATATGATATCTGATCAGTTCCATAAATATTTGGAGCTAAACAGCTTAGCTGGTTCGGTTGTACTGGCACATTCGCCTGTTTTACTACCTCTCTAAATAAACTTGCAAGAATGACTAACATGTGAAAAATAGGAATTAATGTTTAAACCAGTACATGGTCCTCGTTGATAAAATCGAGCCCATTAAAAGTAGTCAAAATTGGACTAGTATGCTATGTTTCATCGTTATCTAACAGTGCATACATTGTTATCAAGTGCAGTGCATCGTTATCTTACAGTGCAGTACAGTAAATCATGATCTAACATTTTTACAGGAACTACAAGCTATATACAGAATTTATACAGAAAGTGCTGCAGATACATGACCTATGAGGATTCCAGAGGCTACTACACCTCCAGATTATAAACAGCCTGCTACTTAATTGCTTCCAACTCACTAGTAACACATTCTAAGGTTCCTAATCGGCTACTTCAGAGTGTTGTTGCTACTCTGTGTGTAAAGGTCCTCATTTTGTTGATGGTGGCATCTTACAAAGGAAAGGTAACCTGCTTTTACTTATTATTCTTGTTTTTTGCCCCTCAAATACGGAAGTAGAATCAATGTTAATAAGCATTTTCACAACTTCTCTCATTGTAGGTCGCTCAGAAGGTTCTCGAACAATTCAAGCACTGGAAAATGTTAAAGACCTCTATTATAACGTCTGATGCATAGTTGCCAACTTTTAGATGACGAACCACTGTAGTATTTCGGTGAACAATGGGATCAAACCCATTTTGACCATGATATGATCAAAAATGGAAATGGTGGGAAGTAGCAGATTATGTTTCTAGTAAATGGGACCGCGGTCGACCTTCTGCCCAGGCAAACCCCTTTTCTTCCTCCCAGGCACAGCCGCGACATCCTTTTCAGTCCAAATAGAGTGATGGCTGCCATCCAAGTTGAGTCCCTTCTACAATCTTCGCCAAAGCAGCCATCCGCTCTATTCTAAACTACCACCAGCCTCTGCCATGTTTGCCTAGCTCCATCGCCAAAGCAAACGGTGAAGGGCGTTTTCACTAGCTCTCTTTGTTTTTGTTTCCGTTCCTAGCTGCCACATAATCGTTTGGTTTTAATGGTTTTAAAAGAGTTCAATTAATATATTCTGAGTAGTTCAAATACAAGAGTCGAGAAAAGTACCGAGTTTTGACAGAGCTGGAAGAGAGTTTTGACAAAGTGGGAAGAGACTCGTTCAGTACTAGAGCACTCGACCAAAATATCAATGTTTTATTAGGTTGGTAGGGGAAGAGAGTAGTCCGGGATAGCAAGTTCATTGCACAAAAAATGCTGGGAAGTTCATATGAAGTAGGAACAACTAGGTAAAAAGGTTTACCCAAAAAATACCTTGGCAAATTCACATGGCAGACGCTTGGGGTAAGTACAGATTTTTTTCCCTTTGTCAACAAATCAGCGATGGTACTAATACATAATCTTTTGTGTATGTGATGAATTTCTATAATAAGTTCAATATACAAATTTTTAGCAGTTCATTTTGTATAAATGAAGTATTTTAAAGTACATAACTTTTTAGGTTTCGTTGTGAACTTGTGATGTTAATACACATGAACTTGTTGTTCTTTTTACATGAACTTGTGTGTGCTAATTGATGGTTGTTGTGTGTGTGCAGGGTACATCCAACGACAACGAGTAGGCGACAAGTGTATTGGTGAGCAGCGGGACAGTAGCATGAAGCAGTTGAGTAGCTGTGCAGGGCAGTAGCATGATAATGCTCAGGCTTGATGGTTAGATATTGTAGTCTCATAAATACATGATAATGTTGTCATGATCTATTATAACTCATCTCAGCATGATAATGCTGCCATGATTTGTATAATTTTGTAAAGAAGATCTATATGTGCAAGTTATCTGATAAAAGAAAGAAGAAAATCCACTTGCAAATTTAGGGAAACATGTGTACCTTGAGAAAAGTTTACAAAATAAATGCTAGGAGGTTCATTTCATGTTCGTTTAAATGTCTTCAGTGCAAGTGTGGAGGGCCGGTAAGTTCTACCAGTCTACGCCAAGTTTAGGGGCATTGTCACTGATGGAAAGGAAGTACTGAGCGTGCTTTCGACTAGACTTTACTCTCATTTTTTGGTATGGCTTTTCCTCGTAATTTTCCAATGGTTTATGGTATCATAGTCGTCGAACTTGCATGGTTTATATCATTGTACTGAATGATATTTTTTCAAAATGGTTTTTTTTTAAACAGAGTACTAGTAGTGAGCGCAGTTTTGTGTTTGTACCGTGCATTCTGTTTTTTTGTTCGAAAACAGAGTAGTTGAAGTGATCTATGTATGTGTTTGTACTGAGCATGTTCACAGATGGGACGTCTTTTTTTAACTTGCATAATAAAACAGTGGACTTATATCTCCGGATGTTTTGAACGGCCTCCCGTGGAGACATGGACTTATATAACTGAACCTTTTTGGGATTACAATTTTAGATTTTTTTTCTCGTCCAAACTGACGACACCATCAACTCTGAGTTTGCATGGTTTCACTAGTTGAACTGATGGATGTTTTCTTTCTCTTTTGTTCAAACTCGAACATTTTTTGCAACGAAGGTATGTACTTCCTTTTGTATATGACTTGAACAATTTTCATGATTTTTGTAATAAATATTTTGTACTTCTTTTTATTTTCTTCAATGAAGAAAACAATGATCATTTGAAATAATTGTCAACCCCAAACTTTTGTGAAAAAAAATCTCTGAACTTGTCGTATCCTCGAGTTTGAATGGATGTAAATACTTTTTGCCAAATTGCTCCAGATTTCTATATGGTACGCACACAACCTTGATGAGCCAATGTAAAAGTACATATGAACTTCCCGGATTTGAGAACACATACTTCAGTACATAGCGCACCATTAAATTGCTGCACAACGACTAAAATGCATAAAAACTGCCAAAGATGCATAGTGCACCATTGAGGTATTAACCATTCATACTTTCTAGATACATTACAGTGCATCTACATACCAAAGGTATGTGTACAGCAAGAATCTGAAAAAAAATCTGAATCCCTCTCACGCTTTTGTACTTGGTCTTCTCACATTTATCTCATTTTTCACATTACTTCTTCCTCTTCTACTAGTACCTCTCACTGGCCTTCTTTGATTCTGCACCCAGCAAGCCCAAGATGTCCATAAATAAAAAACCCGACAAACAGTACACAAAAAGATGTTGTTAATAGGGTTGCAAGAATGCTAAAAGAATACAATATAAACAATGATGCTAGAATAGTAATTGTGTAACACCATTCGACAACTACAATT
Organism: Triticum urartu; assembly: GCF_056163025.1. Lineage (NCBI taxonomy): Eukaryota > Viridiplantae > Streptophyta > Magnoliopsida > Poales > Poaceae > Triticum > Triticum urartu. Next base: position 547,715,762 of record NC_141878.1, on the reverse strand, counting down.
CGTGAAGGAAATATATCAAAACATCCACCAAAGAGGTGCATGAATATTAGTTTCCCATGGAAATTATAAAAACTATACGCATGTAGCCAGCTTTTCTCCTCTGTTTTTTTTGCATACTCAAAGAATATGAAGTCTGAAAGGTTATAATTGTAAAACACACTCCAAAGCAAACCTATTTTCCTATTCCACATCAAAATATAAATTGTTTGAGGATAATCCAACTTGGAAAGGTAGTCATCTTTTCCAAGGGACCTTCTCTAAGCAATAAGAAGAGAGTTCATGCCACAAAAGGGACCTTCTCTAAGCAGTAAGTAGAAAGTTTAGGTCACAAAGTCTACTCTTAGACATATACACAATAAAATAAAACAATTATCAGTTGAACTAATTGGACAATAACATGCGAGCTTATAGCATTTGATCACTTGATCTTATAGCAATAGGAATAAGAAATATGTACGGCCTCCGACCTGTGGAGATTATAAGAAATTTGTAAATACTAGTGCTGCAACCAACATTTATAAATACTAGTGAACTTGAACTTATGGTCTCTCGAGATTTGAACTGATTGTGTTACAAGCACACGCACAAAAATCCAACGAAGCTGATATCAATACATGTTAAAAAGATAATCAAGTTCATGTATATTAATTTTGAGAAGTTCAGAAAGAAACTTTTTTAAAAGTTTGTAATGAAAAGATGTGCAAACATATTTAGTGCTTTTTTTTAGGAAGGAACTCAATTCAACAAAACATATGCAAACATCTCGGCTTCGAACTTCTGTATTTTTTTGAGCTTACTTCTCTTGAGATTTGAACTGATTTGTGTTACAAGCACACGAACAACTCCGAATGAGATGATGTTAGTACATGTAAAAAAGATAACCAAGTGCATGTATATTAACCGGAGAAGTTCAAAAAGGAGCTTCATCTTCACCATACTGACTAGACCAATACTGAAAAATTGAAGTACGAAAGGGAGACCAGCTTAAGTTCAAACTAGACAAACATAAGCTGCAAGCTCTATGCAAAGTAAACTAGCATCCATTTTCGAAAGCATCTATTTTCGAAATGGATGGTTATAGGTTTAGACAGAAGTTAAGTTTCAGCAATGCCCTTGCGACAAAGCAAACTAAAATGTATCATTTTGCCTCAGGACTCTGCACATTTAAAGCATAATGCACTGAAAAGAACACACAAGTTGAACTGAAAATCAAAACAAAAGTTGGGGTAGCATGCATGTGAGGAAGGAGGTCGAGGGCAGTAGGGCGCACAGTGGGTGAAGGACGCACAAGGAAGATGAGTTACCTTGTCACTAGGCTACGAGGCGACCTCCATCATGGAGGTCCTCGGGTTGGAGTGCATCAGCAACAAGTGGTGGGGCTGCGATAGGGGACAGGTTGGAGCGTGCACACATGGTGACGTCATGGAGAAGTAGGGCTGCTGGAGACATTGCAAAGCAGCACAACAATATTACATGTTTTCTAAAGTTGAGTAAAACATGTTTGAGATTATCAACAGTACACATATCATATCTCTCACCTATCAGTTCAAGAGTCGAAAACTTTTCGAACTGATGTAATTTTTTGTATTTTCAATTGTTGTAAAATATGTAGTTGAACTTATAGATTTCCATTTTGTAATTTTGCTTTTATAAAGATCATGTGTGCTTGTTTATGTACTGAAAACGGAATACTGAACTTGACAATACGGAAACAACAATACTTCATACTCATTCTCGCTTTGTTGCCATATGGTTAGAGCTTACAGCCACATGAGCAAAATCGTTTATTGTATTTTGTAATAATATGACATATAGTATAAAACCAAACTAGGTTTTAACACATACAATTTAACTTTTTCTGTATGTCTTTTTTGAACTGATGATATATATACATGGTGAACTATAGAGCATCAGTTTTTGCAGTAAACACAACTCATATTTTCAGAATCAGGAGATGGATCGAACTGATTGTTCTAGGTACGGTGAACTGATTTTTGCAGATAAAAATCAAGTTTCTAGGTACGGCGGACTACTGCTCGCGACTAACTCGACCATCTCGATGGCATGGGGTTGAACTAAGGACGGCTATGGGAGTACGGAGCATCGAGCGCGGCGGGTGGTGGCGCATACCTAGGTGAAGCAGGAAGGAGACGCGCATGTGAACAAAGGCTGGCTGCTTTGGGCCCCATGGTTGGAGGCCGTCTTTAGCCATGACAAGCACCGGGGTGCGCCTTCCTCAGTTGCGGAGCAACTTGCGCCTCCACACTTTCCCACAAATTGTCCAAAACACAAGGTTTAGCAACATGATAAGTAGTAATAGTAGTAGCATTAATGTAGGTGGCAAGGTAGCAGTGGCAAAAAAGTAGGCAACTATTCTTAATTTGCTCCACAACAGCTTCAATTCACATTTTGCTACTACTTTCAGTTGGAAAAGAAAGACAAAACGGATAGAAGATCCCCCAGTTGGGGTAGTGAACCTTTTTACTGAACAACTACAATTCTACCATATAGTAAACTGTTGTATAATTAGAAAACAGTCTGGATTTTTTGCACAAACACCGTACTGTTTTATATGTTTTCCAAGAACTTGAGATAGCTCACGTACTGAACTAAGAACACCTAGTTTGTGTTTCAGGAAATAAAATAGACATCCTCTCCTTTTTGTGATAAAACTAGTGTGGACTTGGGAGGAGCGGTAGTGTGGACGGACAATTAACCTCTCTTTTCTCTTGCTCCTAAATGCATGCAGCTGGGATCCCGAGGCGACAGAGGTGGTCGTCGCGCGGGGGGAGGAGCAGGAAGGGGCGGAGGTGGTTGTTGCTGATGCTACGCCTTCCCACCGGCGGCCGCCCCTGTGGAGGCAGATCCATGGTCCGTCGCGGAGGTGGGAGGCGAGGGCGCGGTGCGTCGCCGGATGTTAGATGAAATTCGAACTAGATTAGATGAAATTCTACACACACAAAATGCACGGTGGGAACTAGATTAGAAGAATTCTTTTTTCACATTTGAACCACTGAATTTTTGCACGGTGTACTTATATAGTTTCATCTTTATAGTAAGCTACAGTAGAAATGAAAATATGTTGGAGGGAGCATGCTAGATTAGAAGAAATTCTTTTTTCACATTTGACACCTGAACTTCGACTTGTTATCTCCAACAAACTCCCCTTGAATGTTTTCTTTTTTCAAACTTCCCAAGTTTACGTTTTCTAACTGATTGAATAGTAGTATGTGAGCTCACCAACACGATGAAATTTCTACTGAACACTAAGGTGCATAATATACACACAAGGTACCTGAACAATTTACTTAGCCTGGTCGAAGGAGAAGGTGCAGCAGCAGCAACAGGATGTGAAAGAAGAACTTGTCGCCCGTGGAGATGTTTGCTTGCACGCATCTACTTGAGCGACCGACCGTGGAGCAAGCAGTTGGACTGCCGAGTTGGACGGCATGCTGTGGCCACCGGATGCGGTGACACGAAGCGACGGCCCCCTGCAGGGAGTGGGGGTAGGTCGCCAAGGCGGCGGCAGGGACGACTGGTCATGGCGATTGGTGGCACTATGGTGGCTCCCGACAGTGGCGGCTAGAAGCAGCGGGGCCGCCGGCGGCGCGTGGAAGCAGGGGGGCGGCGGTGGCGCGTGGAAGCAGGGGGGCGCCGGGAGCGAGGGAGGAGGTGGGGGCGGGGCGGGGCAGCGCTGGGATCCAGGAGGAGGTGGGGGAGGGGCGGCGCTGGAGACAGGGAGAAGGTGGGGGTGGGGCGGCGGCGGGATCCGGGAGGAGGTGGGGGCGGGGCGACGGCGGGATCCGGGAGGAGGTGGGGTGGGGGGGCGGCGCCGGGAGCATGGAGAAGGTGGGGAGCGGGGAGAAGGTGGGGGCGAGCCACGCCAGGAGCCTGGAGAAGGTGAGACCAGGGGTGAGTCGTATGGGTGGGGTGGGTTTTTTTGTCTAGTACCCGGCGGGTTAAGTAGCTGATCTGGAAAAACGAATGCGCGTCTATATATATATATATAGGACAACACTATTCTAACCCCAGAATTAGAATAATTATTTGGATCACAGCCAGCCCTATATAGGACCCGCTGGAGGTTCCTGAGATCTGAAAATGCCACCGAACACAAAAAGGAAAAAATCCCCCTGTACCTCCCCACGCCCCCACTCCCTCCCCGATCCAGCAACCATCCCCACGCCCCCAGTCCCTCCCCGATCCAGCTACCCACCATCGCCGGCGCCGGCCCGCCGCGGGATACGGCCACCGCACAGCAGCCGCGCCGCCCCCTCCCTGAGATTCGGCCACCGCTTCCCTCCCCGGATCGCGCCGCTGCCCCGTCACCCTCCATGGATCATGCCGCCGCCACCTTCCCTCCCCGGATCCCGCCTCCAACCGCGCCTCTGCCGGCCCCTGCAACCAACTGCGCCGTCGTCGAGGCCCGACCTCCAACCGCGCCGCCGCTGAGGCCCGACCTCCAATCGTGCCGCCGCCCCGACACTGCCCACAATCGGCGTCGCCGCCCCCGCCCCGCCACAACAGGCAACCCCTCCGCCCCAACCACTGGTGCCTGCCCGGATCCGTTACCACCATGCGTCGGCAAACTCCCTGCCAACCACAAGCGCCTGCCCGGATCCGTCGCCACCACTCACCGGCCACACGCCCTCCGCCCCGCCCCAATTTCCCCTACGGCGCGAACTTTCCTCTTCTCCGGCGCGAACTTCCCTCCCGTCCGCCATGACCTTCCTTCTACGCTGCCGCGACCTTCCCTTCCCTCCGGCATGCCCTCCTACTCCTCCGCGGCCCCGTCCCCACCCTCCCTCCCCCGAACAACTTCCTGGTGCCTACTCATTGCATCTTCCTCCATGATATTGCTGCCCTCTTCCTCCATGCTGTTGTTTGTGTATATGGCTAAAAAAAAAACGTGTTTTTTTAGATTTTACCTTGGCTGGGTGCATGCTCTATCTTTGGTTACAGGAGAATTTTGTATTGTGAGAAAAATTACTTCAACTGTTGGGTATTTGTATACAAACGTTATTTGTAACAATTTGTCGTGTTTATTAAAAATACAGAAGTTTGCCATTTAAAACTTGCGCAGTTCAATTTGTACTAAAAAGATAGAAAATAAAACAACAGTAAAGTTCACACATCATGGAAAAAATATGATCGTGTTATTTTCGGTGTTTGCTCATATAACTAATTTAAATGCAGAATCTTAGATATTTTTAGTTGAAACATACGAAACAATATTTACAACATGAAAAAGTAAATTCAATAGTAATTCAATTTTCTGTTTATAAAATACAAAACTAAGAAGTTAAAATTATAAATAACACATTAGTTTGATGTAAAAATAAAGAAATAGATTTTCCCTATTTCTAAAAAATAAAGCCATGAAGGTCAAATTAAACTAATAAAGTAGTCCAATGCTCATTAAAATTTTGGATTTTTCTTATTTCTAAAAAATAACCAATTTTTTAAAAGTTAGATTTTCCTCGTTTCTAAAAAACAAGAGAGAAGGTCAGATCAAAATACAGAGCAGTTCAAAAAATGTTTATAAAAAGATGGATTTAAAAAAATCTAGAAAATTTGACATAACCAAGAAGATAAAAAAAACATAGAAGTTCAATTTGAAATAACCGAGAAGGCCAAAAAACAAAGAATTTAAAATTTAAAAACCTAGAAAATTGTTGGCTTATTTAAAACCATATTTTTCTAAGAAGTTCAATATAAAAAGAGAGAAGTACGAAGGTTAAAAAAACTTAGATGTTTTCTCGTCACTAAATAATAAAATGAACAAATTAAAAAAAAGGAAAAACTATAATTTCAAAAACAAATTCATGTTCAAAAAAAACTAGGAGTATAAAAATAAAATAACGAAGTGGTTCAATATTTATTAAAAAAAACTAGGATTTTACCTTCTTTAAAAAAACTCAGGTATCAACTATTATTAAAGAATCAACCATGAAGATAAAAAAAGTCGTCAAATTTATGTTTAGTTAAAAAACAAAAACAAAAAATTTACTCAAAAAAATGTGAAGTTCAAATAAAAATAACATAGAAGTTCAAAGTATATCAAAACATGGGATTTAGAAGGTCAAAAAACAAAAACAAAAAATAATGTTGTTTTGGGCATTTTTCCCCAATACTAAAGATTAAAACCAAGAAGGTCAATTTTAAGAAATGGAGTAGTTCAATGTATTTAAAAAAACTCAGGTTTTCTCGTTACTAGAGAATAAAAACTAAAAATTTCAATTGGAAAAAGCGGAGCAGTTTGATATCTATTTGAAAAAATCGGATTTTTCTAGTTACTGAAGAATAAACCAATAAGTTCAATTTGAAACAACAAAGAAGTTCGAATTTTCTAAAACACCCTCCAATTTTCACATTTCTAAAAAGAGAGAATGAAGTTCAAATAAGAAAGGTAGAGCGGTTCAATGTCTATAAAAAGCTCAAATATTTTCACGTAACCGAGAGAAGTTTAGATTGATAACCACCAGAAGTTCGCGTAGTACACGGTGTGCATTTTTGTATTAAAAAGAATAAAAAACAAAGGCTAAAAGTTTTGCTGCTAGAAACTCAAGTGCTCGGCCCGAAAAAGTTCAAAATTTCTTGTGAGAGAGGTTGAACAAAAATACGTGATAGAAGTTCAAGGTGAAAACAGCGGGAAGTTCAACTACTGCAAAGAATGCATTTCAAATGAGAATAAAAGTATAGAAAATTAAAAGCTTAAAAGGTTTGTTGAAAGAAGTTCAAGTGCTCTGTCCGGGGAAGTTCAAAAATTCTTACGAGAGAAGTTCATCTTGTATTTCCATGTTCGATTTTTTCCGCATAAAAATCAAATACAATTCTTTACTCAAAAATATATAAAGTTGAAGTTCAAATTGAAACAACAGAGAAGTTCATAGTTTATTAAAACCTAGGATTTACCCGTTCAAAAAATAAAAAACACAACGACATTTTTTGCACTTTTAAAAACAACCTCATAAACGAAAAAATGGTTGCTAGAAGTTCAAGTGCTCGACGAGGAAAAGTTCGAAAAATTCTTGTGAGAGAGGTTCACCGTGTATTTAGATGTCCAAAATATATAAAAAATATATGTTGTTTTTTTGTGTTTTAAAATAACTCTCTCAAAGCAGAGAGAAGTTCAACGTGATAACAACCGGAAGTTCACGTACTACATGGTGTGTGTTTCATATAAGAAAAAATACAAATAAAGTGAAACAAAGTGAAGTTCAAACAGACATGCCCCAGAAGTTCAACTACTTCATGCAGCGCATTTCCGTTCGCGATGAACGCAAAAATCATGATCTCGCCATTTTCTAATTTACTAAACGGCAGGAATATTATTTGTGTAAATTCAAGTCCTCGGTCGGAGAAAGTTAAAAAAATATTGTGAGAGAGTTTGTACAAAAGAAATATCATTTGTGTAACATTGACGAATGGATGAGAAAATTACAAACGAAAATACGTCATAGAAGTTCAACGTGAAAACAGTAGGAAGTTCAACTACTACATAAAATGAATTTCAAATGAAAAACTTTTAAAATCGTCGCGAGTATGAAAAAATGATTAATACGGGAAAGTTGCGTGTTTACAACAGCTTTCCATCGGTATATCACCCGCTCAATTCCCGTGAGTGGATGGAGAGCTACGAGCAGTGGATGAAGATCTACTAGCAAAAAATCACATGAAAAACAGAGTGAAGTTCAGGAACACGCACCGAGAAGTTCAGGTTCTTCACGCGGTGCATTTTCGAAGAATCTGTTTCGTGATAGAGGCAGAACGAACGATCCCGCCGTTTTCGAAATTACATGAAAACGGAAAGGAATCAAAGAAAACCATCAACATGAAGAAGTTTCGCATTTTCCGTAGCTTTTCAATGGTATATTATTTGCCCAATTTCGATAAAGTTTGTAGAAATTACGGTGAAAATACATTTTTCACCATTTTCGAAACTGACTTAAAACCGTAAAGAATTGGGAGAAGCAATACATACCAAAAAGTTTCGTATTTGTTCAAGCATTCCAACGCCATATCATTTGCTGCATTCGGATGCACGATTAAAAAATTAGCTCGAAAATACGAACTCGGTAGAACTTGGACCATTTTCTAAATTACTCTTAAATCATTCAAAATTAGAAAAAAAACGTCCAAGATGAAAAAGTAGCGCATTTTCAGAAGCTTTCCAACGCCATATCATATGCCTCCATTGGATTAGCCGTTTAGAAATGACATCGGAAAAACTAACTCAGCTGTTCGGTTTACGAAATTATACGTTTTTTCAAATTACTCTTTAACCATTTGGAATTAGAGAAAACTTTCAACATGTGGAAGGAGCGGTTTTGCAGTAGCTTTCCAACGCCATATTATATGCCTCATTCCGATAAACGGTTTAGAAATGCGATCGAAAATACGATTCACATTTTTTTGTGAAGAAAAAACAGTTTTCAAAACTGCTCTTAAACCGCTTATATTTTGCCAAAAATTTAACTTGGGTCATGATACTGATGTTCATAGCTTTCCAACGGTATATCGCAAGCCCCGTTTGGGCAATGTTGGCGGAAGTTCAACCTAGTTCACACGGAAGTTCAACGTACTACTAGCGAGGCAGGTCAGGTTGTGATCAGAATATTATTCTGATCCCGTGATCAGAATAGTGTTCTATTCTGATAATATTATATCAGAATAGTTATTCTGATAACACTTCCGCACTGCACGCTCAATGCAAGTGCACGTCATTGTTTGAACCAAGTGTGCTGCAGTACTCACACGAGTGAACTTCCCGTCGGGAAAAACTGCACGCAGTGTTGTTCCGGTACTGTTTTCGCTCTAATTTTTTAATCATTATCGAAACAAGGCGTATAACATATCATTGAAAAGCTATTGATTAGGCGCAACTTCGCCATGTTGAACATTTTTCAAGATTCCTCTCGGTTTAAGAGCAATTTCAAAAATGGTGCGACGGATGACGAGTGGCAGCGAGCGTATTTTCATGATTTTTTCTAAACCGCTCATTGGAATAAGGCAAATGATACGCCATTGGATATCGTCGAGGCGCATCTTTTTCATATCTATTATTTTCTCTAATTCGTTACGATTTAAGAGCAGTTTCGAATTTACTAAATCGCAGAATTCTGTTTTTTTGAAATTTTTGCAATTTTCGGTACTGTTTTTGCTCTAGTTTTTGAACCGTTTGTTGAAACGAGGCGTGTAATACGTCGTTGGAAAGCTATGGACAAGGCGTGACTTTCATATGTAGAAATGGTTTTGAGGTTCCTTACAGTTTTAAGTTAATTTTGAAAATCGTGCGGCGGACAAAGAGTGGCAGCGATCATTTTTTGCAAAAAAATTACAAACCGGTTGTCGAAATGATTCAAATGATATGCCGTTGGAAAGATATCGACGAGACGCAACTTTTTCATGTAGAACACTCTCTAATTCCTTACGGTTTAAGAGCAGTTTTAAATTTACCGAAATGCGGACACTCTGTTTTCGCGACACCCAAATCGACGTGGGTACTTCATCCAACTGAAAACCGCACTGCATCGGATGAAAAACCACACTGCATCAGACATGTTAGAGAACGGCATGGTTTATTTTATTCAAACGTAATTTTTTCAAGGATGAGAAAGTTGAGTGCACTTCACATCGGCTGTAAATGAACCACAACACTATCAAGAAGTGAACCGCATTACTTTTTTTCGCTTCCGTAACAAATTTTTTTGCACTTACGGGATGAACAACATCATACGGCCGACTGCACTGCTTCAGAATGAAAACTGCACTGCATCAGACGGGCAAGCGAGCTGCATAATTTCTTTTGTCGGACACAATTTTTCTCATACAAGTTTTTGTTGTCTTCTTTTTACTTTTTTATGAGCGAGAGTAGACCGCAGAGACTAGGGCAAGTGAACCACATCATATATCGAAGTAAACCGCATTACCATCTTTGTTGTTTCGCTAAATTTTCACACTTTTCATGTTAGGTGCAAGTGAACAGCAACACTCTAAAAAGTAACCCACATCCGAGGACCAAACGCACTGCATGACCAAGTTTTGAAACACATGAACAAAACAGAGTGCACTCTCTCATATGCAAAATAAATGTGCCTCTGTGACATCGAGGCAAGGCAAGCGTAGTTCATTTTTTCTTTTTGCATTGCAAACACATAATTCGCGTCATGGGGATACATTGAAAAATGCATTCGCAAATCACAAGAGAACTGCACCCATGATCAGGCCAAACCTCCTGCCCAATCTAACCAAACTTCGTGCCGTGGCCGTGCCCGCAAACTGCAAGGCTGGACTGGTAGAACTTCACCTGCACGTCGACAATGCAAACTGCACGTAGATGAAAATGGGTCCAAAAAAATGCGAGCTCGGGGAAATATTCTCGCAAATAACAGCTGCCGAAACTGCACGCCGGCGGGCCGCAAGCTACCCCTGCTGGAGATGTGGGCTGCGGCAAACTCCGGCTACACAATGGATGATGGGTGCAACAGGTGGATGACTTTGCAGCGCGGCGAGGTGTGCACTGCACACGTCAGAGGAGGGCAGGAGGGCGTTACCCGGGCACCTTTGTCGCCTTGTTGGACGTCCCGGTGTTGATGTCACAGAGGAGGGACAAGGGGTGGCGGGTACGGTGGAGAGAAGGTCAAGGCATCTCGGATCTGACGGTAGGCAGCGGCCGCTCTTGCTGAGCCAGGCGGGGGGAGGGGTGCGCCACGGCCTGGATCCGGCGCAGGGCATTGCCGGGGGTGCGCCGCGACCTGGATCCGGCGCAGGGCGTCACCGGGAGGGTGCGGGATTGCGCTGCGGCCGGGATCTGGGGGCCAACAACGCGGGTTGCAGGTGGTCTGAGGAGGGAAGGTGGGGGACAGAGGGAGTAGGTATCGGACGAGGAGCTTGGTAGTAGTGTGGCTCGCCGTGGCCGCTCGTGTGGGAGGGGAGGAGGAGCGCTTCTCGCCGGATCTGGCGCCAGCTGGATGCAGGGGCGGGATGGCGCGTTGGTTGGGGTGGCTGGGCGGTGCGTCGGAGCGGGTAGGGCACGGGGAGAAGGTGGGTGGGAGGGGTGGCACATCAGAGAAGGATGAAGGTTGTGGGGTGGGAGCGACGGCGGATGGTGGTGTTGTGGTGGGCTGGCGTAGAGGAGAAGGTGGAAGGAATGGTTGTGGGGGCGGTTGCGGGTAGAAGGAGGCGGGTTGGATGGGGCAAGTTTTCGCTGCAGTTTGTTTTTGGATCTTTTTCGATGCTGAAGTGTTACCAGAATAAGCAGATTGTTATTAGAATAAGACTTTTAAAAGGTGTTATCATAATAGACCCACCCTATATATATAGGACAAATTTTATCTACCACCAATGGTAGTAACCACCTATCTAGGTGCCCTCCACGTGTCCCCTTTCCTCTCCCTTAAACGTAGCATCAAGTCTACCGGGTTGAGAGATATGGTTAACGGGTGTTGTAATCCAATAGGCAGCGACTTCGTTTTTGTGATTAAAATAATCCGGCAAGCTAATGACGCGCTGGTCCAACAACCTCCTCAATTTTGTGTGCAACAACTTGTCTATCTATGAGATAAGGATGCAAACGAGATCCGATTATTCTTGTTAGGTGGAGGGCAATTTTTTAGTCAGATTAGTTTTGGTTAAAAAAAGGTAGCGTGCAAACGTTATATCTCTTGGATTTTCTACACAATATAGTAAACAGTATATAATACTTTTAAAACCATTTGGAGTCTGTATACTTGTAGTATGGAGTATTAACATATAACTATTGGAGTAATGGTATGGCCTTTACGTGAAATACCTTAGCGTATAAAATAGTACCACAAAAACGTAGTATTGTGTATGTAGTATACCTCTTTTTAAGAAGTATACGGGTCTACATGCTACTTTTTTTTGGGAGGGGGGGGGGGGTGTACATACTAGTCTCGTTAGTACTCCCTCCGTCCGGAAATACTTGTCATTAAAATGAATAAAATGGGATGTATCTAGATGTATTTTAGTTCTAGATACACTCCTTTTTGTCCATTTTGATGACAAGTTTTTTCGAACGGAGGGAGTAGGCAAGTGTCCATGCTACTCTTAGTTGTAGTATGGAGTATATTACAAAACTTAGAATGGAGTATGTGTGTATTTTCTTTTGAAATGGTAGTACATAATTTTTTCACTTATGAAAAAATCATATAACTTTTCTTTGAACCAAAATATTGATTAGTATATTCATTCCAAAAAATACTATATCCAGAAAGTGACACGCAATATATCAAGAAAAAAATGTAGCATTGCTATAAAACGAATATGGTGCCATTTTTGGGAAGTATGGAGCATATAGTACATGCTGAAAGGAGGAGTATATAGAATGGAGTAATTTTTTTAGAACATATGGAGTATATAGTGTGTTATATATTTTCAAAAAACTATGGAGTATTTCCCTTTAGATGAAGTACAGAGTATATAGCATGAAAAACTATTGTATAATATAAATAATGATGTACTCCCTCTGATCCAAAATAAGTGTCGTGGTTTCAGTTCAAATTTGTACAAAAATCACGGCAATTATTTTGATTACATCATAAATACCGTATATACGCCACCGAGCGGTCTCCGGCGAGGACGAAATAAATTTAATGCATGCGTTACGTGCCAACTTGAAGTAGTATGTACTAGTATATAAAAAACGATAGTGGTATGAATTAGTATATACACAAAAGTAGTATGTAGTGTATAGACGTCCCTAAAAATTTATGTAGTATACACACACAATTAGTATGTAAAAGAATTAGCATGGATCGTGTGTATCACAGTCATGGTTACAAGTAGTTCGTTGATAAATTCATGAACTCCAGTCTGTGATTGATGCTCAAATGTTGCCTAGATGGATGTGGATGAGAGACCCAAAAATACATTGTTCTTTACTAGGAAATTAACCGTATATTTCTGTGAAGTACAAATGAATATCACGCATGCTACAACTGCCTTTATTAGATCTTGGAGTATCGTGTTCCTGAGCATGGGTCAGGTATGCGGACGTCGTCATCGTCGACGGCGATCGACAACGTTGCATGGTTTGGCTGGTTGTCATCGGCTACGGCAGTCGGCAACGTCGCATGATTTGGCTCGTCGACGGCGGTGAGTGATGTCGCATGTTCAAGTACACGACTAGTTGTCGTCTCCATCACGCGTACAGTCACCCACAGGTCACCGGTGAACATCGATCAACCTTGTGCATGTCACGTCGCCTCAACGCATTACTCCATGCGGTGCTCATAGCCTGTTGATCCACATGAAGCAATAGAGATGAGAGTTGAAAGATCAAGGGACGAATCATGGAAGCATGCACCTGATGTTCAAATTTCATGTATATAAGCCTATGGATGCACACAAACCTGCCGTCGGCTAACCACGTCGCCGCATGCATTGAGGACGGATGGTGCCACCTGTCACGACGCCGGCAATCAGTTTTGGATGCCCTTGGTCAAGATCGCATCCAATCTATGGATATGACACATGAGAAATTCCTGATCTGATCGAGGAAACAAGAGAGAGAAAGTCGACTAGCCATAAGCGAGAAAAGAATGATAGATATCCCCAGAATATAGGAACGGTAGTTCTCCATTGCAGGTCGTGTTCATATTTTAAACCCGCTAATTCCAACGCACCAGAAAAACCATTAAAGGCTGCACGCATCTTGGAATAATGTACTGTGGATGAGGTAGAGGTAACTACCACTATGTGGTAGGAAGGATTTTTCCTATATATACATAAACACTATTCTGATCACGGGATCAGAATAATATTCTGATCACAACCTGACCTGCCTCGCTACTAGTACGTTGAACTTTCGTGTGAACTAGGTTGAACTTCCGCCAACATTGTCCTAATGGGGCTTGCGATATACCGTTGGAAAGCTATGGACACCAATATCATGACCCAACTTAAATTTTTGGCAAAATATAAGCGGTTTAAGAGCAGTTTTGAAAACCGTTTTTTCTTCGTACAAAAAACGTGAATCGTATTTTCGATCGCATTTCTAAACCGTTTATCAGAATAAGGCATATAATATGACGTTGGAAAGCTGCTGCAAAACCGCTCCTTTCACATGTTGAAAGTTTTCTCAAATTCCCTATGGTTAAAGAGTAATTTGAAAAAACATAAAATTTCGTAAATCGAACAGTTGAGTTCGCTTTTTCGATGTCATTTCTAAACGGCTAATTCAATGGAGGTATATGATACGGCGTTGGAAAGCTTATGAAAATGCGCTACTTTTTCATCTTGAAAGTTTTTTTCTAATTTTGAATGGTTTAAGAGTAATTTAGATAATGGTCCAAGTCCTACCGAGTTCGTATTTTCGAACTAATTTTTTAACCGTTTGTCCGGATGCAGGAAATGATATGGCGTTGGAAAGCTTGAACAAATGCGAAACTTTTTGGTATGTATTGTTTCTCCCAATTCTTTACGGTTTAACTCAGTTTCGAAAATGGCAAAAAACGTATTTTCGCCGTAATTTCTACGAACTTTATCGGAATGGGGCAAATAATATACCGCTGAAAAGCTACGGAAAATACGAAAAAATTTCATGTTGATGGTTTTGTCTGATTCCTAGCCGTTTTCAAGTAATTTCGAAAACGGCGGGATCATGCGTTCTGCCTTTATCGCGAAACAGATTTTTTGAAAATGCACCGCGTGAAGAATCTGAACTTCTCGACGCGTGTACCTGAACTTCTCTCTGTTTTTCACGTGATTTTTTTGCTCGTAGGTCTCCATCCACTGCTCGTAACTCTCCATCCACTCACCGGAATTGAGCAAGCTATATACCAGTGGAAAGCTGATGTAAGCACATAACTTTCCCGTGTTGATCGTTTTTTCATACTCGCGATGATTTTAAAAGTTTTTCATCTGAAATTTATTCAGCGTAGTAGTTGAACTTCATGCTATTTTTACGTTGAACTTCTGTGACGTATTTTCGTTTGTAATTTTCTTATCCATTCGTTAGGGTTACACAAATGATATTCTTGTTGTACAAACCTCTCTCACAATAATTTTTTTAACTTTCTCCGACGGAGTACTTGAACTTATAACGACAACAAATTTAGCCTTTGCATTTTTATTTTTTTTAATACAAAATGCACACCGTGTAGAACGTGAACTTCTGGCAGTAATCAACCTGAACTTCTCTCGGTTACGTGAAAATATCTAAGTTTTTTTATAAATATTAATCTGATTTTCTTAATCCTTTTTTATGAAATTTTGAAGCGCTCTATTTTTAAAAGTTGAACTTCTTGTTATTTTATTTTTGAAATTCGTGTTTCCATTCTTTAATAATGAAGAAAATCTGAGTTTTCTATAATCATCGAACTTCTCCATCTTTTTAATATGGACTTCCTGGTTTTATTTCTCA
Source organism: Triticum urartu (assembly GCF_056163025.1). Taxonomy (NCBI): domain Eukaryota; kingdom Viridiplantae; phylum Streptophyta; class Magnoliopsida; order Poales; family Poaceae; genus Triticum; species Triticum urartu. Next base: position 547,700,374 of record NC_141878.1, on the reverse strand, counting down.
ATCTTTTTTTATCAATTTTTGAAGCGCTCTATTTTAAAAGTTGAACCTCTTGTTATTTAATTTTTGAACTTCTTGTTTCCAGTCTTTAATAACAAGGAAAACCTGAGTTTTCTATAATCACCGAACTTCTCCATCTTTTTAATATGGATTTCCTGGTTTATTTCTTAATCTTTTTTATGAACTTCTCGGTGTTTTCAATTTGGACTTCTTGTTGTTATTCATTTGTAAACCAAAAAAATCCTAGTTTTGTGATAAACATCGTACAACTTCTTGGTTATTTCGAACTAAACTTCTTGGTTATTTAAATTTGAACTTCTAGAGTTTTTATTTATAAATGGTGAAAATCCTTCTTTATTGAATTTTGAACCGGCCCACTATTTATATTTGAACTTGTATAGTTTTTTATTTAGAAAATTGTGAAAATCTTTTTTATGAATTTTAAAGTGCTCTATTTTTTTGTTTGAACTTCTCACTTTTCATTATTTTAGTAATAGAAAAACTCGGATTTATTTTAAACATCAAACTACTCTCTTATTTTTATATGAACTTCTCAACTTTTTTATTTTGAACTTTTGTTTATTTTATTTTTCGAAATGGGGGAAATAAAACCGATATAGTTTTCCCTATAAGGAATTTCGCGAGTTTATTCTTAAGTTGAACATGTATTTTTTTTTCTTTTTCTTATATATCTAGGTTTTCCATATAACTTTTGTTCATGAAATTCCTTTTTCTTTTCAAGAGAGGGGTTCTATTATTTTAGAAAAGAGGTGGGAGGCAAGTAGTAGGAAATTTTGGATTTATTTTAATATTTTTTAGCTTCCATATTTTGAACAATTTGAACTTGTCATAATTTTTCCTACGAACATTATTGGATATGTGTTTTTTTGGTTTTATGAACACAATTATATTTTCGAGCCATACAGGACAAAATAACTAACTGAATAATGGGGAGAGATAGCAATGTGAAGCATCGTATGTGCCGAAATGTTGTTTCCCTTGCTGGTGAAACCTTGGCCAATGCTAAAGTTGATCTTGGAGAACACACACAAATAGACATACACACATATGTGGAGAGAGAAATAATATGTGCACACACTTAGTAATACATGAACCTTCCTGGAACTAATACATGAACTTCTTTGTACAGACTTCTTTGACACGTTCAAATGCACATCTGTTCCAAAACAAAAGCTTAGGAGAATAAAATCGGGCAAAAACTTGGAAACATGAATGCACATATAAGGGGGTGGGCAAAACAATAAACTACGTGTATACGGCAATGGAAAACTGCAGCTAACTAGCATAAGAGATTGAGGAGGTTCTCATTTGTGTCACATATGGCCAATTGATGGCCTCGTAGTTCAAGATGGTTGTAGGTTGAGGTACTAGTAAGGATGAAAGAACGAACCTAGGCAAACAAGTGTATATGTAGCATGTTCTTTTTCTTGGACAGACCAAACATAATCAAGTTACATCACAATCAGCAGCTGATTGCACCTCTCGCACCAGTTGTACCATCACATGTGACCTTGCCACATCCATGGAGAAGAAGACTGTCATTTGTACTGCTCCTGGTGTCGTTTACACTAGCTTTCACTTTTGCCTGCACGATGCGCCCCTCTGAACTCATTGTGTGGTAGCAACAACACCCAAAAAACAAGGAATAACCTATCTGAATCTTAACCCCAATACTGTCTGAACTTCAGTCCCCCTCAAACTGATGTGTCCGCCATTTCAGAGTAGGGATGAGCTGCGTTCTCTTGGTGTGCTGCTGCAATTCCTCCGTGGAGATGGATCTTCAGCGACTTGAGCACAACATCATGAACTTCAGCGTGGAGTGAGCTTGCCGTGACAAGAGGAGAGGCACGACAGGGCTGGGCCAAGCCGGTGTCTTCGGCGGAGGACCACGGCCGCGCGATAGCTAGTTGGGTGCAGGGACTCTGTGGCTACACGTAGATGGACGACGACGGTCGGAGAGCGGGAAATTGGGCGGCCAAAATAGTGTGGGCTGGAGCATGCGACCGCGGCGGCACACGAGTGGCGGAGGCGGTGCCGACCTCGACGGAGCGGATGGCTGCACCACTCCGTCGTCCCCTGCAGTTTTGCCTGTGGTCGAACGCACGTGATGAAGGTCGGGGCGGCACCCCATGAAGGTCAGGTAGGGGCGCATGGAGACCAATGGCAGCGAATGTGCAGAGGATTGCCGGGGGAGACGCACGACTGCTGCCAGGAAGGGAGCCACAACGGCTGCTGCCGTGGAGGTCGGCCGCACCGGGCGCTAGCGCGAACGTGACGTGGGAAGGTGGTGGGATCGGGATGTTTCGTCGGTGGCACGTGGTCGTGAGGCAACAGAGGGTGGATGCGTGCACGCAGGATCCATGGCGGCCATGAGCCGCGGCCGGATGCGTACGCGCGGGATCCGGGGTGGCCGGATCCGCGAGCGGTGGCGCGTGGTTGGCCGGAACCCTGGAGGACAGGTCCTCGCGGCGGCGCGCGGGGAGCATCCGGGGAGAAGAGGTCCTGGCGGAGGCGCGTGTGTAGAAGGGCGGTGATGGCCGGCACGGTGGTGGAGGTGCGATATGGACGCGGAGGCGAGCTGCGCCGCTAGTGGTGGTGGCACGCATGGCCAGAAGATGGGGTGGGGGCGAGGCGGCGCGGCGTGCCGGACAGATCCGGGGGTGGGGGCGGTGCGACGGCTGGATCCGGGGGCGGCATGGCGCGGTGGCCGGGGAAGGGGTTGAGGCAGCGCGCGGTGAGCTCATGGCAGCGGCTCAATCGGTGGAGAGGAATAAAAGTGTGAAGGTTGGGGGAGGAGTGGGTGGGATCTGATTCGGGTGTTTTTATCTCAGGAACGTCTGATTGCCTCTATACTATATAGGGGCGCTCTGATCTAAATAACTATTCTAACCCCAGAATTAAAATAGTGCTACTATATATATATATACATACATATATATATATATATATATATATATATATATATATTAGGGAACGTAGCATAAATTTAAAATTTTCCTACGTGTCACCAAGATCTATCTATGAAGTCATCTAGCAACGAGGGAGGAGTGGATCTACATACCTTGTAGATCGCGCGCGGAAGCGTTCAAGAGAACGGGGTTGATGGAGTCGTACTCGTCGTGATCCAAATCACTGATGATCCTAGCGTCGAACGGACGGCACCTCCGCGTTCAACACACGTACGGAGTAGCGACGTCTCCTCCTTGATTCAGCAAGGGGGGAGGAGAGGTTGATGGAGATCCAGTACCACGACGGCGTGGTGGTGAAAGTAGCGGGATTCCAACAGGGCTTCGCCAAGCGCTGCGGGAGGAGGGAGATGTGTCATGGGAGGGAGAGGGAGGCGCCAAGGCTTAGGTATGGTTGTCCTCCCTTCCCCCCACTATATATAGGGCCAAGGGAGAGGGGGGGCGCAGCCTTGGCCCTTCCTCCAAGGAAGGGTGCGGCCAGGGAGGAGTCCATCCTCCCCAAGGCACCTCGGAGGTGCCTTCCCCCTTTAGGACTCTTCCTTTCCTTATCTCTTGGCGCATGGGCCTCTTGGGGCTGGTGCCCTTGGCCCATACAGGCCAAGGCGCACACCCCTACAGCCCATGTGGCCCCCCGGGGTAGGTGGCCCCACCCGGTGGACCACCGGAACCCTTCTGGTGGTCCCGGTACAATACCGGTGACCCCGAAACTTGTCCCGATGACCGAAATAGCACTTTCTATATATAATTCTTTACCTCCGGACCATTTCGGAACTCCTCGTGACGTCTGGGATCTCATTCGAGACTCCGAACAACTTTCGGGTTACCGCATACTAATATCTCTATAACCATAGCGTCCACCGAACCTTAAGTGTGTAGACCCTACGGGTTCAGGAGACATGCAGACATGACCGAGATGACTCTCCGGTCAATAACCAACAGCGGGATCTGGATACCCATGTTGGCTCCCACATGTTCCACGATGATCTCATCGGATGAACCACGATGTCAAGGACTTAATCAATCCCGTATACAATTCCCTTTGTCTATCGGTACGATACTTGTCCGAGATTCGATCGTCGGTATCCCGATACCTTGTTCAATCTCGTTACCGGCAAGTCTCTTTACTCGTTCCGTAACACATCATCCCATGATCAACTCCTTGATCACATTGTGCACATTATGATGATGTCCTACCGAGTGGGCCCAAAGATACCTCTCCGTTTACACGGAGTGACAAATCCTAGTCTACGTTTCGTGCCAACCCAACAGACACTTTCGGAGATACCCGTAGTGCACCTTTATAGTCACCCAGTTACGTTGTGACGTTTGGCACACCCAAAGCACTCCTACGGTATCCGGGAGTTGCACAATCTCATGGTCTAAGGAAATGATACTTGACATTAGAAAAGCTTTAGCATGCGAACTACATGATCTTGTGCTAGGCTTAGGATTGGGTCTTTGTCCATCACATCATTCTCCTAATGATGTGATCCCATTATCAATGACATCCAATGTCCATGGTCAGGAAACCGTAACCATCTATTGATCAACGAGCTAGTCAACTAGAGGCTTACTAGGGACATGGTGGTGTCTATGTATCCACACATGTATCTGAGTTTCCTATCAATATAATTCTAGCATGGATAATAAACGATTATCATGAACAAGGAAATATAATAATAACTAATTTATTATTGCCTCTAGGGCATATTTCCAACAGTCTCCCACTTGCACTAGAGTCAATAATCTAGTTCATATCGATATGTGATTAACACTCAAGGTCACATCCCCATGTGACTAACACCCAAAGAGTTTACTAGAGTCAATAATGTAGTTCACATTACCATGTGATTAACACTCGATGAGTTCTGGGTTTGATCATGTTATGCTTGTGAGAGATGTTATAGTTAACGGGTCTGAATCTTTCAGATCCGTATGTACTTCGCAAATTTCTATGTCATCTTGTAGATGCAACTACTACGCTACATTTGGAGCTATTCCAAATAACTGTTCTACTATACGAATCCAGTTTACTACTCAGAATAATCTGGATTAGTGTCAAAGTTTGCATCGGCGTAACCCTTTATGACGAACTCTTTTACCACCTCCATAATCGAGAAAATTCCTTAGTCCACTAGTTACTAAGGATAACTTTGACCGCTGTCTTGTGATCCATTCTTGGATCACTCTTGTACCCCTTGACTGACTCATGGCAAGGCACATTTCAGGTGCGGTACACAGCATAGCATACTGTAGGGCCTATGTCTTAAGCATAGGGGACGACCTTCGTCCTTTCTCTCTATTCTGCCGTGGTCGAGCTTTAAGTCTTAACTTCATACCTTACAACTCAGGCAAGAACTCCTTCTTTGACTGATCCATCTTGAACACCTTCAAGATCATGTCAAGGTATGTGCTCATTTGAAAGCACCATTAAGCGTTTTGATCTATCCTTATAGATCTTGATGCTCAATATTCAAGTAGCTTAATCCAAGATTTTCATTGAAAAACACTTTCCAAATAACCCTATATGCTTTCCAGAAATTCTACGTCATTTCTGATCAGCAATATATCAACATATATTTATCAGAAATTCTATAGTGCTCCCACTCACTTCTTTGGAAATACAAGTTTCTCATAAACTTTATATAAACCCAAAACTTTGATCATCTTATCAAAGCATACATTCCAACTCCGAGATGCTTACTCCAGTCCTTAGAAGGATTGCTGGAGCTTTGCATACTTATTAGCATCTTTCAGGATTGACAAAACCTTCCAGTTGTATCACATACAACCTTTCCTCAAGAAAATCGTCGAGGAAACAATGTTTTGACATCCTATCTGCAAGATTTCATAAATAATGCAGTAATCGCTAATATAATTCCAACAGACTCTTAGCATCGCTACGAGTGAGAAAGTCTCATCGTAGTCAACTCCTTGAACTTGTCAGAGAACATCTTAACGACAAGTCGAGCTTTCTTAATGGTGATACCTACCATCATTGTCTGTCTTCCTTTTAAAAATCCATATGTACCTAACAGCCTTACGACCATCAAGTAGCTCTTCCAAAGTCTACACTTTGTTTTCATATATGGATCCTCTCTCGGATTATATGGCCTCGAGCCATTTTGGAATCCAGGCCCACCATCGCTTCTCCATAGCTCGTAGGTTCATTGTTTTCTAGCAACATGACTTCCAAGACAGGATTACGTACCATTTTGAAGTAGTACGCATCCTTGTCATCCCACGAGGTTTGGTAGTGACTTGATCTGAAGTTTCATGATCACCATCATAAGCTTCCACTTCAATTGGTGTAGGTGCCACAGGAACAACTCCTGTGCCCTGCCACACACTAGTTGAAGAGACGGTTCAATAACCTCATCAAGTCTCCACCATCCTCCCACTCAATTCTTTCGAGAGAAACTTTTCCTCGAGAAAGGACCCTGATTCTAGAAACAATCCCTTATTGCTTTCGGATCTGAGACAGGAGGTATACCCAACTGTTTTGGGTGTCCTATGAAGATGCATTTATCCGCTTTGGGTTCGAGCTTATCAGCCTGAAACTTTTTCACATAAGCGTCGCAGCCCCAAACTTTTAAGAAATGATAGCTTAGGTTTCTCTAAACCATAGTTCATACGGTGTCATCTCATCGGAATTACGTGGTGCCCTATTTAAAGTGAATGTGGTTGTCTCTAATGCCTAACCCATAAACTATCGTGGTAATTCGATAAGAGACATCATGGTATGCATCATATCCAATAGGGTGCAGTTATGATGTTCGGACACACCATCACACTATGGTGTTCCAGGCTGTATTAGTTGTGAAACAATTTCCACAATGTCTTAATTCTGTGCCAAACTCGTAATTCAGATATTCATCTCTATGATCATATCATAGATATTTTATCCTCCTGTCACGACGATCTTTCAACTTCACCCTGAAATTACTTGAACCTTTCAATAATTCAGACTCGTGATTCATCAAGTAAATATACTCAACATCTACTCAAATCATCTGTGAAGTAAGAACATAATGATATCCACTACATGCCTCAGCACTCATTGGATTGCACACATCAAAATGTATTACTTCCAACAAGTTGCTTTCTAGTACCATTTTACTGAAAACGAGGCTTTCAGTCATCTTGCCCATGTGGTATTATTTGCATGTCTCAAGTGATTCAAAATCAAGTGAGTCCAAACGGTCCATTTGCATGGAGTTTCTTCATGCATATACACCAATAGACATGGTTCGCATGTCTCAAACCTTTCAAAACAAGTGAGCCCAAAGATCCATCAACATGGAGCTTCTTCATGCGTTTTATACCGATATGACTTACGTGGCAGTGCCACAAGTAGGTGGTACTATCATTACTATCTTTTGGCATGAACATGTGTATCACTATGATCGAATTCAATGAACCATTCATTTTAGGTGCAAGACCATTGAAGGTATTATTCAAATAAACAGAGTAACCGTTATTCTCCTTAAATGAATAACCGTATTGCGATAGACATAATCCAATCATGTCTATGCTCAACGCAAACACCAATCTCGATGGTAGAGGGAGCGTACGATATCTGATCAACCTTGGAAATACTTCCAACACATATCGTCATCTCACCTTTAGCTAGTCTCCGTTTATTCCGTAGCTTTTATTTCGAGTTACTAACACTTAGCAACCGAACCGGTATCTAATACCCTGGTGCTACTAGGAGTACTAGTAAAGTACACATTAACACAATGTATATCCAATATACTTCTATCGACCTTGCCAGCCTTCTCATCTACCAAGTATCTAGGGTAATTCTGCTCCAGTGGCTGTTCCCCTTATTACAGAAGCACTTAGTCTCGGGTTTGGGTTCAACCTTGGGTTTCTTCACTAGAGCAGCAGCTGATTTGCCGTTTCATGAAGTATCCCTTCTTGCCCTTGCCCTTCTTGAAACTAGTGGTTTCACCAACCATCAACAACTGATGCTCCTTCTTGATTTCTACTTTTGTGGTGTCAAACATCGCGAATATCTCAAGGATCATCATATATGTCCCTGATATATTATAGTTCATCACGAAGCTCTAGCAGCTTGGTGGTAATGACTTCGGAGAAACATCACTATCTCATCTGGAAGATCAACTCCCACTCGATTCAAATGATTGTTGTACTCAGATAATCTGAGCACAAGCTCAACAATTGAGCTTTTCTCCCTTAGTTTGTAGGCTAAGAAAATCGTCAAAGGTCTTATACCTCTTGACGTGGGCACGAGCCTGAAATCCCAATTTCAATCCTTGGAACATCTCATATGTTCTGCGATGTTTCAAAAACGTCTTTGATGCCTCAATTCTAAACCATTTAGCATTACGCACTGAACTATCATGTAGTCATCAAAACGTGTATGTCAGATGTTCGAGGTTCAGCACACTGAGCGGTGCATTAAGGACATAAGCCTTCTATGAAGCAATGAGGACAAACCTTAGTTTATGGACCTAGTCCGCATAATTACTACTATCAACTTTCAACTAAATTTTCTCTAGGAACATATCTAAACAATAGAACTGAAGCGCGAGCTACGACATAATTTGCGAAGACCTTTTGACTATGTTCAGGATAATTAAGTTCATCTTGTGAACTCCCACTCAGATAGACATCCCTCTAGTCATCTAAGTGATTACATGATCCGAGTCAACTAGGCCGTGTCCGATCATCACGTGAGACGGACTAGTCATCATCGGTGAACATCTTCATGTTGATCGTATCTACCATACGACTCATGCTCGACCTTTCGGTCTCTTGTGTTCCGAGGCTATGTCTGTACATGCTAGGCTCGTCAAGTCAACCTAAGTGTTTCGCGTGTGTAAATCTGTCTTACACCCGTTGTATGTGAACGTTAGAATCTAACACCCGATCATCACGTGGTGCTTCGAAACAACGAACTGTCGCAACGGTGCACAGTTAGGGGGAACACTTTCTTGAAATTATTATGAGGGATCATCTTATTTACTACCGTCGTTCTAAGTAAACAGGATGCATAAACATGATAAACATCACATGCAATCAAATAGTGACATGATATGGCCAATATCATTTTGCTCCTTTTGATCTGCATCTTCGGGGCTCCATGATCATCGTTGTCACCGGCATGACACCATGATCTCCATCATCGTGTCTTCTTGAAATTGCCTCGCCAACTATTACTTCTACTACTACAGCTAACGGTTAGCAATAAAGTAAAGTAATTACATGACGTTTATGTTGACACGCAGGTCATAAATAAATTAAGACAACTCCTATGGCTCCTGCCGGTTGTCATACTCATCGACATGCAAGTCATGATTCCTATTACAAGAACATGATCAATCTCATACATCACATATATCATTCATCACATCCTTTTGGCCATATCACATCACAAGGCATACCCTGCAAAAACAAGTTAGACGTCGTCTAATTGTTGTTTGCATGTTTTACGTGGTTGCTATGGGTTTCTAGCAAGAACGTTTCTTACCTACGCAAAACCACAACGTGATATGCCAATTGCTATTTACCCTTCATAAGGACCCTTTTCATCGAATCCGATCCGACTAAAGTGGGAGAGACAGACACCCGCTAGCCACCTTATGCAACTAGTGCATGTCAGTCGGTGGAACCAGTCTCACGTAAGAGTACGTGTAAGGTCGGTCCGGGCCGCTTCATCCCACAATGCCGCCGAATCAAGATTGGACTAGTAACGGTAAGCATATTGAACAAAATCAACGCCCACAACTACTTTGTGTTCTACTCGTGCATAGAAACTACGCATAGACCTAGCTCATGATGCCACTGTTGGGGAACGTAGCATAAATTCAAAATTTTCCTACGTGTCACCAAGATCTATCTATGGAGTCATCTAGCAACGAGGGAGGAGTGGATCTACATACCCTTGTAGACCGCGCGCGGAAGCGTTCAAGAGAACGGGGTTGATGGAGTCGTACTCGTCGTGATCCAAATCACCGATGATCCTAGCGCCGAACGGACGGCACCTCCGCGTTCAACACACGTACGGAGCAGCGACGTCTCCTCCTTCTTGATCCAGCAAGGGGGGAGGAGAGGTTGATGGAGATCCAGCACCACGACGGCGTGGTGGTGGAAGTAGCGGGATTCCAACAGGGCTTCGCCAAGCGCTGCGGGAGGAGGGAGATGTGTCATGGGAGGGAGAGGGAGGCGCCAGGGCTTAGGTATGGTTGTCCTCCCTTCCCCCCACTATATATAGTGCCAAGGGAGAGGGGGGGGGGGGCGCAGCCTTGGCCCTTCCTTCAAGGAAGGGTGCGGCCAGGGAGGAGTCCATCCTCCCCAAGGCACCTCGGAGGTGTCTTCCCCCTTTAGGACTCTTCCTTTCCTTATCTCTTGGCGCATGGGCCTCTTGGGGCTGGTGCCCTTGGCCCATACAGGCCAAGGCGCACACCCCTACAGCCCATGTGGCCCCCCGAGGTAGGTGGCCCCACCCGATGGACCACCGGGACCCTTCCGGTGGTCCCGGTACAATACCGGTGACCCCGAAACTTGTCCCGATGACCGAAATAGCACTTCCTATATATAATTCTTTACCTCCGGACCATTCCGGAACTCCTCGTGACGTCCGGGATCTCATCCGGGACTCCGAACAACTTTCGGGTTACCGCATACTAATATCTCTATAACCCTAGCGTCACCGAACCTTAAGTGTGTAGACCCTACGGGTTCGGGAGACATGCAGACATGACCGAGATGACTCTCCGGTCAATAACCAACAGCGGGATCTGAATACCCATGTTGGCTCCCACATGTTTCACGATGATCTCATCGGATGAACCACGATGTCAAGGGCTTAATCAATCCCGTATACAATTCCCTTTGTCTATCGGTACGATACTTGCCCGAGATTCGATCATCGGTATCCCGATACCTTGTTCAATCTCGTTACCGGCAAGTCTCTTTACTCGTTCCGTAACACATCATCCCGTGATCAACTCCTTGATCACATTGTGCACATTATGATGATGTCCTACCGAGTGGCCCAAAGATACCTCTCCGTTTACACGGAGTGACAAATCCTAGTCTCGATTCGTGCCAACCCAACAGACACTTTCGGAGATACCCGTAGTGCACCTTTATAGTCACCCAGTTACGTTGTGACGTTTGGCACACCCAAAGCACTCCTACGATATCCGGGAGTTGCACAATCTCATAGTCTAAGGAAATGATACTTGACATTAGAAAAGCTTTAGCATACGAACTACATGATCTTGTGCTAGGCTTAGGATTGGGTCTTTGTCCATCACATCATTCTCCTAATGATGTGATCCCGTTATCAATGACATCCAATGTCCATGGTCAGGAAACCGTAACCATCTATTGATCAACGAGCTAGTCAACTAGAGGCTTACTAGGGACATGGTGTTGTCTATGTATCCACACATGTATCTGAGTTTCCTATCAATACAATTCTAGCATGGATAATAAACGATTATCATGAACAAGGAAATATAATAATAACTAATTTATTATTGCCTCTAGGGCATATTTCCAACAATATATATATATATATATATATATGACAGGGTTATTCTGTTACCAATAGAATAATATTCTGTTACCATCGGTCCCTATAAAGTCGTGACGCGCAGACCACAAAACTCCCTAGCCCGCCCCAACCTAACCCGCCTCCTACCCACACGCTGCCGCCGGCCGTCCGCCCGCCCCACCCTACCCACGCGCTGCTGCTGCCGTCCGACCGCCCCACCCTACCCACGCGCCTCCGTCGCGAACCCCACCACATCCCTCAATCGCACACCGACGCCCTCTCCCTCCGCTCCGGCCGCCGCCTTCTCCCCGTGCTCCGGCTTGCAACAACGGCCTTCTCTCTCTCCCAGCGCTCCGGCCTTCTCTCTCCCAGCGCTCCGGCCTTCTCTCTCCCGCGCTCCGGCCCTCTCTCTCCTAGCACTCCGGCCCTCTCCCTTCCCGCGCTCCGGCCTCCTCCCTCTCCCGAGCTCCGGCCTCCTCCCTCTCCCGAGCTCCGGCCTCCTCCCTCCCCGCGCTCCAGCGTCCTCCCTCCCCGCGCTCCCGCCTCCTCGCACTCCTCGGTCTATTCGCCTTGCTCCTGTGGTCCGGTCGCCTTCGTCACCGCGCTCCATCCGCCTTTCTCCTCGAGGTTCGGCCGCCTCCCCCTTTCCCCGAGGCCCCACGGCTGCGTCGCCGCCGCCCAACCGATCGGTCCACAAGCTAGGGATCTGGGCCGCCCTCCTCGCCGTGGTGGCCCTGCTGGCCGTTGGTGACAGAAGCGGGGTGGAGGTTTTTAAAGCTTGTCTGGTATATTTTCTTTCTGCCCTGCAGCAGTTCTTCAGTGCGCATAAAAGAAGACCAGCAGTTCAATTACTAAAAATACTAAATTCATTTTTCAGTTCAGTTCAATTGATAAATTTAGATCGGTCCAAATCCTTGTTATAGTTTCTGTTCAAATTCTTATTACGCAGTGCCTGCATGCTGATCCATCTACAAGTAGACAACAATTGCAGGACCTGCGCACAACACTCGGTAAGATAGCATTTCTTCTATCCCAGTTTTATGAAGGCCAGCAAAAGCTCATCAATCCCCAAAAAAAATCACATTTTAGGTGCTTGCCGACGCTAGCCTTGAGTTGTAAGCGAATACTGTAACTACATCAACTACAAAAATTGCAGCGAGCATGGGTGTAGAAACTTCGAGTACGGCACCCTGCTTCAGCTCCGCATCAGGCAGAAGTGCCGCATGGAGCAGCTGCCTTCTGCTCCCATACATGTCGACGCTTTAGATTTCTATATATGAATATAAATGTATGTGTAGTCTCCATAGTAAGAAAAATGCAGACTTGTTCAGTCACGTGATGTGTAGTTGCTGTTTGGAATTCATGCATGTTCTGGTTCATGCTGAAATTATGTCGTGAAAAGAAGTCATCCCATCTACTTTCATGATGGGCAACCACTTTATTTGAGTGGATAGCTCTGAGTTCTGACTTGCATTCATAGTTCTAAGTTCTGTAGTTCTTCAATTTCTTAGTCGTACAGTGGTATGATCCCCTTAACTCATGGCTCCTTTCTTTCCATGTTACTGGTGAGTCATCGTTTGCATTTGCCAGTGCCACTAGTAGTACATAATTTGCAATGTCGTTCTACTTCATAACTAAGACATAAAAAGTTGAGATTCAGAAGACACGTTCGGCCAGAGCTGAAGGGAAAAGGCATGTCGATGGTGTTCTATCTTCTATCCTATATCTATCTTGGTTTCTCTTTGTATAATTACTTTGTAATTATTTCAATTTTGTTTAAGTCCTTTCTCTGATATATCTGTTGTAAATTGTAGGTACCGAGGCAAAATTCATAGTTGTAGTTGTCTGCAATTTACTATGGCAAAAGGTCAGAAGATTGTCCTTCCAGCGTGTCGTGGCCACCTCCCCATAGCACCGCCTCCATCCAGCGCGCCGCCCCGCTTCCCCACAGCGTGCCGCCGCAGGCGTAACCCTACATCGCACATTGAGAAATGGTGGCGCGCGGGGTGTGAGGCGGCGTCTCCCCACCATTTTTGTAGGTTGCCACAAAAACAAGATGCACAAGTTCATCTTTTGTATGCTTTTCAGTACATCTACTTCCCAATGGTGAGTCCGATTTCCTTTGTGTTTCCATCTTCATGTAGCACAAACAATTGCTTGTGGTTATGCTTGAGAATGAGTACCGTACTGTCAATTGGTTAACCAATTTTATAATGAAGATGTGCTGTTTGAGGTTGTTTGAAATAAACTATGCAAAAATTGAAAGTGTCAAAGTCCACCTTGCAAAACAACATCAGTTATCTTCAATTCAAGTACATAAGAAAACATAAGCCCACTCTATAAAAACAACAATAGATGTAGGAAGTTCAGTTTGGCTATATGCGATTGGTAATGCATATGTGTTCTTTTGTGGTGGAGATTTCGGGAGTAAACTATGCAAACAATTTAAAAGTACTAAGTCCAACATGCAAACCAGTAGCAGTTCTATAAGTGCAACATGCATCAAATTCAGAAAATAGCAAACCTGGCTTGAAACAAATTCACATCTGGTTGTTTAGTTCATAGCTCATCGTTTCTAATATAAGCCAATGCTTCTATTATAATATAGTTGTTTATTCTGTAGCTCACTTTTTCTAATATAATGTTAAAAGTCCACTAGATGAAAATTTCTCTGTTTTAGCTATATCAGTACTAGTGCTCATCGGTACAACAAAGTAGCAGTAATGATCAGTACAACTTAGAAAGTACTAGTCGATACCGATTTGCAGCAGTGTAGTTTGTACCGATTTTAAAGATGGCTCTGTATAGTATTGGTCAGTCATTTCGTTAAACTGCCTCGGTTGGCAGCCTGAACAAACTGGGCGTGGTGGCTGTGAACGGCCCCGGACTAGAGCAGAGGGCGTTCAGGACCTGCGTAATGGCCGGGTGGCTGTGAATGACCATGCAGGCTCCGTGCTCCATCTCCTGGGTAACGGCGACGATGCCCAAGCCTAACAACAACAACAATGCGTTGGGAGATGGCGTTTACCTGTGCGGCAGCAAGGATGATAGTGATGACACCTATAGAATTGTTTCCTGTGTTGCTACATTATCAGTCCAAAGGGTGGTGAAGATGCAGTCCTCGCGCGAGCCACCGCCGGCCACCTTCCTCCGGTGAGCAACCGCCGGCCGCCTTCCTCGCGCGAGCCTTCGCCGTCTGCCTTCCTCCGGCGAGCAACCGTCGGCCGCCTTCCTCCGGCGAGCCACCACCGGCCGCCTTCCTATGCCGCGTCTGCCTTTGCGCGCTGCGCTGTGTCTCCACTACCGCCTCTGGTCACGCACCGCCCCGTTCATGGCTAGCTTGTGTATGGAACCTGCAAGTTCAACATTTGCACTATATTCAGTTATTGTACTCCCCCCACACCATCCTCGGAACCCCTCACTCGCGCCACGGCTGCAGCTTCACTCCCGTGCGCCACCGTCGGCTGCCGTGCCATGGCCTGCGCTCAACGGCTGCGGGTGGAGCCGCTGGGTCGAGGAACTTTGCCTCGACAGCACAACATCACACTCTGCTATCGGTCGCGAGAAGAGCTGCGTGCAGGCCACCCCGTGTCCGCCCTCGATCCGTCTCAGTCATCTCCCTCTCATCCTCTCTCTCCAGTCTGCATTTATGTGTGCAGGGAGCGGGAGGAGATAGAGCAGGGGAGTGGGAGGCCCTTCCATGGCAAATTCGTTGGCATCTTCCATGGAGATTGCGACCTCTCTTGATTTTTGCTTGAGGATTTCTCCTCTGGATCTGTCCACTGTAGTTCCTGTATAGCGGTGTCCTTTTTTCTAGTGTTCCTCAATATTGATGCATGTGTTTAATAACCCACTCATACGAATTCTAAAAACAAGCTTCAGTACAAGAAAAATGGGTCGTTCAGTTCAATTCCTGTTGCTATCAAGCTTCAGTACAAATGATAAGAACTAAGAACTAGTTCTATTCCTGCTACTATCAAGCTGTTTGTTGATATGCTTACAAGAAATGAAATATCCTTTTTGATGTTTCTTTGTTGCCAAATAAAAAGCTAATATTTACGGACATGTGCAGTATAAACATTTGTTATGGAGTAGTACGCATTTTAAAACTTTTATATAATTGCAAAAAAACAGTATTCTCATTCCCAAAAACCTACAAAAAAACATCAGCTTATATTGATAGTTTTGGTTCTAGTCCTTATGGCCCGGTTCTAGTAACTGTGTCGCCCACTCGTTTTAGTTTTTTGTTATCTCTCCTGGATGCTTTTGAAGAGCTTCAATTGTTTTTAGTTCATCTTTTGAATTCTTTTCAGTACATCTACTTACCAATCATAAGTCCAGTTTCCTTTGTGTTTCCATGCTATTTCTATAGCACAACAGGTGTGTGTGGTTATGTTAATGATCGCATGTAACAAAGTTTATTTTGTAAGTTCAGAGAAGCAACGAGGTAAAAGCAAAACACTAAAACCATGCAATTCTTGTAAAGATATCTGAAAGTTCAACAATAAAAATTATATAAGTTTAGTCTCAAGTGGAGAGAAGTTGCTGCATCTCTGTCTGCCTGTGGATGCTCGTGTGCTATTGTTGCTTTCTCCCCTTCCTATACATGCTGCTACTCACCTTTTTATCTCTCTAATGCGTTGTGTTGCACTACTACAGCTCGATCCAGGAGGTGCTAGCTCATGCTGGCTGGAACTAGGATGCAAAAGGGTTGACGGATCCATGCCGCACAAGCACTGGTGCTCTACTTTCTTCTTACTTTGTGTTCTAATTTGCTTTCTTCTTATTTTCAGTTTGCGAGATACAGAAAAAAGTTTAAAACATGTTGTGCCTGGAGTTCATACTATTTGCTACCCCAGGATGTACGTCTATAGTTTCTCCCTCCAAATGTGTTGATCCATGTGGTTGTATTTTCTGTGTTTCTCCCTCCAAATGTATGCAAGTACAGAAGTTGCACACAAACCGAAGTTTGTTTTAGTGAGAAAAATGCATACTGTCTTCTATAACTCATTTCACTTCACGATTACTTCACCAGTTTGTTGTTTCCTATTTATCCTAATTCCTAAATGTTCTACTCAACTTCAGCGCCATGCTCAGTCCAACCACGTGGCTTCAGGGTGGCCGAGTTCGTCGCGACCATCAGTTCAGAGACCTGCGTCACTGCCCGTGTCGCTACCATGGCCACCTGTATCACTGCGTGATCGGTCAACAACCTCCTGCACAAGGAAAAGCAACAGGAGTAGAGGCATCTGAGATGCTCTTTTCTGGCGAGGTGGCTGATTATGGTTGTCAGTTTGTAATACTTTGGCCGCAGTGTACTTATGTATCTTTTTCTGGCCGGAGCATGATCTGAACTTATGTCAGTAAGAACTTTGATTGTGATGGTACTACAAACTCTATAAAAACACCAGCAATCCATTTTTACCGGTACTTACCTTTTATTCAATTCACATGGATTGTGCCCCTATTACCAATTGTGATACAAAAATGCACCATGCTCACTATTTTATTTTAGTTCGTCAGTTTGTAATACTTTAAAGAGAGGAGGTAAAAGTGAGCCCTTCGGTTTTGTATTATAAAAAGTGCTAATGTGAGAAACTTCAAAAACATCTTGTTTAATAAGTTCTGCTTGTTCCGTGTATAGTATTTATTGAGCTAAAATGGTATGGTTCATACATTCTCGTCCATCTCGTTGTAATCATCCTTGTTTTTGTGAGTTTCCTGATGCAACTTTTGTGGTCAGTCCAGATGGGAGAAGGTGATCCGTTCAAAGTGTAATTCGGTCACGTTGACGTCCAAGTTCTACAACTGATCCGTACAAACAAAAACGGTGGTCCATTCTACAAAGGAAAAATGTTTGAATTAAATATATTGATCAGTACAAGTTAAAAATGATGGTCCGTTCGGAATAAAAGAAATGACAGAAATTCAACTTGTTAAAGTTCAAGCAAAAAAGATACCCCATGCAATTCACATGGGAAAAGTACAAGTCGTAAAAAAAGAGAAGTCCGGAACATCATTGTAAAAAATGTTTAGTTCAAAAAACTATCATTCAGTTTGATGATACAAACCATGCAAATACAGGGACGACGATACAATAAACCGTTGAAAACTTACGAGCAA
The DNA here is from genome assembly GCF_056163025.1 of Triticum urartu. Lineage (NCBI taxonomy): Eukaryota > Viridiplantae > Streptophyta > Magnoliopsida > Poales > Poaceae > Triticum > Triticum urartu. Next base: position 547,682,734 of record NC_141878.1, on the reverse strand, counting down.
AAAAATTACCCAAAACAGAGCAAAGTCTATTTAGTGAAAACACGCTTAGTACAAACCCATGCAAATATCAGCTCAAGTACTTTTTTCGGAACCTTTCAAAATTACTCTCTGAAGTATACATCAGTACAAACACACACGTAGATCAGTACAAGTACTCTGTTTTTTCTGACGGAAAAACAGCATGATGGGTCTCATCGTAATCCAAATTACTCTTCAACGGTTGCAAATTTGAGAAAACGTTCAACATGATTAAGTTTCGTATTTTGGATATCTTTCCAACCGTATATTTTTTGCCTCATTTTGACAAACTTTTAGAAAAAATCACGTTCAAAATTAAATTTGACCGTATTTGAATTCATTTTTAAACCGTAAGGAATTAGAAAAACATTCCAATACGAAAACGTTGTGCATTTTCCATAGCTTTCCAATGCCGTATCATTTGCATCAATCCGACAAACCGTTTGCAAAAAATCGCGAAAATACGTTTCGCCCAGAATTTCACCGTTTTCCAAATTACTTTTAAATCGTATAGAATTAGAAAAAATAATAGATATATGGAAGATGCGGATTTTCACCAGCTTTCCAACGCCATCTTATTTGCTCAATTTCGACAAACAGTTTGAAAATTAAGTCCAAAATACGATTCACGTTTTTGATTTTGAAAAAAATGATTTTTTCAAAACTGCTCTTAAACTATAATGATTTTGCAAAAAAATTCTATATATTTGTAATGTAGACGTCAAGAGCTTTCCAACGATATGTTACACGCCCCATTTCGACGAAAAGACGAACAGTTCAACGAGATGAAAATCATCAGTACGATCGCCTGAACTCATCATTTCAAATAGGGTATTTGTTACGCGTAACAGAATAGCCCAGATATATGTGTGTGTGTGTGTGTGTGTATAGCAAAAAATTCCCATGCGTTGCAACGGGAGAAACAATCCACCCACATGACCATGTATTTGTGAATGCATGGCGCAGTACTGTATCAACTATGATGAAATCAAAAGCCAAAATGAGCAAAGCTAGAGGATTAACATACATCTCCAGTTACAAGATTGATTATGCAAAGCGAAAAAGGATAACAATGTATCAACAGACTTAGCTTGATGCCACATCAATTCACATGTTCAAAGTTTGATCCTCAAACGTACCAATCTTGAAAATATTTTGTTTTTGAATAAATATGAACCACGAAGGAAGCAAACATATAAAATAATGGTGGTGTTAATAGCAGAATGACCATTTTCTTAAACAAATTTTAGAATCAAAGATATTAGATGTGAAACTTCTGGCTTCTGAGATAATGGAACTGGGTCTTCTCATACTGCTCAAATACATCCTTACCTTCTCATTTAGGACCTAAATGCTCAAAGTAAGCAAAAAAGGAAGTCAAATTTGTGGTCCCTGAAAACATTTACAATGTAAACCAAAAATATGGTCTTCCCACGACTACCTTATCAGAGAACTTGTATATAATTGGAGGTTTGTCTAGAAGGCAATTAATTAAGTCTAACTGAAGGGTAGCGTTTTTATCATAAAAGTGTTTTTTCAGTCAGCAACTGATAAAAAATGCATCTTGTACTCCAAATGGTAGGTAAATGCTGCATTTTGGAGGAAACGACATTCCAAACATGTTAAGAAACATGAATATAAGCAAAAACCAGGAAATTATTAAAGATGATTTTACTCTTCTTGGAAGCAAGATAAGTTCGTTCGGATGTAGTCGACTTCATTTATTGTCCAACTCTATAGTGTTACTAACATGTCTACACTTTTAACTAAAATCCAAACTAAGTGGCAACTATTCTGTACCTTGCAGTTGTGTTTTCTGGAGCTCACTAATGACAAGGGAACAACACATGTGACAGAAGAAGGAGGGGGCAGGGAGTTTAGTATGTACATGATAAGCATTCGAAAAACAGTCTTTGATGTAAATACGCAAGAGATTGGAATCTACAATGTTTAAAGATGGTAATTCCAAAAGGAATAAGAATTCTCCTTGAGACCAGAAACATATGTGGAAAATGAGAACTACACAGATTTTCCATGGTCAACCATTGAGAAGTTTAACGCATGACAAAACGGCAGTGCATCTCGTCAGCTTGCTTCTTCGTAGTTCTACAACAGTACCTTGCTCTGAAGTGGATTTAGTTCCACTCGCTCCCTCCCGATCCTCCCGAGGAGAGGAGCTCCTCACGCGCAAGACCAGTGTCCTCGCACTGCTGCACCCGTGTTGCACCGTTCCTTCTTCCCGTCCTTCTTCTCCTACCTCTCCTCCTCCTTTGTCTCTCTTTTCTACCAGAAAAATCGAAGCCCCGCCATGACCTTGGAGCTCTCCCTGCTAGCCACAGAGGCCCGCCTCCACCTTCGTGTCGCCGCGCCAGATCCCTCCTTCTCCCACGCCCGCTGGATCTCGCCGGCGCCGTTCTGCATCGAGCAGAAACACAATAATTCTTCCAAACAGAAAAGGAAATCATGTGTAGACGCGGCGATTCAAATATGTTGTCTATGCGAACATTCAAAACCATCACATATCATGTATGGACGCAAGCAGGTAACAAAGAAGCCATTAGATTTCATTCGTAGGCCTAAAAGTGTGGAACATGCCAATGTGGCAAAGAAAAGGATCAAGAGCTGCTGCTTTCGATTGCTGCTGCCATGATTTCTCTTGTCGGTGTCGCCAGCGATTCCTTATCGGTGAGATATGCTCCAGCTTCTTCCTCTAGTAGTGTTGAAGCCAGTGTGACCGGACCCTGAAACATGAAGGACAGATCAAAATCAAGCATTTCGTCCAATGACTAATCAAAGTACAGAGTTCAGATTTCTCGATGAATTTGAGAAGAAAACGTGAGATCCAGACACATTTTTGCCAACCTGTAGGCCAAAAACCGATGAGCAGAGCATTTACCGGAGGATCTGAAGACGCGGTCCCCTGTTTCCTCTTTCTTTCCTCCCGGGAACTCAGCTATTCCAGTGGAACATATATAGACCAGCCGCCGCCATGATCAGCACCCCACAGACATTGAGAATCAAGCGCCAGAGCATCTACCAAACAGAATCGAAACAAATGGAACCGTACCTCCGGCATCCCGATGAGGCGCATCAGCTCTGCCACGACCCAGCGCTGCTCGTCCGCCCTGCACTCCCACTCCCGCATCTCCCGCCGCGGCGCCTCGTCCGCCTCCGCCAGCACCCTCTCCGTGACCTGCCTCGCGTCCCGCAGCCGGCCCCACCGCTCCCGCGCCTTCTCTAGCTCCTCTGCCAGCACAGCTCCTTCTCCCTCACCGCCGCCGCCGTGCTCTCCGCCTCGGCACGGCTGGCATAGGACCTCGCCGACGGCGGAGACGCAGCCGCCCGCGCCTACGCCTACGCCTTCAATTTGGCAAAGCCGATGGCGACTGACGGGGAGGCCGCCGCGTTGCTGTCCCTCGGCTAAAGTGGAATCCGCCGCGCGCCCCCGGACCAGGCCTCCGACACCATCGTACTGGAGGCGAGCGGGCAGAGGTGCGGCCGTGGCCGCGGGCGGGTTGAGGTCGGCGGCGGCTAGGGGGATTTGGTTCGGCTTGGCCAGGTCGAGGCGAGGAGGCGGATGTGTACATGTATTTTTTTGTCCTGCGAACCGTTTTTCGTCGCAGATTAAATTTAGTACCACCTCGGTTAGATTCAAACTGAAAGCGTAAAATCACAGGGAAAAAGCATATTGTGACGGTGAACCTACGGAGTCAATCCATGCTTTATTATTACTAGCAAAAATGCCCGTGCGTTGCAACGGGAGAAAAAATGTCACGACCCTAACTCAATAAGTATTCCCTCTCATCCCACACACGATCAAAAATTTATCCTCGACCAAAAATCTATCTTACTGGCCTGTTCATTTAATCAAATCGAGACTCATGCAAACTCGAGACTCTGAATATTCAGGATGCGGAATGGAGTGCAGAGTTGAAATCCTAGAATAGAAGTACAACTGTACATGAGGAGGGACATGAACAACCTCGTTCGCAGAATGGCCTTCATGGCGAACTGACCCAAAGATGATGATGTAGATCTTGAGGATGGTCGTCCATCGTAGGTCCAGTACTTCATCATCCACAACCGCCGCAAGCACTGGCCACACGCCCTACCGTGAAACGTTGCGCGCTACTGTTTGCCACGCTGCTAGCCCCATCGCCTCCAGCCACCATTGTTGTCGCCACCATCCGAAAAGCTTGATTTTGGCACTGCCCAGTTAATCATGCCCATACTGCAGCTCCCGGATCTTTGGGTCTGAATGTGATGGCGATATGCATCAAGGTGATCCCCTGCTTGTTGCTTTAGTGAACTCGGTAGGCTTGGCATAGGGGATGCAACTTATTGCCCAACCACATCTCATACTGGAAACATGATGAGCCCCAAATTATTTCTATCTCGAAATAGATATATCGATGCTAAACAGAACTCTGCGCATGGTTAAAACTGACAGACAACATCCTGTTCTGGCTGTACTTTTAAAATTGAATTCAGATTGACCAAAATAGGTACCATTTGAAAGCTTATGACAAAAGACTTCTACCTTTATTTTCAAAATACTAACTGCATCTATTGTGTGCGGTTTCTTCTAATCTACACATCAAACTATCATATTAGGTATTATATAGATGTTACATAAACTGGACTTGAACAAGTGAGAATTTTTTAAAAGTTTAAGACATACACATGATCCAAGTCAACCAGTCTAGGCATGGTAAAGTCTACAAAGATGATTCACTACCTTACTGTGTTATCAATTGATGAAAAATTGGCACAACTTCTAGGATAATCCTACTAGTACAACTGTAACAGTTACAATAATAATCTTGGTTTTTTCATTTCAATAAAACAACACAAACCATCATGAGGCCCCTATGGAATCAGCACAACCATGATTCTGATCTCTCTTTTTTTGCGTGGACCATGATTTTGATCTGCTATAAGATTTATCCTTAAGTTCATAGTATTCAGAGTTCAGACCTCATCAGTGGAAAAACTCCTAGCAAAGCCATGTATGCGTGAAAGAAACATCAATAGTTAGTATTATCTAGATAATCATGGGAAGAACATATAAAATTAATAAAGTCCTAAAGGAATAAATCAAGCATGGGAAATTTACATGGTTGCTAGCTAGCTAGCATGGGCTATTGGCCAATGAAACACGTACCAGAGGATCATTCAGGCATGATGTATGGTCGTTTCGTGCACATCTGGTTGGCTTGCTTCATCGTCGTTGCCGGCTACTACTTGTACATCTGGTCAGCTTGTTTCTTCGTACTTCTACAACAGTACCTTGCTCTAAAGTGGATTTGAATTTCATTCACTCCCTCCAGATCCTCCTGAGGAGAGGCGCTCCTCACGCGGGAGACCAGTGCCCTCGCACCGCTGCACCCTGCCGCACCCTTCCTTCTTCTCCCACCTCTCCTCCTCCCTGGATCCTCCCTTGTCTCTCTTTTCTACCAGAAAAATGAAAGCCCCGCCATGACCTTGGAGCTCTCCCTTCCAGCCATGGAGGCCCACCTCCAGCTGCAAGGACTTCGCCCGCGGCGCCGGATCCCTCATTCTCCCGCGCCCGCTGGATCCCGCCGCCGCCGTTCTGCACCGAGCAGATGCGTTGTCCCCAGCCTCTCGAGCAGCCGCGTTGACCTGATCCAGAAGTTGTGGTCGAGAGCACGGCAGGAGCGGCGAGCGGGCCGAGGTGCGGCCGCAGCGGCCAGGGGATTTGGCTCGGTAAGGCCAGGGTCGTGGGGGGAGGCGGAAGCGTACGGGTGTTTTTTTCCAGTGAATCGTTTTTTCTTCGCAGATTAACGATAGATTGCGGGTTCAATGCACAAAATCACAAGGGCTTTTCTGCAAATAGTGCGTGATGGTGAACCCGGAGACTCAACCCGTGCTTTATTATTAGGGATATATATATATATATATATATATATATGGTTGCTCAACGTTGAGGCGATCGCGGAGCGCTCTGCTCGCGTCCCTCCGCAGGCGCTCTGCCAGTGGTTGCACATGCACATGATCACATCAGGGGCCCCATATGCATGCGGTTGCGCCGCGCGCGTTGCCACGCGATGCATTTACGTGCGGCACGATGGAGTTACGCGCTGCAAATTAGAACTGCCATCAGGGTCTGCCGATATTCCTAGCCGTCCGGCTTCTCTTTTAATTCCCGCGGCCATTATAACCTTAGTCTCTTTATCCTTTCGATCGCGCCCCACAACACAACAAGCACACCCACGATGAAACATCGAGAGGGCATGTCTAGCGGTGCTCCAATGGAGTTCGCGAGCATAAAGTGGAGACCCACGCGAGGGAGACAGATCTCTCAGTGGTGTACACCATCAACCCGGTCGTGGTAGACGACTACATCAACAGCGTTGAGCAGTCGCTTGCTCGAGACAAGTACAAGGTGGTCGACATCGACCTCCAGTACACCGCCGGCCGTCCCGACATAGATCAGAAGGCTATCGTCGCCCAGTTGTGCATGCGCCATCATGTCCTCACCTACCACTACTGCATGGCCACAGAGCCTTGCGACCATTTCAACAGGTTTGTCAACAGCATCGACTACAAGTTTGCCATGGTGGAAACCACCAAAGATGTAAAAGCGCTCAGGGTTATGGTTGCTAGCTAGCTAGCATGGGCTATTGGCCAATGAAACACGTAGCAGAGGATCAATCAGGCATGATGTATGGTCATTTCGTGCACATCTGGTTGGCTTGCTTCATCGTCGTTGCCGGCTACTACTTGTACATCTGGTTAGCTTGCTTCTTCGTACTTCTACAACAGTACCTTGCTCTGAAGTGGATTTGAGTTTCATTCACTCCCTCCAGATCCTCCCGAGGAGAGGCGCTCCTGACGCGGGAGACCAATGCCCTCACACTGCTGCACCCTGTCGCACCCTTCCTTCTTCTCCTACCTCTCCTCCTCCCTGGATCCTCCCCTGTCTCTCTTTTCTACCAGAAAAATGAAAGCCCCGCCATGACCTTGGAGCTCTCCCTGCCAGCCATGGAGGCCCACCTCCAGCTGCAAGGACTTCGCCCGCGGCGCCGGATCCCTCATTCTCCCGCGCCCGCTGGATCCCGCCGCCGCCGTTCTGCACCGAGCAGATGCGTTGTCCCCAGCCTCTCGAGCAGCCGCGTTGACCTGATCCAGAAGCTGCAGTCGAGAGCACGGCAGGAGCGGCGAGCGGGTAGAGGTGCGGCCGCGGCGGCGGGCGGGTTGAGGTCAGCCGCGGCGGCTAGGGGATTTGGCTCGGCAAGGCCAGAGTCGTGGGGGAGGCGGAAGCGTACGGGTGTTTTTTCCAGCGAACCGTTTTTTCTTCGCAGATTAATGATAGATTGCGGGTTCAATGCATAAAATCACAGGGGCTTTTCTGCAAACAGTGCGCGACGATGAACCCGGAGACTCAATCCGTGCTTTATTATTAGGGATATATATATATGGTTGCTCGACGTTGAGGCGATCGCGGAGCGCTCTGCTCGCGTCCCTCCGCACGCGCTCTGCCAGCGGTTGCGCATGCGCATGATCACATCAGGGGCCCCATATGCATGCGGTTGCACCGCGCGCGTTGCCACGCGATGCATTTACGTGCGGCACGATGGAGTTACACGCTGCAAATTAGAACTGCCATCAGGGTCTGCCGATATTCCTAGCCATCCGGCTTCCCTTTTAATTCCCGCGGCCATTATAACCTTAGTCTCTTCATCCTTTCGATCGCGCCCCACAACACAACAAGCACACCCACGATGAAACATCGAGAGGGCATGTCTAGCGGTGCTCCAATGGAGTTCGTCAAGCATAAAGTGGAGACCCACGCGAGGGAGACAGATCTCTCAGTAGTGTACACCATCAACCCGGCCGTGGTGGACGACTACATCAACAGCGTTGAGCAGTCGCTTGCTCGAGACAAGTACAAGGTGGTCGACATCGACCTCCAGTACACCGCCGGCCGTCCCGACATATATCAGAAGGCTGCCGTCGCCCAGTTGTGCATGCGCCATCATGTCCTCACCTACCACTACTGCATGGCCACAGAGCCTTGCGACCATTTCAACAGGTTTGTCAACAGCATCGACTACAAGTTTTCCATGGTGGAAACCACCAAAGATGTAAAAGCGCTCAGGGTTATGGGCTTGGCCTGCTAGAACATTATGGAAATCTGTGAGCACTACAGGGTCTGGGACAGCATGAAGAAGGACTCCCTGGTTGAACTTGCCTCGGCCATCATCAACCCATACTACGAAAAGATGAAGCATGATGCCCAGAGAAAAATTCCCGTATCCTAGCACATGGCCTGGATGCGGCAACTGGATGAACCTCACCTCAGTTCCGCGGCCAAGATCGTGTACACATGCTATGAGATGCACAGGCGGACCGTTGACATGTGGAAGTGCCTTGTTACCCAAATCGACGAGCCCGGATCGAGCCACAAGCAGAGCAAGCGTCACAAGAAGTAGATGATGATCAGATGATCGTTTATGCTAGTTAATCATGCATGTAATATATAGTTTACTTTATTGGTGTGTGGAAATGTCATGTGTGTAGTAGCCACCTATGTAATTATGCATGTAATAGTTTACTTTGGTGTGTGCAAATGCCATGTTGTAGTAGCCACCTATGTAAGTGGATGTTCAATTTGGTTATGCAACCATGTCCTTATAAGTGTGTGTGTATATATGTTGTTGTTCTGTATGCAATCCCATCGCACAACACACACATCTTATTAGGAGCGACCGTCTGTGTTATTATAGGTCTTCGCACACATTTCTGATTATAGACTTGTTTGCCGCGTATCACACACATCTTGTTATATTGAACCATTTCTATTCTCTTGTCTCAACACAAATAGTTCATCCGAGTGAACCGCATGCCGTATATCACGCACACCTTGATCTGGCTGACCATTTATTTTGTGTTGCCGAATCACAAACAGTTCATCCAAGTGAACCGTATGCTGTATATCGCACACACCTTCATCTGGCTATCCATTTCTTTTGTTCCTCCTCATCGCAAACAGTTCATTGAACTGAATCGTATGCCCTGCATCACACACGCAACTAAAATCTGAACCGTGTTTGATGCATCCTCCATCGCAAACGTTTTGCACCTTTTTGACGCATTTTTTACACCACTGTTTGAGATTATTGCATCGCACACAGTTTCGTCGAAGGGTATCTGATCGTAGTATCGCGTTAGTAGCATCCTGTAGTAGTGATTCCTCTAATGGGTAGACACCTATTTTGGTTGCTGTTGATTATGTTATTAAATGGGTAGAAGCTATTCCAACTAGTAGTGTTGATCACAACACTTCCATTAAAATTCTTAAAGAAGTTATTTTCCCAAGGTTTGGAGTCCCTACATATTTAATGACTGATGGTGGTTCACACTTTATTCATGGTGCTTTCCGAAAAATGCTTGCTAAATATGATGTTAACCATAGAATTGCATCATCCTATCATCCTCAACCTAGTGGTAAAGTTGAACTTAGCAATAGAGAAATAAAATTAATATTACAAAAAACTGTTAATAGGTCCCGAAAGAATTGGTCTAAGAAATTGGATGGTGCACTTTGGGCCTATAGAACAGCATATAAAAATCCTATGGGTGTGTCTCCTTAGAAAATGGTTTATGGAAAAGCCTGTCATTTGCCTCTTGAGTTAGAACATAAAGCTTATTGCGCAATTAAGGAACTCAACTATGATTTCAAACTTGCGGGTGAAAAGAGGTTATTTGATATTAGCACACTAAATGAATGGAGAACCCAAGCCTATGTTAATGCCAAGTTATTTAAAGAAAAAGTTAAAAGATGGCATGACAAAAGAATACAAATGCAGGAATTTAAAATTGGTGAATATGTCCTATTGTACAACTCTCATTTCAGATTCTTTGCAGCAAAGCTCCTCTCTAAATGGGAACGACCATATTTCGTCGAGGAGGTTTATCATTCTGTAGCCATCAAAATAAATAACTCGGACGGTTGTCAATGGGCAAAGAATTAAACACTATATATTAGGTATGCCTATTAATGTTGAAAGCAATATTATCCAAACAATGACACCGGAGGATCACATGAAAGAAACCTTCCGGAACACTCCATAATAACCAAAAAAAGAAGAGGTATGTGATACGGTAAGTAAAAGGACTCCAAAAAATCCACAAAAATATTTTTTGTCAGTTTTTGAATATTTCAAAAATTAGGAAAATAAGAAACAACCAGGAAGGCACTCGAGGGGGGCACAAGACACCAGGGCACGCCTAGGCCCCTGGCATGCCCAGGTGGGTTGTGCCCACCTCGGGAACTTTCCGGACTCCGTTTTTCTCCTATTTGCTTGTTTCCCAAGATAAAAATATTTATATACCCCCCGAAAGCATTGACCATCGTATCGTGGAGAAATCTCCTATTCTTCTTTCTTGCTGTTTTCTGGCAGATCTGAAAATATATCATCTCAAGACTCAAAGGGTGAGAGCTATTTTGATGATTATATGGCAAACCCCAAGGTGTACGGAGATGTGGAACATTATGGTTGGACCATGGAGGAAGAAGAAGACTATGATCCGAAAGGGTAAGAAGAGACAAGCTCAGATGAAGATGAAGTTCCATTACCCCAACCTGGGGACATGCACGTGGAATTCAAGAAATCGAGTATCCCCAATAAAGCAAAGAAACCTAAGATCCAATTTGTCCCTTTTCATCTCTTGCGGGAAAATAAGCAGGAATTATGCAAAAAGATACTGAATCTTGAGCAGGAGATCACTGAATTGAGGGAGGAAAATTCCATCCTCAAGCATAAGCTGAGGAAGAACAACACTCATGCAACCACATCATCACCACCACCTTCTTCATCACCAAAAGATACTTGAGTTCATGGTATGGAAACTCCCCCTGGCTTGTGCCAAGCTTAGGGGAGGTGTACCGGTATCGTATCACCACCATTATCTTTGCCTTTATCTATTTTAGCTCGATCTTTAGTTATCTTTTGATTTAGTTCAATAAAATGTTTAGTTCGGTCCTTTCTTTTGAGTGCTTGCTTTGTGATATATCTATGTAATCATGTTCAAGATATATAATAAAGCTTAGTTTATGTATTACTTTCTTTATTTTTATGTTTCAATAAAAAGAAAGAGAAATAAATGAAAAAGATCATATGCTAATCTTATGGTGAGTAATGACATCACATAAGGAAAAGTATATGTGGTAAAATTCATTGGAGATTGACAAACATAGCATTGGTCAATGATGCAATTCATGAAAGAATTAATAAGGGAAGAGAGGATTAACATGCAAATACACTATCTTGGACATCTTTTATGATTGCGAGCCCCCATCAAAATATTATATGCCAAAATTGTTGACGCTGGACAAGGACGACAACGTAATGATTTATGCTTGTTCATATTCACATAAAAGTTATATTTTCATAGATCCTTTAACATGTGGTTCTTGCCCAATATCTTTGCTAGCCAAAAATTCCGCACTAAGTAGAGATACTACTTGTGCATCCAAAACCCTTAAACCCAAATCTTGTTTTGAGAGTCCACCATACCTACCTATGGATTGAGTAAGATCCTTCAAGTAAGTTGTCATCGGTGCAAAAAGGCAATAAAATTGCTTCTAAATGTGTTATATCATTTGGTGTAAGAGAAAGTTGAGCATTATACGAACTTGTGATGGCAAAATAATAAAAGCGACAGACTGCATAATAAAGGTTGCTATCATAAGGGGCAATATAATGTGACGTTCTTTTGCACTAAGAGATTGAGCATAGAACCAAAAAGCGCATGGAAACCTCTGCTTCCCTCTACGAAGGGCCTATCTTTTACTTTCATGTATACAATTTTATTGTTGGGGAACGTAGTAATTTCAAAAATTTCCTACGCACACACAAGATCATGGTGATGCATAGCAACGAGAGGGGAGAGTGTTGTCTATGTACCCTCGTAGACCGTCCGCGGAAGCGTTATATCAACGTGGTTGATGTAGTCGTACGTCTTCATGATTCGGCCGATCCAAGTACCGAAAGCACAGCACCTCCGAGTTCTGCACATGTTCGGCTCGGTGACGTCCTCGCCTTCTCGATCCAGCAAGAGGGGCGAAGTAGTAGATGAGTTCCGGCAGCACGACGGCGTGGTGATGGTGTTTGGTGAAGAACAATCTCCGCAGGGCTTCGCCTAAGCACTACGAAAACTAGGACGGAGGATAAACTAGAGGGGACGGGGTTGCCGGCACACGGCTTGGTGTTTCTTGATGTGTCTTGGGTGCTAGCCCTACCCCTCTATTTATATGTTGAGCCTTGGGGTCGAAACTTGGAGTAAAAGCCTCCACAAAGTCGGTTTCACCCGAAAGGCAAGAGTCCTTCTCGGACTCTAGGGCCAGACGCCAGGGTTCCCGACGTCTGGACCCATACGCCAGGGACTCTAGCGTCTGGCCCCTGGACTCCGCAAAACTTCCTTTTGCGCTTTCCAAAAACTTTGTGGGCTTTCCCCTTTGGCCCAAATAAAGTGTTCTCGTACCCAAACATTTCGGGAAACATCCGGAACCCCTTCCGGTGAATTTCGGAACCCTTCCGGTGACCAAACACTATTATCCCATATATCAAACTTTATCTCGGGACCATTCCGGAGTTCCTCGTCATGTCCGTGATCTCATCCCGGACTCCGAACAACATTCGGTCACCAACATACATAACTCATATAGTACTATATCGTCAACGAACGTTAAGCGTGCGGACCCAACGGGTTCGAGAACTATGTAGACATGACCGAGACACCTCTCTGGTCAATAACCAATAGCGGGACCTGGATGCCCATATTGGCTCCTACATATTCTACGAAGATCTTTATCCGTCAGACCGCATAACAACATATGTTGTTCCCTTTGTCATCGGTATGTTACGTGCCCGAGATTCGATCATCGGTATCTCAATACCTAGTTCAATCTCGTTACTGGCAAGTCTCTTTACTCGTTCCGTAATACATCATCTCGCAACTAACTCATTAGTTGCAATGCTTGCAAGGCTTATAGTGATGTGCATTACCGAGTGGGTCCAGAGATACCTCTCCGACAATCGGAGTGACAAATCCTAATCTCGAAATACGGCAACCCAACAAGTACCTTTGGAGACACCTGTAGAGCATCTTTATAATCACCCAGTTACGTTGTGACGTTTGGTGGCACACAAAGTGTTCCTCCGGTAAACAGGAGTTGCATAATCTCATAGTCATAGGAACATGTATAAGTCATGAAGAAAGCAATAGCAACAAACTAAACAATCAAGTGCTAAGCTAACGGAATGGGTCAAGTCAATCACATAATTCTCCTAATGATGTGATCCCGTTAATCAAATGACAACTCATGTCTATGGTTAGGAAACTTAACCATGTTTGATCAATGAGCTAGTCAAGTAGTGGCATACTAGTGACACTTTGTTTGTCTATGTATTCACACATGTATTATGTTTCCGGTTAATACAATTCTAGCATGAATAATAAACATTTATCATGAAATAAGGAAATAAATAATAACTTTATTATTGCCTCTAGGGCATATTTCCTTCAGTCTCCCACTTGCACTAGAGTCAATAATATAGATTACACAGTAATGATTCTAACACCCATGGAGCCTTGGTGTTGATCATGTTTTGCTCGTGGAAGAGGCTTAGTCAACGGGTCTGCAACATTCAGATCCGTATGTATCTTGCAAATTTCTATGTCTCCCACCTGGACTAAATCCCGGATGGAATTGAAGCGTCTCTTGATGTGCTTGGTTCTCTTGTGAAATCTGGATTCCTTCGCCAAGGCAATTGCACCAGTATTGTCACAAAAGATTTTCATTGGACCCGATGCACTAGGTATGACACCTAGATCGGATATGAACTCCTTCATCCAGACTCCATTTGCTGCTTCCGAAGCAGCTATGTACTCCGCTTCACACGTAGATCCTGCCACGACTCTTTGTTTAGAACTGCACCAACTAACAGCTCCACCGTTTAATATAAACACGTATCCGGTTTGCGATTTAGAATCGTCCGGATCAGTGTCAAAGCTTGCGTCAACATAACCATTTACGATGAGATCTTTGTCACCTCCATAAACAAGAAACATATCCTTAGTCCTTTTCAGGTATTTCAGGATGTTCTTGACCGTTGTCCAGTGATCCACTCCTGGATTACTTTGGTACCTCCCTACTAGACTTATAGCAAGGCACACATCAGGTCTGGTACACAGCATTGCATACATGATAGAGCTTATGGCTGAAGCATAGGGAACATCTTTCATCTTCTCTCTATCTTCTGGAGTGGTCGGGCATTGAGTCTTACTCAACTTCACACCTTGTAACACAGGCAAGAACCCTTTCTTTGCTTGATCCATTTTGAAATTTTTCAAAACTTTGTCAAGGTATGTGCTTTGTGAAAGTCCAATTAAGCGTCTTGATCTATCTCTATAGATCTTGATGCCCAATATATAAGCAGCTTCACCGAGGTCTTTCATAGAAAAACTTTTATTCAAGTATCCCTCTATGCTATCCAGAAATTCTATATCATTTCCAGTCAGCAATATGGCATCCACATATAATATCAGAAATGCTACAGAGCTCCCACTCACTTTCTTTTAAATACAGGCTTCTCCAAAAGTTTGTATAAAACCAAATGCTTTGATCACACTATCAAAGCGTTTATCCCAACTCCGAGAGGCTTGCACCAGTCCATAAATGGATCGCTGGAGCGTGCACACTTTGTTAGCTCCCTTTGGATCGACAAAACCTTCTGGTTGCATCATATACAAATCTTCTTCCAAAAATCCATTCAGGAATGCAGTTTTGACATCCATGTGCCAAATTTCATAATCATAAAATGCGGCAATTGCTAACATGATTCGGACAGACTTAAGCATCGCTACGGGTGAGAAGGTCTCATCGTAGTCAATCCCTTGAACTTGTCGAAAACCTTTTGCAACAAGTCGAGCTTTATAGACAGTAACATTACCGTCATCGTCATTCTTCTTCTTGAATATCCATTTATTCTCAATTGCTTGCCGATCAACGGGCAAGTCAACCAAAGTCCACACTTTGTTCTCATACATGGATCCCATCTCAGATTTCATGGCCTCAAGCCATTTTGCAGAATCTGGACTCACCATCGCTTCTTCATAGTTTGTAGGTTCGTCATGGTCTAGTAACATAATTTCCAGAACAGTATTACCGTACCACTCTGGTGCGGATCTTACTCTGGTTGACCTACGAGGTTCAGTAACAACTTGATCTAAAGTTTCATGATCATCATCATTAACTTCCTCACTAATTGGTGTAGGTGTCGCAGAAACCATTTTCTGTGATGAACTACTTTCCAATAAGGGAGCAGGTACAGTTACCTCATCAAGTTCTACTTTCCTCCCGCTCACTTCTTTCGAGAGAAACCCCTTCTCTAGAAAAACTCCGAATTTAGCAACAAAAGTCTTGCCTTCGGATCTGTGATAGAAGGTGTACCCAACAGTCTCCTTTGGGTATCCTATGAAGACACATTTCTCCGATTTGGGTTCGAGCTTATCAGGTTGAAGCTTTTTCACATAAGCATCGCAGCCCCAAACTTTCAGAAACGACAACTTTGGTTTCTTACCAAACCATAGTTCATAAGGCATCGTCTCAACGGATTTCGATGGTGCCCTATTTAAGGTGAATGCGGCCGTCTCTAAAGCATATCCCCAAAACGATATATAGTGGTAAATCAGTAAGAGACATCATAGATCGCACCATATCTAGTAAAGTACGATTACGATGTTTGGACACACCATTACGCTGTGGTGTTCCAGGTGGCGTGAGTTGCGAAACTATTCCGCATTGTTTCAAATGAAGACCAAACTCATAACTCAAATATTCTCCTCCATGATCAGATCGTAGATACTTTATTTTCTTGTTACGATGATTTTCAACTTCACTCTGAAATTCTTTGAACTTTTCAAATGTTTCAGACTTATGTTTCATTAAGTAGATATACCCATATCTGCTTAAATCATCTGTGAAGGTGAGAAAATAACGATATCTGCCACGAGCCTCAACATTCATTGGACCACATACATCTGTATGTATGATCTCCAACAAATCTGTTGCTCTCTCCATAGTTCCGGAGAACGGCGTTTTAGTCATCTTGCCCATGAGGCACGGTTCGCAAGTACCAAGTGATTCATAATCAAGTGGTTCCAAAAGTCCATCAGTATGGAGTTTCTTCATGCGCTTTACTCCGATATGACCTAAACGGCAGTGCCACAAATAAGTTGCACTATCATTATCAACTCTGCATCTTTTGGCTTCAATATTATGAATATGTATATCACCACTATCGAGATATAGTAAAAATAGACCACTCTTCAAGGGTGCATGACCATAAAAGATATTACTCATATAAATAGAACAACCATTATTCTCTGATTTAAATGAATAACCGTCTCGCATCAAACAAGATCCAGATATAATGTTCATGCTCAACGCTAGCACCAAATAACAATTATTTAGGTCTAATACTAATCCCGAAGGTAGATGTAGAGTAGCGTGCCTACCGCGATCACGTCGACTTTGGAACCATTTCCCACGCGCATCGTCACCTCGTCCTTAGCTAATCTTCGCTTAATCCGTAGCCCCTGTTTCGAGTTGCAAATGTTAGCAACAGAACCAGTATCAAATACCTAGGTGCTACTGCGAGCATTAGTAAGGTGCACATCAATAACATGTATATCACATATACCTGTGTTCACTTTGCCATCCTTCTTATCCGCCAAATACTTGGGGCAGTTCCGCTTCCAGTGACCAGTCTGCTTGCAGTAGAAGCACTCAGTCTCAGGCTTAGGTCCAGACTTGGGTTTCTTATCCTGAGCAGAAACTTGTTTGCTGTTCTTCTTGAAGTTCCCCTTCTTCTTCCCTTTGCCCTTTTTCTTGAAACTGGTGGTCTTATTGACCATCAACACTTGATGCTCCTTCTTGATTTCTACCTCCGCGGCCTTTAGCATCGCGAAGAGCTCAGGAATTGTCTTATTCATCCCTTGCATATTATAGTTCATCACGAAGCTTTTGTAGCTTGGTGGCAGTGATTGAAGAACTCTGTCAATGACACTATCAACAGGAAGATTAACTCCCAGTTGAGTCAAGTGATTATGATACCCAGACATTTTGAGTATATGTTCACTGACAGAACTATTCTCCTCCATCTTGCAGCTATAGAACTTATTAGAGACTTCATATCTCTCAATCCGGGCATTTGCTTGAAATATTAACTTCAACTCCTGGAACATCTCATATGCTCCATGACGTTCAAAACGTCGTTGAAGACCCGGTTCTAACTATCGAGTAGTCATCAGCTTTGCTCTGCCAGACGTTCATAACATCTGGTGTTGCTCCTGCAGCACGCGTGGCACTTAGCGGTGCTTCCAGGGCGTAATTCTTCTATGCAGCAATGAGGATAATCCTCAAGTTACGGACCCAGTCCGTGTAATTGCTACCATCATCTTTCAACTTTGCTTTCACAAGGAACGCATTAAAATTCAACGGAACAACAGCATGGGCCATCTATCCACAATCAACATAGACAAGGAAGATACCACCAGGTACTAAGTTCATGATAAATTTAAGTTCAATTTAATCATATTATTTAAGAACTCCCACTTAGATAGACATCCCTCTAATCCTCTAAGTGATCACGTGATCCATATCAACTAAACCATGTCCGATCATCACGTGAGATGGAGTAGTATCAACGGTGAACATCACTATGTTGATCATATCTACTATATGATTCACGCTCGACCTTTCGGTCTCCGTGTTCCGAGGCCATATCTGTTATATGCTAGGCTCGTCAAGTTTAACCCTAGTATTCCGCAAATGCAACTGTTCACCCGTTGTATTTGAACATAGAGCCTATCACACCCGATCATCACGTGGTGTCTCAGCACGAAGAACTTTCGCAACGGTGCATACTCAGGGAGAACACTTATACTTCGATAATTTAGTGAGGGATCATCTTATAATGCTACCGTCAAGCAAAGCAAGATAAGATGCATAAAAGATAAACATCACATGCCATCAATATAAGTGATATGATATGGCCATCATCATCTTGTGCTTGTGATCTCCATCTCCGAAGCACCTTCATGATCACCATCGTCACCGACACGACACCTTGATCTCCATCGTAGCATCGTTGTCGTCTCGCCGATCTTATGCTTCCACGACTATCGCTACCGCTTAGTGATAAAGTAAAGCATTACAGGGCGATTGCATTGCATATAATAAAGAGAAAACCATATGGCTCCTGCCAGTTGCCGATAACTCGGTTACAAAACATGATCATCTCATACAATAAAATTTAGCATCATGTCTTGACCATATCACATCACAACATGCCCTGCAAAAACAAGTTAGACGTCCTCTACTTTGTTGTTGCAAATTTTACGTGGCCGCTAAGGGCTTAGCAAAAACCGTTCTTTCCTACGCATCAAAACCACAACGATAGTTTGTCAAGTTGGTGCTGTTTTAACCTTCGCAAGGACCGGGCGTAGCCACACTCGGTTCGACTAAAGTTGGAGAAACTGACACCCGCCAGCCACCTATGTGCAAAGCACGTCGGTAGAACCAGTCTCGCGTAAGCGTACGCGTAATGTCGGTCCGGGCCGCTTCATCCAACAATACCGTCGAACCAAAGTATGACATGCCGGTAAGCAGTATGACTTATATTGCCCACAACTCACTTGTGTTCTACTCGTGCATATGACATCTACGCATAAAACCTGGCTCTGATACCACTATTGGGGAACGTAGTAATTTCAAAAATTTCCTACGCACACGCAAGATCATGGTGATGCATAGCAACGAGAGGGGAGAGTGTTGTCTACGTACCCTCATAGACCGTTTGCGGAGGCATTATATCAACGCGGTTGATGTAGTCGTACGTCTTCACGATCCGACCGATCCAAGTACCGAAAGCACGGCACCTCCGATTTCTGCACATGTTCGGCTCGGTGACGTCCTCGCCTTCTCGATCCAGCAAGAGGGGCGAAGTAGTAGATGAGTTCCGGCAGCACGACGGCGTGGTGACGGTGTTTGGTGAAGAACAATCTCCGCAGGGCTTCGCCTAAGCACTACGAAATCTAGGATGGAGGATAAACTAGAGGGGACGGGGTTGCCGGCACACGGCTTGGTGTTTCTTGATGTGTCTTGGGTGCTAGCCGTACCCCTCTATTTATATGTTGAGCCTTGGGTCGAAACTTGGAGTGAAAGCCTCCACAAAGTCGATTTCACCCGAAAGGCAAGAGTCCTTCTCGGACTCCAGGGCCAGACGCTAGGGTTCCCGGCGTCTAGACCCAGACGCCAGGGACCCTGGCGTCTGGCCCCTGGACTCCAAAAAACTTCCTTTTGCGCTTTCCAAAAACCTTGTGGGCTTTCCCCTTTGGCCCAAATAAAGTGTTCTCGTACCCAAACATTTCGGGAAACATCCGGAACCCCTTCCGGTGACCAAACACTATTATCCCATATATCAAACTTTATCTCCGGACCATTCCGGAGTTCCTCGTCATGTCCGTGATCTCATCCCGGACTCCGAACAACATTCGGTCACCAACATACATAACTCATATAGTACTATATCGTCAACGAACGTTAAGCGTGCGGACCCTACGGGTTTGAGAACTATGTAGACATGATCGAGACACCTCTCTGGTCAATAACCAATAGCGGGACCTGGATGCCCATATTGGCTCCTACATATTCTACGAAGATCTTTATCGGTCAGACCGCATAACAACATACGTTATTCCCTTTGTCATCGGTATGTTACTTGTCCGATATTCGATTGTTGGTATCTCAATACCTAGTTCAATCTCATTACCGGCAAGTCTCTTTACTCGTTCCGTAATACATCATCCCACAACTAACTCATTTGTTGCAATGCTTGCAAGGCTTATAGTGATGTGCATTACCGAGTGGGCCCAAAGATACCTCTCCGACAATCGGAGTGACAAATCCTAATCTCGAAATACGGCAACCCAACAAGTACCTTTGGAGACACCTGTAGAGCACCTTTACAATCACCTAGTTACGTTGTGACGTTTGGTGGCACACAAAGTGTTCCTCCGATAAACGGGAGTTGCATAATCTCATAGTCATAGGAACATGTATAAGTCATGAAGAAAGCAATAGCAACAAACTAAATGATCAAGTGATAAGCTAACGGAATCAGTCAAGTCAATCACATAATCCTCCTAATGATGTGATCCCGTTAATCAAATGACAACTCATGTCTATGGTTAGGAAACTTAACCATCTTTGATCAACGAGCTAGTCAAGTAGAGGCATACTAGTGACACTCTGTTTGTCTATGTATTCACACATGTATTATGTTTCCGGTTAATACAATTCTAGCATGAATAATAAACATTTATCATGAAATAAGGAAATAAATAATAACTTTATTATTGCCTCTAGGGCATATTTCCTTCATTTATGCAAGAGTCAAAGTATTCTTTTCCATTCCTTTTTATTTTCTCTTTTGCAAGCATCACGTGGTGAGGAAAGATCTAGGCACATATATCTAGTTGGATATGGGTGGGCATGAGTTATTATTGTTGACATCACCCTTGAGGTGAATACGTTGGGAGGTGAAACTATAAGCCCCTATATTTCCATGTTTCCGGTTGAAACTTTTTGCTCATGTGTATGCAGTGAGTGTTAGCAATCATAGAAAAACTATATGATGGTTGAGTATGTGGACTTGCCAAAAGGCTCCGATAGGTGACCCTTCCTGAAAAGATGATGAATTGTAGTTACAAGTTGACTAAGAACATAGTTTGTTGGTTTCCAATAGAGTTTATGCTTTATACTTCAATGTTGTGATGAATTATTACTTGATCATGAGAAGTTATATGATAGAAGATATATGATAAAAGTTATATATGTGATAAATTTTTACGATAAAGTTTATTGTTCTTATAATAACATGCATGATGCTTCTATGTCCGTATTTTGTTTTTATCGACACCCCTCTCTCTAAGCATGTGGACATGTTTTTCGATTTCGGCTTTCGCTTGAGAACAAGCGAGATCTAAGCTTGGGGGAGTTGATACGTCTATTTTGCATCATGTTTTCCTACTGTTATTTATAATGTTTTTATGCATAATAATGCTTTTTGGTGTATTTCTAATGCCTTTTCTCCCATAATATGTAAGGTTTATGTAGCACCCCGAGACCGATGTGCCAGGTGTCTTCCAGTTGTTCGCCGTCGTTGCCATGTCATTTGCTTGCGTGTTGCATCTTGCCATGTCATCATCCGCATTGCATCATCGTGTTTTCAAAACTTGCATCCGTCCTGGCCTCCTCATTCTCTTCGTTGTCCGTTCTGAGCCCTAACACACTTGCACGCGCCCGCGGCACGTCCGAAATATTATTTTATAAGTGGCCGGAAAAATGTTCTCGGAATGGGTTGAAAGTTGGCATGCGGTGTTGTTATGTTATGGGTAGGCCGCCTGCCAAGTTTCATCGCATTCGGAGTGTGTTTGATGCCCCAACGGATAACTATAGCGACATTATAGTCGGTCAAAACGTCGGGCGTTTTCGGTCTCCGAAAACAGTTGACGGGCTGCACTCCTCAGCCCACTACCACTCACCGCCAGGCCCTACCTAATCTCTCGTCAACCCGCGACCCTCCTCGCGCGCGTGCCCGAAAGCTGTCTCGGACCCGACCCGGGCAGTCGTCACTATTGGATCCGGATCATCCCCTAACGTCTACAAAACGTCTCCGTTTTCTTATTTGGGCTCACTAGCCTATTTTTCCCGACCGTCCGATTACGATCGGAAGGACGGATTAGCCCCTACCCAAAAATCTCCTGCTATATATATAGGTCCAACCCTAAATTTTAGAGAGATGTCACATCCATCCTTCTCTGCCGCCGCCACCCTCTTCCTTGGGATCGCTCCCGATCCAAAATCCTCCAACCAACCACTTCTCCTCGATCCAAATCCTTCCCGACCACCGCCCTTGTTTTCCGCCGCTCACCCTGTTTTTCAGCGCCGAGCCAACCAGCCCCTCCCCCTCGATCCAACTCCACCTCACCCGATGCCTTCTTCCCCCCCTGCCCGAGTGCGCCCGTCCTTGCAGCTCCGCCATGAACAGCCGCGCCATCCTCTTGCCTGCGCCCCACGCCGAGCTCGTCCTCGAGCACGCCGCCACCTGTAGTTTCCACGGCCGCCGACCACGACCAGCTCCGCCAGACCGGCCTCGCCCCATGCTTTCCCTCCTTCCTTTTCTTTCTCCCTCTCTCTTTTCTTACCTCTCTCCTCGTCATGACAGGAGCAGCCATGGCACCCAAGTGCCTCGAGTTCGTCAGCCCGTCGGATGGATTCAGCTCGCGCCCCTCTCTCTGGACCTGCGGGAAACATGGAGCCCGAAGCCATGGCCGCGCCTCCCGTTTTCCTCGACCCCGGCGTTGCCAAGTTCCTCGTCGCCGGACGCCGATGCCCCGCCTCAAGCCACTGCCGCCGGCCACCGAGACCACCCTGACCTCGACCTGGACCGCTCCTTGGACCCCGTCGTCCTCCAACTTCCCTGCAGCCTCGCGCCACCGGAGAACCGAGCCTCCTCTGCCCCACTTCTCCTCCCGTCACCTCCGCCTCGTTCCAGGGAGGGACACCCCCGAGCCGCCGCACTATCTTCCGGATCCGCCGTCCTCCGCCAAGCTCCTGCCGCTGCCGCTTCCTTGCAAGTCCAACCGCGCGCCCAGCTCTCCTGCTTCGAGCGCAGTCGAGTCCTGCTTCCCCTGCGCGTGCTCCCTCCAAGTCGTTCAGATCGAGCAGGGCGCCCGCGTTGACCTCGCTCAGCCTCTGCTTCGATTCGATCCTGCCAAGCTGCCTCCTCACGCACCTCCACGTGGGCCATGCCCCGAACGGCCCAGCTTCGCAGCGCCACCCTGCCCAGCGACGGATTCAGCTGGGCTTGGCCCAATGTGAGCAACCCTTGCCAGATCCAGATTCAGCCCGTGTAGCTTTATTCCAGTCCGTGCGTTTTTATTTTATTTTTCCAATGCATGCATAATTACAGGAGGATGCCATTATTTTATTTTGCTCACAAGTAAATAACCGTCCGTCATATATAAAAACTTCATATATGTAAAGTGCTTAGAAATTTGTGTAGTTTAATTATATCCAACTTTCACCAATGTTTGAAATGTTTAAAATGATGTTTGTTTAAATTTTGCTCTATGAACATGCTAAAATGCTTTAATTCATAACTAAATAACCGTAACTCGGTTTGTAATAAATTTTATATGTAAATGGGGTAGAAAAATGCCTAGTTTAACATGATGCACTCATCTAGAATGTTTAACAACTCTAAAATTATGTTTAGGGCAGAACAGTACCAAACCTAATATATGCATATGAGGAGTTTCCGGACTTGTTGCTTTGTTGTTCCGGCCTCATTTAAACTTGCCTAGATTAGATAGTTTCATCATGATTCACCTCTTGCCATGCTAACAACATTTAATATTGTTGGGTACATAAACGAGATCGAATTAAATAACTTGAATGTGGTGTTTTGTCAATATGCAACGGAGTTGCATATTAAGCTCCACTTAAGTTGTAGTGTTGTTTGTTGCACTTTGCCATGCCATGCCATGTATCTTTAAACCAGACATGCATCATACTTGGTTGTGCATCATGCCTTGTCCATGTGTTGTTTGTTTGCTATGTTGTGTGCTTCTTTCCGGTGTTGCTTCTTCGGGTTGGTTCCGGTAACGTCGCGTTTGTGAGGACCCGTTCGACTACGTCCGTTTGTCTTCTTCATGGACTCGTTCTTCTTCCTTGCGGGATTTCAGGCAAGATGACCATACCCTCGAAATCACTTCTATCTTTGCTTGCTAGTTGCTCGCTCTTTTGCTATGCCTATGCTGCGATACCTACCACTTGCTTATCATGCCTCCCATATCGTTAAGCCAAGCCTCTAACCCACCTTGTCCTAGCAAACCGTTGTTTGGCTATGTTACCGCTTTGCTCAGCCCCTCTTATAGCGTTGTTAGTTGCAGGTGAAGATTGAAGTTTGTTCCTTATTGGAACATGGAGATGTTGTTCATTGTTGGAACAGGTTTACTTGTTGGGATATCACAATATCGCTTATTTAATTAATGCATCTATATACTTGGTAAAGGGTGGAAGGCTCGGCCTTATGCCTGGTGTTTTGTTCCACTCTTGCCGCCCTAGTTTCCGTCATATCGGTGTTATGTTCCCGGATTTTGCGTTCCTTGCGCGGTTGGGTTATAATGGGAACCCCTTAACAGTTCGCCTTGAATAAAACTCCTCCAGCAATGACCAACATTGGTTTTACCATTCGCCACCTAGCCTTTTTTCCCTTGGGTCGGCCAGCCCAAGGGTCATCTTTATTTTAACCCCCCTCCCCGGGCCAGTGCTCCTCTGAGTGTTGGTCCAAACTAGAGCCCTGTGCAGCGCCCCCTCGGGGAAACTCGAGGTTTGGTTTTAGTTGTATGGAGAGCTCATCTGAGTGTGCCCTGAGAACGAGATATGTGCAGCTCCTATCGGGATTTGTCGGCACATTCGGGCGGTGTTGCTGGACTTGTTTTACCATTGTCGAAATGTCTTGTAACCTGGATGCCGAGCCTGATCGGATTGTCTTGGGAGAAGGAATATCCTTCGTTGACCGTGAGAGCTTGTGATGGGCTAAGTTGGGACACCCCTGCAGGGATTTGAACTTTCGAAAGCCGTGCCCGCGGTTATGGGCAGATGGGAATTTGTTAATGTCCGGTTGTAGAAAACCTGAAGTTGACCTTAATTAAAACACATCAACCGCGTGTGTAACCGTGATGGTCTCTTCTCGGCGGAGTCCGGGAAGTGAACACGGTGTTGGAGTTATGTTTGACGTAGGTTGTTCTAGGATCACTTCTTGATCATAGTTTCTCGACTGTGCTTTTGCCTTCTCTTCTCGCTCTATTTGCGTATATGTTAGCCACCAAATATGCTAGTCGCTTGCTGCAGCTCCACCTCATACCTTTACCTTACCCATAAGCTTAAATAGTCTTGATCGCGAGGGTGCGAGATTGCTGAGTCCCCGTGACTCACAGATACTTCCAAAACCAGTTTGCAGGTGCCGATGATACCGTGCAGATGACGCAACCAAGTTCAAGGAGGAGCTCGATGAAGATCTTGTCCTTTATGTTGTTCCGTTTCTAGTTAATCAGTAGTGGAGCCCAGTCGGGACGATCGGGGATCTGTGTAGCTTTTTGGGGTAGTCTTCTTTTATTTTGGGTTCCGTAGTCAGACCTTGATTGTATCTGGTTGATGTAATGCTTTATTCATGTAATTGTGTGAAGTGGTGATTGTAAGCCAACTATGTATCTCTTTCCATTATGTATTACATGGGTTGTGTGAAGATTACCTCACTTGCGACATTGCTTTCAATGTGGTTATGCCTCTAAGTCGTGCTTCGACACGTGGGAGATATAGCCACATCGAGGATGTTACATTTTACACAAAGAGGAAGGATACCAGCAGCTAGAATTCTGGACCTAAAAAAATGCTACATCAGAGTTACCTATTTTGCACATCTCCAAATGAGCTGAAAATTTATGGATAATTATTTTGCAATATATGAAAAGTATTGGAGCAAATAACTACCAGAGGGGGCCCACCGGGTGGGCACAACCCACTTGGGCGTGCTAGCGAGCCCAGGCGCGCCCTCATGGGTTGTACCCTCCTCGGTCCACCTCCAGTGCCCATCTTCTGGTATATAGGTCATTTTGACCTAGAAAAAATCAAGGGGGGGCCTTCAGGGTGAAGCACCGCCGTCTCGAGGTGTAACTTGGGCAGGAGGATTTTTGTCCTTCTGTGGAGCGATTCTGCCGAGGGAACTTCCCTCCCGGAGGGGGAAATCTTCGTCATCATCATCACCAACAAATCTCCCATCTTGGGGAGGGCAATCTCCATCAACATATTTAACAACACCATCTCCTCTCAAACTCTAGTTCATCTCTTGTGTTCAATCTTTGTACCGGAACCTTAGATTGGTACTTGTGGGTGACTAGTAGTGTTGATTACATCTTGTAGTTGATTACTATATGGTTTATTTGGTGGAACATTATATGTTTAGATCCTTTATGCTATTTAATACCCCTCTGATCTTGAGCATGATTATAATTTGTGAGTAGATACTTTTGTTCTTGAGGTCACCGGAGAAATCTTGTTGCAAGTAATCATGTGAACTTGGTATGTGTTCGATATTTTTATGATATGTATGTTGTGATTCCCTTAGTTGTGTCATGTGAACGTTGACTACATGGCACTTCACCTTATTAGGGCCTAAGGAATGCATTGTGGAGTAGTTATTAGATAATGGGTTGCTAGAGTGACAGAAGCTTAAACCCTAGTTTATGCGCTGCTTTGTAAGGGACTGATTTGGATCCAAAAGTATAATGATATGGTTAGATTTTATCTTAATACTTTTCTCATAGTTGCGGACACTTGCAAGGGGGTTAATCATAAGTAGGAGGTTTGTTCAAGTAAGAACATCACCTAAGCACCGGTCCACCCACATATCAAATTGTCAAAGTAGCGAACACGAATCAAACCAACATGATGAAAGTGACTAGATGAAATTCCCGTGTACCCTCAAGAACGCTTTGCTTATCATAATAGAATGTTTTAGCCTGTTCTTTGCCACAAAAGGATTGGGCTACCTTGCTGCACTTTATTTACCGTTATTGTTACTTGCTTGTTACAAGTTATCTTGCTACCAAACTACTCGTTACCGACAATTTCAGTGCTTGCAGAGATTACTTTGCTGAAAACCACTTGTCATTTCCTTCTGCTCCTCGTTGGGCCTTTGCCGGTCCCATAGATCGTCATACGCATGACATAAACCTGTGTTGAGTTCAATGTGTGAATTACGAAAAGGCAACTTTGGTAGAAACTAGAATCAATCCGCTTGAATAGCTTGAGACATTGTAGTCAACACAAGGTAGAAGCAGAGTCCGGGTGTAACACCCACGATGCGGCTATATCTCTCGCGTGTCAAGGAACGACTTATAGGCATAACCGCATGGTGGTTTTGTCGCAAGAGGGGTAATCTTCACACAATCCCATGTACTG
The DNA here is from genome assembly GCF_056163025.1 of Triticum urartu. Lineage (NCBI taxonomy): Eukaryota > Viridiplantae > Streptophyta > Magnoliopsida > Poales > Poaceae > Triticum > Triticum urartu. The sequence goes on along the minus strand of NC_141878.1, from coordinate 547,655,592 downwards.
AAAAAGAAAGGGATAAAGAGTTGGCTTACAATCGCCACTTCACACAAATAACAAGTTAAACATACATCATCCAGAGTACAATCAAGGTCCGAATACGGAACCAGAATAAAAGAAGAAAACCCCAAATGCTAGATCCCCGATCGTCCCAACTGGGCACCACTACTGATCATCTGGAAACGACACAAAACAACGACCAAGATCTTCATCGAGCTCCCACTTGAGCTCGGTTGCGCCACCTGCAATGGTATCATTGGCACCTACAACTGTTTGGAAGTATCTGTGAGTCACGAGGACTCAGCAATCTCACACCCGTGAGATCAAGACTATTTAAGCTCAAAGTAAAATAAAAGCAAATAAAATAACTAAGTATTGGAAGAATAATATGATGAAGATAGACCCGGGGGCCATAGGTTTCACTAGTGGCTTCTCTCAAGAGCATAAGTATTTTACGATGGTGAACGAATTACTATTGAGCAATTGACAGAATTGAGCATAGTTATGAGAATATCTAGGTATGATCATGTATATAGGCATCACGTCCGAGACAAGTAGACCGACTCCTGCCTGCATCTACTACTATTACTCCACTCATCGACCGCTATCCAGCATGCATCTAGAGTATTAAGTTCATGAAAACAGAGTAATGCCTTAAGCAAGATGACATGATGTAGAGGGATAAATTCATGCAATATGATAAAAAAAACCATCTTGTTATCCTCGATGGCAACAATACAATACGTGCCTTGCTGCCCCTACTGTCACTGGGAAAGGACACCGCAAGATTGAACCCAAAGCTAAGCACTTCTCCCATTGCAAGAAAGATCAATCTAGTAGGCCAAACCAAACTGATAATTCGAAGAGACTTGCAAAGATAACCAATCATACATAAAAGAATTCAGAGAAGATTCAAATATTTTTCATAGATAATCTTGATCATAAACTCACAATTCATCGGTCTCAACAAAACACCGCAAAAAGAAGATTACATCGAATATATCTCCACAAGAGAGGGGGAGAACATTATATTGAGATCCAAAAAGAGAGAAGAAGCCATCTAGCTAATAACTATGGACCCTAAGGTCTGAGGTAAACTACTCACACTTCATCGGAGAGGCTACGGTGTTGATGTAGAAGCCCTCCGTGATGGATGCCCCCTCTGGCGGATCTCCGGAACAGTCCCCAATATGGGATCCCATGGATACAGAAGGTTGTGGCGATGAAATTAGGGTTTTGTCTCCGTATCTGATCATTTGGGGGTACATAGGTATATATAGGAGGAAGGAGTACGTCGGTGGAGCAACAGGGGGCCCACGAGGGTGGAGGGCGCACCTAGGGGGGTAGGCGCGCCCCCTACCTCATGGCTTCCTCCTTTATTTCTTGACGTAGGGTCCAAGTCTCCTGGATCATGTTCGTTCCAAAAATCACGTTCCCGAAGGTTTCATTCCGTTTGGACTCCATTTGATATTCCTTTTCTTCAAAACCCTAAAATAGGCAAAAAAAAAACAGAAATTCTGGGCTGGGCCTCCGGTTAATAGGTTAGTCCCAAAAATAATATAAAAGTGGATAATAAAGCCCAATAATGTCCAAAACAGTAGATAATATAGCATGGAGCAATCAAAAATTACAGATACGTTGGAGACGTATCATGTATCGTGATCTTGTTTTTGGTCAGGTCGTCTGTGTGTGCCCTGTGTGGGGTTTGTGATGTACGTTTTCACACGATGTTCCTCTAATTAACCGGGCAACTCTCTTTTTCTTAGTCAGTGAAAATGGAAAAAAATTGTCTCGTCTCAAAAAAGTTAATACAAAAAAGTGTATGTATACGTACTTTCTAGCCAGAATGAATAGATTGAGGATCTAGCTTCTACAAGTGCATCTCCCTCTATGATGTGTTATGGAGGAACAAATCGGAAATCAAGTGCGCAACGAGTCGAGTCCTACGCCAACACCTTGAAACGATGGCATATGGTTGAGCGGCAAGGAACGATCCCATCTAGCTGAACTGTGAGTGGAGCGGCAACCCTGACACATACGCCAAAAGCAATGCGGACGACAGAGCTATCCATCTAGCTGAACGAAGCGACAAACATGCCCGACGCTAACGCCAAAGGCAACGCGAACAAAAAGGACGATCCCATCTACCTGAAAGAGAGATGAAAATAGCTTTTTTAAAAGGAGGTTAAACCTTCGGTCTTTGCATCAATTGATGCATGCAGCCATCTTTATTAATTATTCCACAAAGCCGACAAAAACATACATCAATTCACCCAAAGCTACCACAAACACCTACAAACTCGATAATGTAGAGGGCTCTTACTCCCCATATCTAAAACCAGTGTCGTCGCCAATCCATCCACATAATGTATCAGGACCAACAGCCAGTGCAGCCTACCTAAAGCACACACCACATGCATGCTACGTCTTGAGCTTGCGTTGGTTTTCCCTGAAGAGGAAGGGATGCTGCAGTAGAGTAGCGTAAGTATTTCCCTCACTTTTTGAGAACCAAGGTATCAATCCAGTAGGAGACCACGCTCAAGTCCCTCGTACCTACACAAAACGATAGCTACTCGCAACCAACGCGATTAGGGGTTGTCAATCCCTTCACGGTCACTTACGAGAGTGAGATTTGATAGATATAATATTTTTGGTATTTTGGTACAAAGATGCAAAGTAAAGAGTAAAAGCAAAGTAAAAAAGCAAAGCAAGATTAAAGTAATGGAGATTGATATGATGAGAATAGACCCGGGGGCCATAGGTTTCACTAGTGGCTTCTCTCAAGAGCATAAGTACTCTACGGTGGGTGAACAAATTACTGTTGAGCAATTGACAGAATTGAGCATAGTTATGAGAATATCTAGGCATGATCATGTATATAGGCATCACGTCCGTGACAGGTAGATCGAAACGATTCTGCATCTACTACTATTACTCCACTCATCGACCGCTATCCAGCATGCATCTAGAGTATTAAGTTAAAAACAGAGTAATGCCTTAAGCAAGATGACATGATGTAGAGAGATAAATTCATGCAATATGAAATAAACCCCATCTTGTTATCCTCGATAGCAACGATGCAATACATGCCTTGCTGCCCCTTCTGTCACTGGGAAAGGACACCGCAAGATCGAACCCAAAGCTAAGCACTTCTCTCATGGCAAGAACTACCAATCTAGTTGGCCAAACCAAACGGATAATTCGAAGAGACTTGCAAAGATAACCAATCATACATAAAAGAATTCAGAGAAGATTCAAATATTATTCATAGATAGACTTGATCATAAACCCACAATTCATCGGTCTCAACAAACACACCGCAAAAAGAAGATTACATCGAATAGATCTCCACAAGAGAGGGGGAGAACTTTGTATTGAGATTCAAAGAGAGAGAGAAGAAGCCATCTAGATACTAACTATGGACCCGAAGGTCTGAGGTAAACTACTCACACTTCATCGGAGGGGCTAGGATGATGTAGAAGCCCTCTGTGATGACGGCCCTCTTCCGGCGGAGCTCCGGAACAGGCCCCAAGATGGGATCTCGTGGATACAGAAAGTTGCGGTGGTGGAATTAGGTTTTTGGCTCCTGTTCTGATCGTTTGGGGGTACGTAGGTATATATAGGAGGAAGGAGTACGTCGGTGGAGCACCGAGGGGCTCACGAGGCAGGGGGGCGCACCCCCCACCCTCGTGACCTCCTCTTTGACCCCCTGGAGTAGGGTCCAAGTCTCCTCGATCACGTTCGGTGAGAAAATCACGTTCCCGAAGATTTTATTCCGTTTGGACTCCGTTTGATATTCTGTTTCTCCGAAACACTGAAATAGGCAAAAAACAGCAATTCTGGGCTGGGCCTCCGGTTAATAGGTTAGTCCCAAAAATAATATAAAAGTGGAAAATAAAGCCCAATATAGTCCAAAACAGTAGATAATATAGCATGGAGCAATCAAAAATTATAGATACGTTGGAGACGTATCAGGCATCCCCAAGCTTAATTCCTGCTCGTCCTCGAGTAGGTAAATGATAAAAAAAGAATGTTTGATGCGGAGTGCTACTTGGCATAATTTCAATGCAAATCTTCTTAATTGTGGTATGGATATTCAGATTAGAAAGATTCAAGACAAAAGTTTATATTGGCATAAAAATAATAATACTTCAAGCATACTAACAAAGCAATTATGTCTTCTCAAAATAACATGGCCAAAGAAAGTTATCCCTACAAAATCATATAGTCTAGCTATGCTCCATCTTCACCACACAAAGTATTTAAATCATGCACAACCCCGATGACAAGCAAGCAATTGTTTCATACTCTAACTTTTTCAAAACTTTTTCAAAACTTTTTCAATCTTCACGCAATACATGAGTGTGAGCCATGGATATAGCACTATAGGTGGAATAGAATGGTGGTTGTGGAGAAGACAAAAAGGAGGGGAAGATAGTCTCACATCAACTAGGCGTATCAACGGGCTATGGAGATGCCCATCAATAGATATCAATGTGAGTGAGTAGGGATTGCCATGCAACGGATGCACTAGAGCTATAAATGTATGAAAGCTCAACAAAAGAAACTAGTGGGTGTGCATCCAACTTGCTTGCTCACGAAGACCTAGGGCAATTTGAGGAAGCCCATCATTGGAATATACAAGCCAAGTTCTATAATGTAAAACTCCCACTAGTATATGAAAGTGACAACATATGAGACTCTCTATATGAAGAACATGGTGCTACTTTGAAGCACAATATATGAGAGTCGCTATATCATGGTGCTACTTTGAAATACAAGTGTGGAAAAAAAGATAGTAGCATTGCCCCTTTTTATTTATTTTATTTTTTTGGGCCTTCTTTTTTTCTTTGGCCTTTTTTTGGGACAATGCTCTATTGAATGATGATCATCACACTTCTATTTATTTACAACTCAATGATTACAACCCGATTCTAAAACAAAGTATGACTCTATATGGATGCCTCCGGCGGTGTACCGGGATATGCAATGAATCAAGAGTGACAAGTATGAAAAAATTATGAACGGTGGCTTTGCCACAAATACTATGTAACCTACATGATGATGCTAAGCAATATGACAATGATGAATGTGTCATGATGAACTATATGGTGGAAAGTTGCATGGCAATATATCTCGGAATGGCTATGGAAATGCCATAATAGATAGGTATGGTGGCTGTTTTGAGGAAGGTATATGGTAGGTGTATGATACCGACGAAAGGTGCGCGGTATTAGAGAGGCTAGCAAAGGTGGAAGGGTGAGAGTGCGTATAATCCATGGACTCAACATTAGTCATAAAGAACTCATATACTTATTGCAAAAATCTAGAAGTTATCAAAGCAAAGTATTACGCGCATGCTCCTAGGGGGATAGATTGGTAGGAAATGACCATCGCTCGTCCCCGACCGCCACTCATAAGGAAGACAATCAATAAATAAATCATGCTCCGACTTCATCACATAACGGTTCACCATATGTGCATGCTATGGGAATCACAAACTTTAACACAAGTATTCTTTAAATTCACAACTACTCAACTAGCATGACTTTAATATTATCACCTCCATATCTCAAAACAATTATCATGCTTCAATCTTTTCTTAGTATTCAACACACTCAAAAGAAAGTTTCACAAATCTTGAATACCAAGCATATTATTATTAAGCAAATTACCATGCTATTAAGAGACTCTCAAAATAATTTAAGTGAAGCATGAGAGATCAATAGTTTCTTTAAAACAAATCCACCACCGTGCTCTAAAAGATCTAAGTGAAGCACATAGACCAAAATTATAACGCTCAAAAGATATAAGTGAAGCACATAGAGCAAAACTACTTAGCTCAAAAGATATAAGTGAAGCAAATAGAGCAAAACTACTTAGCTCAAAAGATATAAGTGAAGCACATAGAGCAAAACTACTTAGCTCAAAAGATATAAGTGAAGCACATAGAGTATTCTATCAAATTTTAATTCATCTATGTCTCTCTCAAAAGGTGTGTACAGCAAGGATGATTGTGGCATACTAAGACACAAATAATACAAGACGCTCCAAGCAAAACACATATCATGTTGGTGAATAAAAATATAGCTCCAAGTAAATTACCGATGGAAGTGGACGAAAGAGGGGATGCCTTCCGGGGCATCACCAAGCTTTGAATTTTTGGTGTCCTTGGATTATCTTGGGGGTGCCATGGGCATCCCCAAGCTTAGGCTCTTTCCACTCCATGTTCCATGATCCATCAAAAGAATTCACCCAAAACTTGAAAATTTCACAACACAAAACTCAAAATAGAAAACTCATGAGCTCCGTTAGCGAAAGAAAACAAAAGACCACTTCAAGGTACTGTAATGAACTCATTATTTATTTATATTGGTGTTAAACCTACTGTATTACAACTTCTCTATGGATTATAAACTATTTTACTAGCCATAGATTCATCAAAATAAGCAATCAACACACGAAAAACAGAATCTGTCAAAAACAGAACAGTCTGTAGTAATCTGTAGCTAGCGCAAGATCTAGAACCCCAAAAATTCTGAAATAAATTGATGGACGTGAGGAATTTATCTATTAATCATCTGAAAAAATAATTAACTAAATATCACTCTTCAAATAAAAATGACAGCAGTTCTCGTGAGCGCTAAAGTTTCTGTTTTTAACAGCAAGTTCAACAAGACTTTCCCCAAGTCTTCCCAACGGTTCTATTTGGCACAAACACTAATTAAACACAAAAAACACAAACAAAATAGAGGCTAAATAATTTATTTATTACTAAGCAGGAGCAAAAAGCAAGGAATAAAAATAAAATTGGGTTGCCTCCCAACAAGCGCTATCGTTTAACGCCCCTAGCTAGGCATAAAAGCGAGGATAGATCTAGGTATTGCCATCTTTGGTAGGCAATCCATAAGTGGCTCTCATGATAGTTTCATATGGTAATTTTATTTTTTTTCTTGGAAAGTGTTCCATGCCCTTTTTTAATGGAAATTTAAATCTAATATTCCCTTCCTTCATATCAATAATCGCACCAACCGTTCTAAGGAAAGGTCTACCAAGAATAATAGGGCAAGAAGGATTGCAATCTATATCAAGAACAATGAAATCTACGGGCACATAATTCCTATTTGCAACAATAAGAACATCATTAATCCTTCCCATAGGTTTCTTAATAGTAGAATCCGCAAGATGCAAGTTTAGAGAGCAATCATCAAAATTACGGAAATCTAGTAAATCACACAAAGTCTTGGGAATAGTAGAGACACCAGCACCCAAATCACAAAAGCATAAAACTCATGATCTTTAATTTTAATTTTAATAGTTGGTTCCCACTCATCATAGAGTTTTCTAGGGATAGAAACTTTTAACTCAAGTTTTTCTTCATAAGATTGCATCAAGGCATCAACAATATGTTCGGTGAAGGCTTTATTTTGCCTATAAGCATGTGGAGAATTTAGCACGGATTGCAACAAGGAAATACAATCAATTAAAGAGCAAATTTCATAATTAAATTCCTTGAAATCCAAAATAGTGGGTTTAGCAACATCTAGATTTTTATTTCTTTCAATCCCACTTTCATCAATTTCATCATTAAGATCTAAATACTCCGAATTTTTAGAATGCCTTCTAGGTAAAGGAAGATCATATTCAGTTTCATCAAGATTCATATTGCAAAACAAAGATTTAATAGGGGACACATCAATAACTTTTAGATCTTCATCTTGATTTTCATAGGAATTGGAGGAACACGCTTTAATAAAGGCATCTTTGGAAGCACGCATCCTAGCGGTTCTTTCCTTCCACTCATCAATGGAAATTCTCATGGCTTTGAGAGATCATGCTTAGGAGAAATAGATCTAAGCTTTAAATAATCAAATTCAAGAGAAATTCTATCAACGTTTCTAGCCAAATCATCAACTTTAAGCAATTTCTCTTCAAGCAAAGCATTAAAATTCTTTTGTGAATTCATAAATTCTTTAACACTATTCTCAAATTAAGAGAGGGCATCTCATTATAATTTCCATAAGAGTTGTTGTAGGAATTCCCATAATTATTAGAAGGATTACTAGGATATGGCCTAGGATTAAAATTCCCTCTATAAGCGTTGTTACCAAAATTATTCCAACCAACAAAATTCACATCCATAGATTCATTGTTATTCTCAATCAAAGTAGACAAAGGAATATCATTAGGATCAGAAGAAACACTCTTAGTAGCAAATAATTTCATAAGTTCATCCATCTTTCCACTCAACACATTGATTTCTTCTATCGCATGCACTTTTTTATTAGAAGATCTTTCAGTATGCCATTGAGAATAATTAACCATAATATTATATAGGAGTTTAGTAGCATCTCCTAAAGTGATTTCCATAAAAGTGCCTCCCGCGGCCGAATCTAAAAGATTTCAAGAAGCAAAATTCAATCCGGCATAAAATTTTTGTATGATCATCCACAAATTCAAACCATGAGTATGGAAATTACGTATCATTAATTTCATTCTCTCCGAAGCTTGTGCAACATGTTCATGATCAAGTTGTTTAAAGTTCATAATATCGTTTCTAAGAGAGATGATCTTAGCGGGAGGAAAATATTTAGAGATAAAAGCATCTTTGCACTTGTTCCATGAATCAATACTATTTTTAGGCAAAGACGAAAACCAAGCTTTAGCACGATCTCCAAGCGAAAAAGGAAATAGCTTCAATTTAATGACATCATTATTGACATCTCTTTTCTTTTGCATATCACATAAATCAACGAAGCTATTCGGATGAGTAGCGGCATCTTCACTAGGAAGGCCGGCGAATTGATCTTTCATAACAAGATTCAACAAAGCAACATTAATTTCACAAGATTCAGCATCGGTAAGAGGAGCAATCGGAGTGCTAAGGAAATCATTATTATTGGTATTGGTGAAGTCACACAATTTAGTATTATCTTGAGCCATCGCGACAAACAAGCAATCTAACACACAAGCAAAGAAAAAGCAAGCGGGCAAAAGAGGCAAATAGAGAGGGAGGATAGAGAGAGAGAGAGAGGGCGAATCAAACGGCAAGGGTGAAGTGGGGGGAGAGGAAAATGAGAGGCAAATGGCAAATAATGTAATGCGAGAGATAGGGATTGCGATGGGTACTTGGCATGTTGACTTTTTGCGTAGACTCCCCGGCAACGGCGCCAGAAATCCTTCTTGCTACGTCTTGAGCTTGCGTTGGTTTTCCTCAAAGAGGAAGGGATGATGCAGCAGAGTAGCGTAAGTATTTCCCTCAGTTTTTGAGAACCAAGGTATCAATCCAGTAGGAGGCCACGCTCAAGTCCCTCGTACGTGCACAAAACGATAGCTACTCGCAACCAACGCGATTAGGGGTTGTCAATCCCTTCACGGTCACTTATGAGAGTGAGATCTGATAGATATAATATTTTTGGTATAAAGATGCAAAGTAAAAAAGTAAAAGTAAATTAAAAAGCAAAGAAAGATTAAAGTAATGGAGATTGATATGATGAGAATAGACCCGGGGGCCATAGGTTTCACTAGTGGCTTCTCTCAAGAGCATAAGTATTCTACGGTGGGTGAACAAATTACTATTGAGCAATTGACAGAATTGAGCATAGTTATGAGAATATCTAGGCATGATCATGTATATAGGCATCACGTCCGTGACAAGTAGATCGAAACGATTCTGCATCTACTACTATTACTCCACTCATCGACCGCTATCCAGCATGCATCTAGAGTATTAAGTTAAAAACAGAGTAACGCCTTAAGCAAGATGACATGATGTAGAGAGATAAATTCATGCAATATGAAATAAACCCCATCTTGTTATCCTCGATGGCAATGATGCAATACGTGCCTTGCTGCCCCTTCTGTCACTGGGAAAGGACACCGCAAGATCGAACCCAAAGCTAAGCACTTCTCCCATGGCAAGAACTACCAATCTAGTTGGCCAAACCAAACGGATAATTCGAAGAGACTTGCAAAGATAACCAATCATACATAAAAGAATTCAGAGAATACTCAAATATTATTCATAGATAGACTTGATCATAAACCCACAATTCATCGGTCTCAACAAACACACCGCAAAAAGAAGATTACATCGAATAGATCTCCACAAGAGAGGGGGAGAACTTTGTATTGAGATTCAAAGAGAGAGAAGAAGCCATCTAGCTACTAACTATGGACCCGAAGGTCTGAGGTAAAATACTCACACTTCATCGAAGGGGCTAGGATGATGTAGAAGCCCTCCGTGATGACGGCCCTCTTCCGGCGGAGCTCCGGAACAGGCCCCAAGATGGGATCTCGTGGATACATAAAGTTGCGGCGGTGGAATTAGGTTTTTGGCTCCTGTTCTGATCGTTTGGGGGTACGTAGGTATATATAGGAGGAAGGAGTACATCGGTGGAGCACTGAGGGGCCCACGAGGCAGGGGGGCGCGCCCCCCACCCTCGTGACCTCCTCTTTGACCCCCTGGAGTAGGGTCCAAGTCTCCTGGATCACGTTCGGTGAGAAAATCACGTTCCCGAAGATTTTATTCCGTTTGGACTCCGTTTGATATTCTGTTTCTCCGAAACACTGAAATAGGCAAAAAAAACAGCAATTCTGGGTTGGGCCTCCGGTTAATAGGTTAGTCCCAAAAATAATATAAAAGTGGAAAATAAAGCCCAATATAGTCCAAAACAGTAGATAATATAGCATGGAGCAATTAAAAATTATAGATACGTTGGAGACGTATCAATGCACACGTTTTAGAAACCGCCATGAGAGATGAAAATAGCTGCAGATGCCGAAGCCAACATAGGCCACCGTAATGGCAGTGATGGCTTGGAGGAGCATGTACCGACCGAGAAACTTAGACCAGTAGGACATGCAATCTCTAGAAGTCCTCGAAGTAGAACAAGGCATAAGACGCCCGTCTTGACGATAGTGAGAGGTCCGACAAAAAAGAGTGCAACATTCGATGGCAACAGAAACACCAAGACGATAGGATGGGCCATGAGTTGCCCATGTAGTACATGCTCACGAGATTATATGGAAAAGGGAGTTACACGGGATAGCTTATGTGCTCGGTTGTTACGCTCGATTTTTTATTCCAATGGTAATTTGTTGGATATTGTATTCACCGGAAATTCCTCAGCTATTGTGGAAGAGAATTGAACATGGTCCAAAGCTGGTTAAAAAAGGGATCATTCGGTGGGTTGGAGATGGTTCTTCGATACGTACAAGGAGGGATCCATGGATTCCCCGTGGCCAGAATCTCCAACTGGTCACACCCAAAAGGAACTGTCGATTTAACCGAGTATCCGATTTTCTTGATGATAATGGTGCATGGATGGTGCAACGTTTGAATGACCAATTTTGGCCGATGGACATGCAAAACCGGACAAGTTCAACTAAAATTAAAGAAGATAAAACAAAAAAGCTACGCGAGGTACCGAACAGTGATCTGCTACCTCTTGAGCATGCGTTCGTTTTCCCTTGAAGAGGAAAGGGTGATGCAGCAAAGTAGCGTAAGTATTTCCCTCCGTTTTTGAGAACCAAGGTATCAATCCAGTAGGAGACAACGCACAAGTCACCAAGTACCTGCACAAACAATCAAGAACCTTGCAACCAACACGATAAAGGGGTTGTCAATCCCTTCACGGTCACTCGCAAAAGTGAGATCTGATAAAGATAGTAAAGTAAATATGTTTGGTATTTTTGTTGTATAGATTGGAAAGTAAAGATTGCAAAATAGTAAACGAGATGCGAAGTAAATAAAAGAGATGCAATATTATAAGAAAGAGACCTGGTGGCCATAGGTTTCACTAGTGGCTTCTCTCAAGATAGCATGTATTATGGTGGGTGAACAAATTACTGCCGAGCAATTGATAGAAAAGCGCATAGTTATGAGAATATCTAGGCAATGTTTATGAATATAGGCATCACGTTCGTGTCAAGTAGATTGAAATGATTCTGCATCTACTACTATTACTACACACATCGACCGCTATCCAGCATGCATCTAGAGTATTAAGTTCATAAGAACAGAGTAACGCATTAAGCAAGATGACATCATATAGAGGGATAAACTCAAGCAATATGATGTAAACCCCATCTTTTTATCCTTGATGGCAACAATACAATAAGTGCCTTCCTGCCCCTACTGTCACTAGGAAAGGACACCGCAAGATTGAACCCAAAGCTAAGCACTTCTCCCGTTGCAAGAAAGATCAATCTAGTAGGCCAAACTAAACCGATAATTCGAAGAGACTTGCAAAGACATCAAATCATGCATATAAGAATTCAGAAAACAAGCAAATAATATTCATAGATAATCTTGTTCATAAACCCACAATTCATCGGATCTCGGCAAACACACTGCAAAAGAGTATTACATCGAATAGATCTCCAAGAACAACGAGGAGAACTTTGTATTGAGAATCAAAGAGAGAGAAGAAGCCATCTAGCTAATAACTATGGACCCGGAGGTCTGTGGAAAACTAATCACGCTTCATCGGAGAGGCTATGGTGTTGATGTAGAAGCCCTCTCTGATCGATTCCCCCTCCGGCAGATCGCCAAAAAAGGCCCCAAGATGGGATCTCATGGGTACAGAAGGTTGCGGTGGTGGAAAAGTGGTTTCGTGGCTCCTTGTGATTGATCTAGGGTATAAGGGTATATATAGGCGAAAGAAGTACGTCGGTGGAGCTTTGTGGGGCCCACGAGGGTGGGGGCGCGCCTACCCCCCTGGGCGCACCCGCATGCCTCATGGCCGCCTTGCGAAGTTCCAGACTTCCACCCCAAGTCTCCTGGTTTGCTTTCTGTACAAGAAAGATCATCGCAAAGTTTTCATTCTGTTTGAATTCCGTTGGTATTCCTTTTCTGCGAAACTTTAAAATAGAAAAAAAACAAAAACTGGCATTGGGCTCCGGTTAATTGCTACGTCTTGAGCTTGCGTTGGTTTTCCCCGAAGAGGAAGGGATGATGCAGCAGAGTAGCGTAAGTATTTCCCTCGATTTTTGAGAACCAAGGTATCAATCCAGTAGGAGGCCACGCTCAAGTCCCTCGTACCTGCACAAAACGATAGCTACTCGCAACCAACGCGATTAGGGGTTGTCAATCCCTTCACGGTCACTTACGAGAGTGAGATCTGATAGATATAATATTTTTGGTATTTTTGGTATAAAGATGCAAAGTAAAAGGTAAAAGCAAAGTAAAAAGCAAAGCAAGATTAAAGTAATGGAGATTGATATGAAGAGAATAGACCCGGGGGCCATAGGTTTCACTAGTGGCTTCTCTCAAGAGCATAAGTATTCTACGGTGGGTGAACAAATTACTGTTGAGCAATTGACAGAATTGAGCATAGTTATGAGAATATCTAGGCATGATCATGTATATAGGCATCACGTCCGTGACAAGTAGATCGAAACAATTCTGCATCTACTACTATTACTCCACTCATCGACCGCTATCCAGCATGCATCTAGAGTATTAAGTTAAAAACAGAGTAACGCCTTAAGTAAGATGACATGATGTAGAGAGATAAATTCATGCAATATGAAATAAACCCCATCTTGTTATCCTCGATGGCAACGATGCAATACGTGCCTTGCTGCCCCTTTTGTCACTGGGAAAGGACACCGCAAGATCGAACCCAAAGCTAAGCACTTCTCTCATGGCAAGAACTACCAATCTAGTTGGCCAAACCAAACGGATAATTCGAAGAGACTTGCAAAGATAACCAATCATACATAAAAGAATTCAGAGAAGATTCAAATATTATTCATAGATAGACTTGATCATAAACCCACAATTCATCGGTCTCAACAAACACACCGCAAAAAGAAGATTACATCGAATAGATCTCCACAAGAGAGGGGGAGAACTTTGTATTGAGATTCAAAGAGAGAGAGAAGAAGCCATCTAGATACTAACTATGGACCCGAAGGTCTGAGGTAAACTACTCACACTTCATCGGAGGGGCTAGGATGATGTAGAAGCCCTCTGTGATGACGGCCCTCTTCCGGCGGAGCTCCGGAACAGGCCCCAAGATGGGATCTCGTGGATACAGAAAGTTGCGGTGGTGGAATTAGGTTTTTGGCTCCTGTTCTGATCGTTTGGGGGTACGTAGGTATATATAGGAGGAAGGAGTACGTCGGTGGAGCACCGAGGGGCCCACGAGGCAGGGGGGCGCACCCCCCACCCTCGTGACCTCCTCTTTGACCCCCTGGAGTAGGGTCCAAGTCTCCTCGATCACGTTCGGTGAGAAAATCACGTTCCCAAAGATTTTATTCCGTTTGGACTCCGTTTGATATTCTGTTTCTCCGAAACACTGAAATAGGCAAAAAACAGCAATTCTGGGCTGGGCCTCCGGTTAATAGGTTAGTCCCAAAAATAATATAAAAGTGGAAAATAAAGCCCAATATAGTCCAAAACAGTAGATAATATAGCATGGAGCAATCAAAAATTATAGATACGTTGGAGACGTATCAGGCATCCCCAAGCTTAATTCCTGCTCGTCCTCGAGTAGGTAAATGATAAAAAAAGAATGTTTGATGCGGAGTGCTACTTGGCATAATTTCAATGCAAATCTTCTTAATTGTGGTATGGATATTCAGATTAGAAAGATTCAAGACAAAAGTTTATATTGGCATAAAAATAATAATACTTCAAGCATACTAACAAAGCAATTATGTCTTCTCAAAATAACATGGCCAAAGAAAGTTATCCCTACAAAATCATATAGTCTAGCTATGCTCCATCTTCACCACACAAAGTATTTAAATCATGCACAACCCCGATGACAAGCCAAGCAATTGTTTCATACTCTAACTTTTTCAAAACTTTTTCAATCTTCACGCAATACATGAGCGTGAGCCATGGATATAGCACTATAGGTGGAATAGAATGGTGGTTGTGGAGAAGACAAAAAGGAGGGGAAGATAGTCTCACATCAACTAGGCGTATCAACGGGCTATGGAGATGCCCATCAATAGATATCAATGTGAGTGAGTAGGGATTGCCATGCAACGGATGCACTAGAGCTATAAATGTATGAAAGCTCAACAAAAGAAACTAGTGGGTGTGCATCCAACTTGCTTGCTCACGAAGACCTAGGGAAATTTGAGGAAGCCCATCATTGTAATATACAAACCAAGTTCTATAATGTAAAATTCCCACTAGTATATGAAAGTGACAACATATGAGACTCTCTATATGAAGAACATGGTGCTACTTTGAAGCACAATATATGAGACTCGCTATATCATGGTGCTACTTTGAAGCACAAGTGTGGAAAAAAAGGATAGTAGCATTGCCCCTTTTTATTTATTTTCTTTTTTTTGGGGACTTCTTTTTTTTCTTTGGCCTTTCTCTTTTTTTATTGGGACAATGCTCTATTGAATGATGATCATCACACTTTTATTTATTTACAACTCAATGATTACAACTCGATTCGAAAACAAAGTATGACTCTATATGGACGCCTCCGGTGGTGTACCGGGATATGCAATGAGTCAAGAGTGACAAGTATGAAGAAATTATGAACGGTGGCTTTGCCACAAATACTATGTCAACTACATGATCATGCTAAGCAATATGACAATGATGAATGTGTCATGATGAACTAGATGGTGGAAAGTTGCATGGCAATATATCTCGGAATGGCTATGGAAATGCCATAATAGGTAGGTATGGTGGCTGTTTTGAGGAAGGTATATGGTAGGTGTATGATACCGGCGAAAGGTGCACGGTATTAGAGAGGCTAGCAAAGGTGGAAGGGTGAGAGTGCGTATAATCCATGGACTCAACATTAGTCATAAAGAACTCATATACTTATTGCAAAAATCTAGAAGTTATCAAAGCAAAGTATTACGCGCATGCTCCTAGGGGGATAGATTGGTAGGAAAAGACCATCGCTCATCCCCGACCGCCACTCATAAGGAAGACAATCAATAAATAAATCATGCTCCGACTTCATCACATAACGGTTCACCATATGTGCATGCTATGGGAATCACAAACTTTAACACAAGTATTCTTTAAATTCACAACTACTCAACTAGCATGACTTTAATATTATCACCTCCATATCTCAAAACAATTATCATGCTTCAATCTTTTCTTAGTATTCAACACACTCAAAAGAAAGTTTCACAAATCTTGAATACCAAGCATATTATTATTAAGCAAATTACCATGCTATTAAGAGACTCTCAAAATAATTTAAGTGAAGCATGAGAGATCAATAGTTTCTTTAAAACAAATCCACCACCGTGATCTAAAAGATCTAAGTGAGGCACATAGAGCAAAATTATAACGCTCAAAAGATATAAGTGAAGCACATAGAGCAAAATTAACTAGCTCAAAAGATGTAAGTGAAGCACATAGAGTATTCTTATCAAATTTTAATTCATGTATGGCTCTCTCAAAAGGTGTGTACAGCAAGGATGATTGTGGAATACTAAGACACAAAGACACAAATAATACAAGACGCTCCAAGCAAAACACATATCATGTTGGTGAATAAAAATATAGCTCCAAGTAAATTACCGATGGAAGTGGACGAAAGAGGGGATGTCTTCCGGGGCATCCCCAAGCTTTGACTTTTTGGTGTCCTTGGATTATCTTGGGGGTGCCATGGGCATCCCCAAGCTCAGGCTCTTGCCACTCCTTGTTCCATGATCCATCAAAACAATTCACCCAAAACTTGAAAACTTCACAACACAAAACTCAAAATAGAAACTCTCGTGAGCTCCGTTAGCGAAAGAAAACAAAAAACCACTTCAACGTACTGTAATGAACTCATTCTTTATTTATATTGGTGTTAAACCTACTGTATTCCAACTTCTCTATGGATTATAAACTATTTTACTAGCCATAGATTCATCAAAATAAGCAAACAACACACGAAAAAACAGAATCTGTCAAAAACAGAACAGTCTGTAGTAATCTGTAGCTAGCGCAAGATCTGGAAACCCAAAAATTCTAAAATAAATTGATGGACGTGAGTAATTTATCTATTAATCATCTTCAAAAAGAATTAACTAAATAGCACTCTTCAAATAAAAATTACATCAGTTCTCGTGAGCGCTAAAGTTTCTGTTTTTTACAGCAAGTTCAACAAGACTTTCCCCAAGTCTTCCCAACGGTTCTACTTGGCACAAACACTAATTAAACACAAAAAACACAACCAAAACAGAGGCTAAATAATTTATTTATTACTAAGCAGGAGCAAAAAGCAAGGAATAAAAATAAAATTGGATTGCCTCCCAACAAGCGCTATCGTTTAACGCCCCTAGCTAGGCATAAAAGCGAGGATAGATCTAGGTATTGCCATCTTTGGTAGGCAATCCATAAGTGGCTCTCATGATAGTTTCATATGGTAATTTTATTTTCTTTCTAGTAAAGTGTTCCATGCCCTTTTTTAATGGAAATTTAAATCTAATATTCCCTTCCTTCATATCAATAATCGCACCAACCGTTCTGAGGAAAGGTCTACCAAGAATAATAGGGCAATAAGGATTGCAATCTATATCAAGAACAATGAAATCTACGGGCACATAATTCCTATTTGCAACAATAAGAACAACATTAATCCTTCCCATAGGTTTCTTAATAGTAGAATCCGCAAGATGTAAGTTTAGAGAGCAATCATCAAAATTACGGAAATCTAGCAAATCACACAAAGTCTTGGGAATAGTAGAGACACCAGGACCCAAATCACACAAAGCATAAAACTCATGATCTTTAATTTTAATTTTAATAGTTGTTTCCCACTCATCATAGAGTTTTCTAGGATTAGACACTTTCAACTCAAGTTTTTCTTCATAAGATTGCATCAATGCATCAACAATATGTTCGGTGAAGGCTTTATTTTGACTATAAGCATGTGGATAATTTAGCACGGATTGCAACAAGGAAATACAATCAATTAAAGAGCAACTTTCATAATTCAATTCCTTGAAATCCAATATAGTGGGTTTAGCAACATCTAGATTTTTATTTCTTTCAATCCCACTTTCATCAATTTCATCATTAAGATCTAAATACTCCGAATTTTTAGAATGCCTTATAGGTAAAGGAAGATCATATTCGGTTTCATCAAGATTCATATTGCAAAATAAAGATTTAATAGGGGACACATCAATAACTTTTAGATCTTCATCTTGATTTTCATAGGAATTGGAGGAACACGCTTTAATAAAGGCATCTTTGGAAGCACGCATCCTAGCGGTTCTTTCCTTGCACTCATCAATGGAAATTCTCATGGCTTTGAGAGACTCATTGATATCATGCTTAGGAGGAATAGATCTAAGCTTTAACGAATCAATCTCAAGAGAAATTCTATCAATGTTTCTAGCCAAATCATCAACTTTAAGCAATTTCTCCTCAAGCAAAGCATTAAAATTCTTTTGTGAATTCATAAACTCTTTAACACTATTCTCAAATTCAGAGGGAATCTTATTATAATTTCCATAAGAGTTGTTGTAGGAATTCCCATAATTATTAGAAGGATTACTAGGATATGGCCTAGGATTAAAATTCCCTCTATAAGCGTTGTTACCAAAATTATTCCTACCAACAAAATTCACATCCATAGATTCATTGCTATTCTCAATCAAAGTAGACAAAGGCATATCATTAGGATCAGAAGAAACACTCTTAGTAGCAAATAATTTCATAAGTTCATCCATCTTTCCACACAACACATTAGTTTCTTCTGTCGCATGCATTATTTTATTAGAAGATCTTTCAGTATGCCATTCAGAATAATTAACCATAATATTATATAGGAGTTTAGTAGCATCTCCTAAAGTGATTTCCATAAAAGTGCCTCCCGCGGCCGAATCTAAAAGATTTCTAGAAGCAAAATTCAACCCGGCATAAAAATTTTGTATGATCATCCACAAATTCAAACCATGAGTAGGGCAATTACGTATCATTAATTTCATTCTCTCCCAAGCTTGTGCAACATGTTCATGATCAAGTTGTTTAAAGTTCATAATATCGTTTCTAAGAGAGATGATCTTAGCGGGAGGAAAGTACTTAGAGATAAAAGCATCTTTGCACTTGTTCCATGAATCAATACTACTCTTAGGCAAAGACGAAAACCAAGCTTTAGCACGATCTCTAAGTGAAAAAGGAAATAGCTTCAATTTAACGACACCATTATTGACATCTTTTTTCTTTTGCATATCACATAAATCAACGAAGCTATTCAGATGAGTAGCGACATCTTCACTAGGAAGGCCGACGAATTGATCTTTCATAACAAGATTCAAAAAAGCAGTATTAATTTCACAAGATTCAGCATCGGTAAGAGGAGCAATCGGAGTGCTAAGGAAATCATTATTATTGGTATTGGTGAAGTCACACAATTTGGTACTATCTTGAGCCAGCGCGACAAACAAGCAATCTAACACACAAGCAAACAAAAAGGCAAGCGGGCAAAAAGAGGCAAACAGAGAGGGAGGATAGAGAGAGAGAGATAGGGCGAATAAAATGGCAAGGGTGAATTGGGGGGAGAGGAAAACGAGAGGCAAATGGCAAATAATGTAATGCGAGAGATAGGGATTGTGATGGGTACTTGGTATGTTGACTTTTTGCGTAGAATCCCCGGCAACGGCACCAGATATCCTTCTTGCTACGTCTTGAGCTTGCCTTGGTTTTCCCCGAAGAGGAAGGGATGATGCAGCAGAGTAGCTAAGTATTTCCCTCAGTTTTTGAGAACCAAGGTATCAATCCAATAGGAGGCCACGCTCAAGTCCCTCGTACCTGCACAAAACGATAGCTACTCGCAACCAACGCGATTAGGGGTTGTCAATCCCTTCACGGTCACTTACGAGAGTGAGATCTAATAGATATAATATTTTTGGTATTTTTGGTATAAAGATGCAAAGTAAAATGTAAAAGCAAAGTAAAAAAGCAAAGCAAGATTAAAGTGATGGAGATTGATATGATGAGAATAGACCTGGGGGCCATAGGTTTCACTAGTGGCTTCTCTTAAGAGCATAAGTATTCTACGGTGGGTGAACAAATTACTGTTGAGCAATTGACAGAATTGAGCATAGTTATGAGAATATCTAGGCATGATCATGTATATAGGCATCACGTCCGTGACAAGTAGATCGAAACGATTCTGCATCTACTACTATTACTCCACTCATCGACCGCTATCCAGCATGCATCTAGAGTATTAAGTTAAAAATAGAGTAACGCCTTAAGGAAGATGACATGATGTAGAGAGATAAATTCATGCAATATGAAATAAACCACATCTTGTTATCCTCGATGGCAACGATCCAATACGTGCCTTGCTGCCCATTCTGTCACTGGGAAAGGACACCGCAAGATCGAACCCAAAGCTAAGCACTTCTCCCATGGCAAGAACTACCAATCTAGTTGGCCAAACCAAACGGATGATTCGAAGAGACTTGCAAACATAACCAATCATACATAAAAGAATTCAGAGAAGATTCAAATATTATTCATAGATAGACTTGATCATAAACCCACAATTCATCGGTCTCAACAAACACACCGCAAAAGGAAGATTACATCGAATAGATCTCCACAAGAGAGGGGGAGAACTTTGTATTGAGATTCAAAGAGAGAGAAGAGGCCATCTAGCTACTAACTATGGACCCGAAGGTCTGAGGTAAACTACTCACACTTCATCGGAGAGGCTAGGATGATGTAGAAGCCCTCCGTGATGACGGCCCTCTTCCGGCGGAGCTCCGGAACAAGCCCCAAGATGGGATCTCGTGATACAGAAAGTTGCGGCGGTGGAATTAGGTTTTTGACTCCTGTTCTGATCGTTTGGGGGTATGTGTGTATATATAGAAGGAAGAAGTACGCCGGAGGAGCAACGAGGGGCCCACGAGGCAGGGGGGCGCGCCCCCACCCTCGTGACCGCCTCTTTTGTTCCTTGGAGCAGGGTCCAAGTCTCCTGGATCACGTTCGGTGAGAAAATCACGTTCCCGAAGATTTTATTCCGTTTGGACTCCGTTTGATATTCCGTTTCTTCGAAACACTGAAATAGGCAAAAAAACATCAATTCTGGGCTGGGCCTCCGGTTAATAGGTTAGTCCCAAAAATAATATAAAAGTGGGAAATAAAGCCCAATATAATCCAAAACATTAGATGATATAGCATAGAGCAATCAAAAATTATAGATACATTGCAGACGTATCATTAATAGGTTAGTCCCAAAAATAATATAAAAGAGGAAATTAAAGCACATTAAACATCCAAAACAGATAATATAATAGCATGGAACAATCAAAAATTATTAATACGTTGGAGACATATCATGATCTCATGGAAACTCCATCGTCGTTGCCGCTTCCAATGTCATCGTTGTCGTCCTTCTAGTGGTGGACGACCGCCTAGGATTGGCGATTGCTGCGCACTCGGCCGCGCGCAGACGATCGACCACATTCTGGACTGATCCTCAGCCCTGGCAAGCACGAAGTGCGGGTTGGCGCTCACCAGTCCGGTGCCACGTACAACTTGGCGAAGGCCAAAGGTGCGCCACGTTGAGCTGCTCCTGGCGCTGCTCATTGGTTGTCGCTTTGTCGGACGACATCTTGGTGTGCAAGGACGAGGAGCTGATGACGTTGCAGCCGAGGTACTGAAGGAGTCGGCCACACGCATTGGTGATCATCGGGGATGGTCCCTCCTTTACTGCGGACACGCGCCATCGGGGCGGGAATGGTGGTGCCACCTCCATGACACGGTTTAAACGCTCATGCTGGCTGCGTGGCGAGGATGGAATGTCCATCTTGACATGCGTCATGACAGGGGTGGCGTATCCTCCTTGACGCAGAGGCCGCGTGACAGTGACGGCGGTCGAACCGCGTGAGGAGCAGCTTGAGCTGCCGCCCTTCTCGCCGAGGCCCCTCCATCTTGACGCGGCGCCGCGATGGGGAGGCCAACTCCTCCATGACGCAGAGGTCGTGCGGCAGTGATGCTGGCGCCTGACCATAGTGGAACAACGACCGCGTGAGGAGCAGCTCGAGCCACCGCGAGTACTCGTCGTCGATCAGCGCGACCTCCCTGAGGAGGGGTGGCTGCTGCTGCTACTCCTCAATCAAGGAGAGCACCACCTCCTCGGGCTTCACCGTCGGTACGGTGGAGCTCGACATGCCCGTGGACTATGGACGGCGGCGCCATAATCCGAAGCTTCCCACTGATCCTCCTACCGATGAGGGCTTGGCGGCGCCATAATCCGGAACCTTTGATGGCAGCAGGAGCATCAAGACGACATGGCCATGAGATGCCCATGTAGTGCGTGCTCACGAGATTGTGTGGAAAAGGGAGTTAA